>NC_140992.1:6718549-7078549 GCF_052327205.1 Somniosus microcephalus
GGGAAAGAGCGACACGGGGGGGGAAGAGCGACACGGGGGGGGGGAAGAGCGACACGGGGGGGGAAGAGCGACACGGGGGGGGAAGAGCGACACGGGGGAAAGAGAGAGATGGGGGAGAGATTGGAATTGAATTGAATTGAGTGTGCTGGATTTAGTTGCGGATTAGCCTGGAGAGAGAGGGGGGGAAGGAGCGCCTCAGACCTGGCCCGATGGACCCCTGTGAAGGAATGGAAGGAAAGGCAGGCGGCGAGCTCTCCCTCCCTCATTCACCGTCCCTCGACCCGCTCTCTGTCCCCCCGCCACCCCCTACTCTTCTTCGAAATGGTGCCTGTGCGGAGTGCATTTTACATCACCTGAAAGGCAGATTAGGGCCTCGGTTTAACGTCTCATCCGAAAGACGGCACCTCCAAACAGTGCAGCACTCCCCTCTCAGCACTGCAACTGGAGCTGTCAGCCTAGCTTTATGTGCTCAAGTCCCTGGAATGGGACGTAAACCAACAAACCTTCATGACTCAGAGGCGAGTGTGCTACCCACTGAGCCACAGCTGACACAGCCAATGAAGTACATTTTGAAGTGTAGTCACTGTTGTAATGTAGGAAACGCGGCAAGCTTGAGCACAGATCTTGTGAGACAGAGCTGGGAGAATGCAAACACGAGCGGATCGCAAGCAGAGTGGAAGAATTTGGTGAGCGCAGCAAGTCTCGGTGGCGAGGAGGAAGGCGGGGTGAAACGTCTAACTGAAAAGCAGGAGTGGAGCCACAGAACCCAAGGTCTCTAAGTTAATAGACACGAGAGCGGACCCTGCGGCGAGAGGGAGAGGAGCAGCCGTAGATAAAGGTAGGCCCAAGAGCCCGGAGGGGCGCCGCGAGCATCAGGGAGCAACGCAAGTGACGTCAGCACAAGGGAAGGAGCTGATTGGTGAGTAGCTGGTGATTGTTTTTTCTAAGTCTTAAGTTTATTTCTATTAAGTTACTTAATAGTCTATTAAGTAGAGGCTATGGCCGAGCACCTCAGTCCCATGGAATGCACATCTTGTGCCATGTGGGGACTCCAGGACGCTTCCCGTGTCCTGGACAACCACATGTGCAGCAAAGTGCCATCAGCTGGAGGAGCTCCAAGCTCCAGGTTTCAGAGCTTCGAGCAGCAACTGGCGTCACTGCGGTGCAACCGTGAGGCTGAGAGCTACATGGACAGCACGTTTCAGAAGGTGGGTCACCCCCACAGCGTAAGCGGTGTGCAGCAGAGAGGGAATGGATGACCATCAGCCAGACAAGGAGGCCCAGGGAGGTAGTGCAGGAGTCCCCTGATTGCACTCTCACTCTCTAACCAGTATTAATACTGGTGGGGGCAATGGTTCTTTTGGGGAGTACAGCCAAGTCCACGGCACCACAGGTGACTCAGCTGTACTGGGCGGGCGGGGGGGCGGGTACAGGGGTAGGAGAAAGATATGGAAAGCAATAGTGGGATAGGGGATTCGATAGTTCTGGAAGAACAGATAGGCGTTTCTGTGGCGCGCAGACATGATTCCAGGATGGTATGTTGCCTCCCTGGGTACCAGGGTCAAGGATGTCACTGAGCAGCTGCAGAACACATTCTGAGGGGGAGAATGAACAGCCAGAGGTTGTGGTCCATATTGAGTATCAACAACATAGGTAGAAAGAGGGATGAGGTCCTGTAGGCAGATTTTAGGGAGCTAGGAAAGAGATTAAAAAGCAGGACCTCAAAGTAGTTATCTGCAGATTAACTCCGGTGCCATGAGCTAGTGAGTATAGAAATAGGAAGATAGAGCAGATGAATGCGTGGCTGGAGAGATGGTGCAGGAGGGAGGGCTTTAAATTCCTGGGACATTGGGACCAGTTCTGGAGAGGTGGGATCTGTACAGGCTGGAACGAGTAGCACCTCAACGGAGCCGGGACCAATGTCCTCGTGGGGGAGGGGGTATTGCTAGTGCTGTTGGGGAGAGATTTAAACTAAGTTGGCAGGGGGATGGGCACCTAGATGCAGCATTAGAAAGCAGAAACAAGGTGCCCAAAGGATTGGGAGAGGCAGATAGCACTAGAGTAAGAAATAGTATGGTATTGGGTGGGGTCAGACTAAGAGAGAATACAAGAAGGTCTAAGATCGGTTTACAGTGCACATGTGTGAATGCACGGTGGTAAATAAGGTTGGTGAACTGCAGACTCAAATAGGCGCATGGGAATATTGTGGTGATAACTAAGGCCTGGCTCAAAAAAGGGCAGGATTGAGTACTAAATATTCCTGGATAGTAGGTGTTCAGGAGAGATAGGGAAAGAAGGAAAGGAGGTGGGGTGGCAGCCTTGATTAAGGAGAATATTACAGTCCTGGAGAGAGAGGATGTCCTGGAGTGGTCAAGGCCAGAATCTATTTGGTTAGAGTTGAGAAACAATAGAACTGCCATTACACTACTAAGTATATTCAATAGGCTGCCAAATAGTGGGAAGGATATAGAGGAGCAAATTTGCAGGGAAATTACAGGGGTGCAAGAACTATAGAGTAGTAATAATGGGGGACTTCAACTATCCTAATATAGACTGGGATAGTAATAGTGTAAAGGGCAGAGAGGGGGAAGAATTTATGAAGTGTGTTCAGGAGAACTTTGTTGATCAGTACATTTCCAGCCCAACGAGGAAGGAGGGCATTGCTGGATCTGGTTCTGGGGAATGAGGTGGGTCAAGTGGAGCAAGTGATAGTAGGGGAACATTTAGAGAACAGTGATCACAGTATCATAAGGTTTAGATTAGCTATGGAAAAGGACAGGGAGCAATCTACAGTAAAAATACTAAATTGGAGGAAGGGTTGAGAATGAATCTGGCCCGGGTAAATTGGAATCAAAGATTGGCAGGCAACACTGTAATTGAACAATGGGCTGCCTTTAAAGAGATGGTTCAGGTACAGTCAAGGTACATTCCCACGAGGGGGAAAGGTAGAGCAACCAAAGTCAGAGCTCCCTTAATAATGAAAGAGATAGAGAGTAAGATGAAGTAGAAAAAGGGGGCGTATGACAGATGTCAGGTTGAGAATACAATTGAGAATCAGGCTGAATATAGAAAGTTCTGGAGAATTGCAAATGTTACACCCTTGTTCAAAAAAAGGTGCAAGGATAAACCCAGTAACTACAGGCCAGTCAGTTGATGAGCGCAATGTAGTTGATGTGGTGTACATGGACTTCCAAAAGGCATTTGATAAAGTGCCACATTATAGGCTTGCCAGCAAAGTTGAAGCCCATGGAATAAAAGTGACAGTGGCAGCATGGATACGAAATTGGCTTAGTGACAGGAAACAAAGTAGTGGTGAACAGTTGTTTATCGGACCGAAGGAAGGTATACAGTGGTGTTTCCCAGGGGTCGGTACTAAGACCACTGATTTTCTTGAGATATATATTAATTACTTGGACTTGGGTGAACAGGGCACAATTTCAAAATTTGCAGATGACACGAAGCTTGGAAATATAGTGAATAGTGAGGAGGATAGTGATAGATTTCAAGATGACATAAACAGGCTGGTGGGCTGGGCGGACACGAGGCAGATGAAATTTAATGTAGAAAAGTACGAAGCAATACATTTTGGTAGGAAGAATGAGGAGAGGCCATATAAACTAAAGGGTACAATTCTAAAGTGGGTGCAGGAACAGAGAGACCTGGGGGTATATGTGCACAAATCACTGAAGGTGGCAGGGCAGGTTGAGAAAGCGGTTAAAAAAGATTATGGGATCCTGGGCTTCATAAATGGAGGCATAGAGTACAAAAGCAAGGAAGTTATGATGAACCTTTATAAAACATTGGTACGGCCTCAACTGGAGTATTGTGTCCAATTCTGGGCAGAGAAGGTTGAGAGGAGATTTGATAGAGGTATTTAAAATCATGAGGGGTCTAGACAGAGTAGAGAGAGAGAAACTGGTCCCATTGGCGGAAGGGTCGAGAACCAGAGGACAGATTTAAGGTGATTGGCAAAAGAACCAAAGGCAACATGAGGAAAAACTTTTTTTTATGCAGCGAGTGGTTAGGATCTGGAATGCACTGTCTGAAAGGGTGGTGGAGGCAGATTCAATAGTGGCTTTCAAAAGGGAATTGGATAAATACATAGAAACATAGAAGATAAGAGCAGGAGTAGGCCATTCGGCCCCTCGAGCCTGCTCCGCCATTCAGTGAGATCATGGCTGATCATCCAAATTCAGTACCCGGTCCCTGCCTTCTCCCCATATCCCTTGATCCCTGTAGCCTTAAGAAATATATCCAATTCCTTCTTGAATATATTTAATGAATTGGCCTCTGCTGCCTTCTGTGGAGTACCTGAAGGAAAAAAATTTGCAGGGCTATGGGTAAAGGGCGGGGGAGTGGGACTAGCTGACTTCAGCTAGTCCCACTCCCCCGCCCTTTCCCCGTAGCAGAGAGCCAGCATGGGCTCGACAGGCTGAATGGCCTCCTTCTGTGCTAATTTGTGCACAGCAAGCTCCCACAAACAGCAATGTGATAATGACCAAATAATCTGTTTTACTGATGTAAATTGAGGGATAAATAATGGCCAGGACACTGGGGAGAACGTCTCTGCTCTTCTTTCTAATAGTGCCATGGGATCTTTTACAGCCACTTGAAAGCAGACAGGCCTCAGTTTAGCGCCTCATCCAAAAGATGGCACCTCCGACAGTGCAGCGCTCCCTCAGCACTGCAAGTGGGCAGAAAAGTGGTGAATGGAATTCAATCTGGAGACGTGTGAGGTAATGCATTTGGGGAGGGCTAACAAGGCAAGGGAATACACAATAAATGGTAGGATACTGAGAAATGTAGAGGAATAAAGGAACCTTGGAGTGCAGGTCCACAGATCCCTGAAGGTAGCAGGACAGGTAGATAAGGTGGTTAAGAAGGCACACGGGATACTCACATTTATTAGCTGAGGCATAGAATATAAGAGCGGGAGGTTATTTTTGAACTGTATAAAACACTAATTAGGCCGGAGCTAGAGTAATGCGTACAGTTCTGGTCACCACATTACAGGAAGGATGTGATTGCACTGGAGAGGGTACAGAGGAGATTTATGAGGATGTTGCCTGGGCTGGAGAATTTTAGCTATGAGGAAAGATTGGATAAGCTGGGGTTGTTTTATTTGGAACAGAGGAGGCTGAGGGGAGATTTAATTGAGGTGTATAAAATTAAGAGGGGCCTAGATAGAGTGGATAGGAAGGACCTATTTCCCTCAGCAGAGAGGTCAATAACCAGGAGCATAGATTTAAAATAATTGGTAGAAGGATTAGAGGGGAGTTAAGGAGAGCTTTTTTCACCCAGAGGGTGGTGGGGGTCTGGAACTCACTGCCTGAAACGGTGGTAGAGGCAGAGACCATCATCTCATTTAAAAAGTACTTGGATATGCACTTGAAGTGCCGTAACCTACAGGGCTACGGACCAAGAGCTGGAACGTGGGATTAGACTGGATAGCTCTTTGTCGGCCGGCACAGACACAATGGGCCGAATGGCCTCCTTCTGTGCTGTAAATTTCTATGATTCTATGATTTATATGTCACCCTTCATGACCACGTCTGTGGTGTGTACCATCTGCAAGATGCACTGCAGCAACTCGCCAAGGCTTCAACAGCACCTCCTTCAAACCCGCCACTTCTACCACCTAGAAGGACGGGCAGCAGGCACATGGGAACACCACCACCTGCAAGTTCCCCTACAAGTCAAACACCATCCTGAATTGGAAATATATCACCGTTCCTTCATCCTCGCTGGGTCAAAATCTTGGCACTCCCTCCCTAACAGCGCCATGGGAGCACCTTCACCACATGGACTGCAGCAGTTCAAGGTGGCGGCTCACCACCACCTTCTCAAGGGCAATTAGAGATAGGCAATAAATGCTGGTCTTGCCAGCGACGCCCACAATGAATTTTAAAAAATCCTCAGCATGTCCCAAAGCACTTTACAATCAATCAAGTACTTTTTGAAGTGTAGTCATAAGAACATAAGAAATAGGAGCAGGAGTAGGCCAATCGGCCCCTCGAGCCTGCTCCGCCATTCAATAAGATCATGGCTGATCTGATCCTAACCGCCAATCCACTATCACAGAACCATCTCCTGAATCTAACAGAATTAGACACACGAAAGAGGATCAGGCTACACGGCCCCTGGGGCCGCTCCGCTACCCACAGGGCCATGACCGATCCGAACCTAGACTCATGTCCAAATTCCTGCCCGCTCCCCGTAACCCTTAATTCCCTTTACTTCTAGGAAACTGTCTATTTCTGTTTTAAATTTATGTAATGATGTAGCTTCTACAGCTTTTTGGGGGCAGCATATTCCATGGACCTACCACCCTCTGAGTGAAGTAGTTCCTCCTCATCTCAGTTTTGAAAGAGCAGCCCCTTATTCTAAGACTATGCCCCCTAGTTCTAGTTTCACCCACCATCGGAAACATCCTCCCCGCATCCACCCGATCCAACCCCTTCACAATCTTATATGTTTCAATAAGATCGCCTCTCATTCTTCTGAACTCCAATGAGTAGAGTCCCAATCTACTCAATCTCTCCTCATATGTCCATCCCCTCATCCCCGGGATTAACCGAGTGAACCTTCTTTGTACTTTGTCACTGTTATAGGAAACCTGGCAGCCAATCTTGAGCACGGTAAGCTCCCACAAATGGCAATATGATAATGACCAGAAAATTTCTTTTAAGCTATTGGTTTATGGGATAAATATCTGGATAACTCCCCTGCTCTTCTTCTAAATACTGCCATGGGATCTTTTATGTCCTCGGTTTAAGGTTTCATCCGAAAGACGGCATCTCCAACAGCGCAGCACTCCCTCAGCACAGCACTGGGTGTGTCAGCTAAGATTATGTGCTCAGGTTGGGGCCTTGAATGTTGTCCAGAGCCGCAAACACTCCTTCCAGGTGAAACAGCGATTTACTTGTACTTAAGAACGTAAGAAATAGAGGAGTAGGCCATTCGGCCCTTTGAGCCTGCTCCGCCATTCAATGAGATCATGGCTGATCTTCTGCCTCAACTCCATTCACCAGCCCTATTGCCATATCCCTTGATGCCCTTACCAGTCAGCACTCTATCGACTTCTGTTTTGAATATACCCAATGACTGAGCCTCCACAGCCCTCTGGGGTAGAGAATTCCAAAGATTAACCACAATCTGTGTGAAGAAACATAGAAGATAGGAGCAGGAGTAGGCCATTCGGCCCCTCGAGCCTGCTCCGCCATTCAATAAGATCATGGCTGATCATCCAAATTCAGTACCCTGTTCCTGCCTTCTCTCCATATCCCTTGATCCCTTTAGCCTTAAGAAATATATCCAACTCCTTCTTGAATATATTTAATGAATTGGCCTCTACTGCCTTCTACGGTAGAGAATTCAACAGGTTCACCACTCTCTGGGTGAAGAAATTCCTCCTCATCTCTGTCCTAAATGGCTTACCCCTTTATCCTTCGACTGTGACCCCTGGCTCTGGACTCTCCGACCATCGGGAACATCCTTCCAGCATCTAGTCTGTCTAGTCCTGTTAGAATTTTATAAGTTTCGATGAGATCCCCTCTCACTCTTCTAAACTCCAGCGAGTATAAGCCCAATCGACCCAATCTCTCCTCATACGTCATTCCTGCCATTCCAGGTATCAGCCTGGTGAATCTTCGCTGCACTCCTTCCATGGCAAGAACATCCTTCCTCCGATAAGGCGACCAAAACTGCACACAATACTCAAGATGTGGACTCACCAAGGCCCTGTACAACTGCAGCAAGACATCCTTCTTCCTGTACTCAAACCCTCTCGCTACAAAGGCCAACATACCATTTGCCTTCTTAACCGCCTGCTGCACCTGCATGCTTACTTTCAGCGACTGGTGCACAAGGACGCCCAAGTCTCGTTGCACTTCCCCTTCTCCCAATCTATTGCCATTCAGATAATAATCTGCCTTCCTGTTTTTGACACCAAAGTGGATAACCTCGCATTTATCCACGTTATATTGTATCTGCCATGCTTCTGCCCAATCACCCAACCTGTCCAAATCATACTGGAGTTTCTCGGCATCCTCCTCACAGCACACACGCCCACCCAGCTTTGTGTCGTCTGCAAACTTGGAGATATTACATCTCGTTCCCTCGTCCAGATCATTAATATATATTGTGAATAGCTGGGGTCCAAGGACCGATCCCTGCGGTACCCCGCTAGTCACACTGCCTGCCACTCGGAAAAAGAGCCGTTTATTACAACTCTTTGCTTTCTGTCTGCCAACCAGTTCTCTATCCAAGTCAATACCTTGCCCCCAATCCCATGTGCCTTCATTTTAGTCCTGAATGGCCTTCCCTTTATCCTGAGGCTGTGGCCCCTGGTTCTAGACTCCCCAGCAAAGGGAAACATTCTCCCAGCATCCATCCTATCAAGTCCTGTAATAATTTTGTATGCTTCAATGAGATCCCTTCTCATTCTTCTGAATTCAAGCGAATACAGGCCTAGTTTACTCAATCTCTTCTCATACGACAGTCCCGCCATCCCAATATTAAATCTCGTGAACCTTCGTTGCACTCCCTCTATGGCAAGTATATCCTTCCTTAGGTAAGGAGACCAAAATTGTACACAGTACTCCAGGTGTGGTCTCACCAAGGCTCTATATAATTGGAGTAAGGCTTCTTTACTCCTGTACTCAAATCCTCTTGTAATGAAGGCCAGCATACCATTTGCCTTCCTAATGGCTTGCTGCACCTGCACATTCACTTTCAGTGACTCATGTACAAGGACACCCGGGTCCCTTTGAGCATCTGCACTCACCAATCTTTCACCATTTAGGAAATACTCTGCCTTGCTGGTTTTTCTACCAAAGTGGATAACTTCACATTTATCCACATTATATTCCATCTGCCATGTTCTCACCCACTCACTGAGCCTGTCGAGATCCCCTTGAAGCCTCTTCACATCCTTTTCACAACTGACACTGCCACCTAGCTTTGTATCATCAGCAAATTTGGAAATGTTACATTTAGTCCCCTCATACAAATCACTGATATAGATTGTGAATAGCTGGGCCCCAAGCACCGATCCTTGTGGTACCCCACTAGTCACAGCCTGCCACCCTGAAAAACACCCGTTTATCCCTACTCTTTGTTTTCTGTCTGTTAACTCATTCTCAATCCATGCTAGTATATTACCCCCAGTTCCATGAGCCCTAATTTTGTTCACCAACCTCTTGTGCGGGACCTTATCGAAGGCCTTCTGAAAATCCAAATACACCACATCTACTGGTTCCCTTTGTCTACTCCACTAGTTATATCCTCAAAGAACTCCAATAGGTTTGTCAAACAGGATTTCCCTTTCATAAATCCATGTTGACTCTGCCCAATCTTACTATTAGTTTCTAGGTGCCCAGTTATTGCATCCTTTATAATAGATTCCAGCACTTTCCCAACTACTGATGTGAAGCGAACAGGTCTGTAGTTCCCCGTTTTCTCTCTCCCTCCTTTCTTAAATAGCGGGGTTACATTTGCTATCCTCCAATCTGCAGGAATCGTTCCTGAATCTATAGAATTTTGGAAGATGACAACCAATGCGTCCACTATCCCAATGGCCACCTCTTTCAAAACCCTAGAATGTAGGGATGTACTTCTTGCAATTTAGTATCCTCAACCGAGGATTCCCCTCTACCGTGGTTGACACGGCCCTCGACCGTGTCCGTTCCATTTCCCGCACTTCTGCTCTCACCCCTACCCCTCCCTCCCAGAACCATGATAGGGATCCCCTTGTCCTCACCTTTCATCCCACCAGCCTCCACATTCAACAGATCATCCTGTGCCATTTCTGCCACCTCCAGCGTGATGCCACCACCAAACACATCTTCCCCTCCCCACCCCCTTTCAGCATTCCGAAGGGATCGCTCCCTCCGCGACACCCTGGTCCACTCCTCTATCACCCTTTCCCCTTCGCCCAGCACCTTCCCATGCAAGCGCAGATGTAACACCTGCCCTTTTACCTCCTCCCTTCCCACTGTCCAGGGCCCCAAACACTCCTTCCAGGTGAAACAGCGATTTACTTGTACTTCTTGCAATTTAGTATACTGTATTCGCTGCTCACGATGCGTTTTCCTCTACATTGGGGAGACCAAACGCAGATTAGGTGACCGCTTTGCGGAACACCTCCGTTCAGTCCCCAAGCATGACCCCGAGCTTCCGGTCGCCTGTCACTTTAATTCTCCCCTCCACTCTGACCTCTCCGTCCTCAGCCTCTTACACTGTTCCAATGAAGCTCAACGTAAGCTCGAGGAACAGCACCTCATCTTTCTATTAGGCACTTTACAGCCTTCTGGACTTAACACTGAATTCAACAATTTCAGATTATAACCTGTATTTCTTTATTTTTTTTATTTTTTTCTCTTGTTTTCTCACATGGTAGCTGTTAATGATGCTGCCATCATCATCCACGCATCATCTTGAGCCATCTTTTGTTTCTTTACTTGTCCCATTACCTCTCCCTTGGCCTCGCACCACCATCCCTTTTGTCAGTCAATCTCTCCTGCCTTCCACCCGATCACAGACCTTCCCTTTGTTCTTTCCTCCCCTCCTCCCTTTCCTTGCCCTGTCCCTGCTTAAAAATCTCTTTTCGCTAATCTTTTCCAGTTCTGACGAAGGGTCCTCGACTCGAAACGTTAACTCTGTTTCTCTCTCCTCGATGCTGCCTGACCTGTTGAGTGTTTCCAGCATTTTCTGTTGTTATTTCAGATTTCCAGCATCCGCAGTATTTTGCTATTCTATTAATTTCTATCTGCGCTATTAATTCATCTATTTAGTTACGAATGCTTTGCGCATTCAGATATAGTGCCTTTAGCTTTGATTTGTTTCTATTTTTCCCTGATGTCACCTCAGTCACTGATGCCCTCTTACCTTTGTTACTCTCTCTGTCCCTTCCTGACCCACTCTGCTTATTTTTACCCAAAGCTCTACTCTGCTCTGGAGCCTTGACATTTCTCTCGCTGCTTTTAAATTTACTCGTTCCTGAATCCTCCCACCTGTCACCATTCAATCTCTCCTGCCTTCCACCCTATCACAGACCTTCCCTTTTGTTATTTCCTCCCCGCCCCTCTTTCCCTCTTCCTGTAGTTGCTTAAAAACCTGTTACATCTCTTTTTCCGGTTCTGACGAAGGGTCATCGACCTGAAACTCTCCACAGATGCTGCCTGACCCGCTGAGTATTTCCAGCATTTTCTGTTTTGATTTCAGACCTCCAGCACCCGCAGTATTTTGCTCTTGGATTACATGCTGAGGTCTCTGGAGTATTTCAGACAGTGCTGCCAGCTCACCGAGTACACGAAACAGACCTTCCAGCTCAACATTAGGTCTTTATTGTTGGGTCTCAGGATGTGGGAAGCACTGGCGAGGCCACATGTATTGCCCACCGCACTGAAGCATTGACAGCCAACCACAGACAGTTCCCTCCCCTCAAAGACGTTAGTCCAGCAGTTTGGGTTTTACAACAAACTGCAGTATTCATTGTCATGTTTCCTGGTTCCGGCCCACAGGTTTCCTTGGCAGATTAACTGAATTCAGTTGCTCAACTTGTCATGTTGGGATTTGAACTCCCTGTCTCGGGGTTGTTAGTCTGTTACCAGCACACTGCAATTCTGTGCCTGAGATTAATCATGCGTCTTGCATTAAACCGATAAATGAAGAGTTTCTGGCATTCCAGAGCTTCTGGAGGTCTCAAAGAGCCCTTTAACCACCCGAACATTGGGCTGTGCATTACAGTTCCGTCACAGGACCGAGTCTCATAAAATGACGTATGAAGAGAGATTGGGTCAATTGGGCTTATACTCGCTGGAGTTTAGAAGAATGAGAGGGGATCTCATTGAAACTTATAAAATTCTGACAGGACTGGACAGCCTAGATGCAGGAAGGATGTTCCTGATGGTCGGGGAGTACAGAACCAGGGGTCACAGTCTAAGGATAAGGGGTAAGCCATTTAGGACAGAGATGAGGAGGAATTTCTTCACCCAGAGAGTGGTGAACCTGTTGAATTCTCTACCACAGAAGGCAGTAGAGGCCAATTCATTAAATATATTCAAGAAGGAGTTGGATATATTTCTTAAGGCTAAAGGGATCAAGGGGTATGGGGAGAAAGCAGGGACAGGGTACTGAATTTGGATGATCAGCCATGATTGCATTGAATGGCGGAGCAGGCTCGAGGGGCTGAATGGCCTACTCCTGCTCCTATCTTCTATGTTTGTCAGAAGAATCAAAGTCATCCTCTCCGGCTCCTACAAACATCTAAGTGGCTCTGGCTTCAATTGCATTGACCTCCCTGGCTGCCACGTCAGGCTGTGCCCAGATGTATGGCACTTTGGTATCTTGCTCAACGCAAAACTATGCTTCCACTCCACAT
Organism: Somniosus microcephalus; assembly: GCF_052327205.1. NCBI lineage: Eukaryota > Metazoa > Chordata > Chondrichthyes > Squaliformes > Somniosidae > Somniosus > Somniosus microcephalus. The sequence goes on from NC_140992.1 coordinate 6,730,932, forward strand.
CCGATCAGTCCCACATTGCCTTCGTTCGCTCCCATTTCTCCAGCACTACTACTGAAACCTTAATCCACATCTTTGCCAGCTCGGCATTACATTTCTCTGACGTTCTCCCTGCTGCTCCTGCCACCCGTGCGCTCCGTAAACTACAAGCTCTCCAAAATGCCATAGCTCATGTTCTCACCCACCCCAAAGCCCGTGCATCCATTACCCTCGTCCTTGCTCGGCTCCTCTGGCTTCATGTTCCAGAGTATTGACTTGAAGATCCTCAGCCTCACTTTGAAATCTCTCCAAGACCAAATCTCAGCCAATCTTTTCCACAGCTCCACCTTTGAATCTCTCTAGTCAGGTTTCTGTCCCTGCCACAGCACTGAAACAAAGTCACAACTGACACCTTCTGTGACTGGTACACAATCACACCTCATCCATTTTGTGGGGAACAAAAATTGGGGCGCGGTGTAAAAACGGGCTGCCGGGTCGTGATCACCAATTTTGCGCTACGCCCCACGTCTAGTACAGTCTTTGCAAAGTCAAAAAACACATCTCTGACAGAGAGAAAGGTTACAGAAGCTAAGGTTGTCGATATGAGTGTGTCACTTCGATGGACAAGTTTCCCTGAGAGTAAGGGAGGGGAGATTTAAGCCAGTTTGTCCAGATACAGCTAGCAGTATGAATGGTGAATTTATACGGGAGCGAAAGATTCAGGAGGAAGGGAATAGCATCTCTTGTGCATCCCCACTCCCTTTGCCGCACCATTGGCGGCTGTGCCTTCGGTCACCTAGACCGCAAACTCTGCAATTCCCTCCCGAAACCGCTCCACCTCTCCCTCCTCCTTTCAGAAACCTCCTTAGAACTCACCTCTGTCACGAAGCTTTTCGTCACCCCTCCGAATATATCGTTCTGTAGCACGCTACCCTATTTTTGTCTGATTACACTTCTGTGAAACGTCTTCAGATGGTTTTCCACGTTAAGTGTTATTTAACTGCAAGTTGTTGTTGTACAGTCAGAGAGTCATTACTCTGACACCTCAGAACGTTAATAGTCCAGAGTAAAAATACTTAATTGGAGGAAGGCCCATTTCAGTGGGTTGAGAATGGATCTGGCCCGGGTAAATTAGAATCAAAGATTGGCAGGCAAAACTGAAATCGAACCATGGGCTGCCTTTAAAGAGATGGTTCAGGTACAGTCGAGGTACATTCCCACGAGGGGGAAAGGTAGGGCAACTAAAGCCAGAGCTCCCTGGATGACAAAAGAGATAGAGAGTAAGATGAAGCAAAAAAAGAGCCCGTATGACAGATGTCAGGTTGAGAATACAAGTGAGAATCAGGCTGGATATAGAAAGTTCAGAGGGAAAGTGAAAAAGAGGGGCAAAGAAAGAGTAAGATTGGCAGCTAACGTAAAAGGGAATCCAAAAGTCTTCTGTAGACATATATTATAAATAATAAACGGGTAGTAAGAGGAGGGGTGGGGCCAATTAGGGACCAAAATGGAGACCTACGCACGGAGCCAGAGGGCATGGCTGAGGTACTAAATGAATACTTTGAGTCTTTACCAAGGAATAAGATACTGCCAAAGTCATAGTGAAAGAGGAAGTAGTTGAGATACTGGCTGGGATAAAAATTGATAAAGAGGAGGTACTAGAAAGGCTGTCTGTACTTAAAGTAAGTAAGTCACCAAGACCAGATGGGATGCATCCCAGGATGCTGAGGGAAGTTAAGGAGGAAATCGCAGAGGTATTGGCCATAATCTTCCAATCCTCCTTAGAAACGGGTGGTACCAGAGGACTGAAGAATTGCAAATGTTACACCCTTGTTCAAAAAGGCTGTAAGGATAAACCCAGCAACTATAGGCCAGTCAGTTTAACCTCGGTAGTGGGGAAACTTTTAGAAATGATAATCAGCGACAAAGTTAACAGTCACTTGGACAAGTGTGGATTAATTAAGGAAAGCCAGCACGGATTTGTTAAAGGCAAATCGTGTTTAACTAACTTGATCGAGTTTTTTGATGAGGTAAGAGAGAGGGTTGATGAGGGTAATGCGGTTGATGCGGTGTACCTGGACTTCCAAATGGCGTTTGATAAAGTGCCACATAATAGGCTTGCCAGCAAAGTTGAAGCCCATGGAATAAAGGGACAGTGGCAGCATGGATACGAAATTGGCTAAGTGACAGGAAACAGAGAGTAGTGGTGAACAGTTGTTTTTCGGACTAGAGGAAGGTATACAATGGTGTTCCCCAGGGGTCGGTGCTAGGACCACTGCTTTTCTTGATATATATTCATTACTTGGACTTGGGTGTATAGGGCATAATTTCAAAATTTGCAGATGACACAAAACTTGGAAGACTAGTGAACAGTGAGGAGGATAGTGATGGACTTCAAGACATTGACAGGCTGGTGAAATGGGCGGACACGTGGCAGATGAAATTTAACACAGAAAAGTGTGAATGTGTGGCGGACCGCCACCTAAACGGGCGCAATCCACTTTTCCGTCCGTGGACAATAAATCGGGCACCTTGCCTTTAAGAAGCATGCTGCCTTTAAGGCAAGTCAAAGGAGCGGGCGTCGCCCTCTGTGTACACAAAAGCGCGGGCGTCGCCCTCATTCTGTATTCGGGTTTAGCAGAGAGAAGAGCTGGGGCAGCCATCTCTCAAGAGAATGTAATAAAAAGCCATGTGTTCCTCAGATCGGTTCGGCCTCCATTTGTGTTCCGCGGCAGCCTCAACAAAGTGATACATTTTGATAGGAAGAATGAGGAGAGGCAATATAAACTAAAGGGTACAATCCTAAAGAGGTGCATGAACAGAGAGACCTGGGGGTATATGTGCACAAATCGTTGACGGTGGCAAGGCAGGATGAGAAAACGGTTAAAAAAGCACACGGGATACTGGGCTTCATAAATAGAGGCATAGAGTACAAAAGCAAGGAAGTTATGATGAACCTTTATAAAACACTGGTTTGGCCTCAACTAGAGTATTGTGTCCAATTCTGGGCACTGCACTTTTGGAAGGATGTGAAGGCCTTAGAGAGCATGCTGAAAAGATTTACAAGAATGATTCCAGGGCTAAGGGACTTAAGTGACGTGGATAGACTAGAGAAGCTCGGGTTGTTCTCTTTAGAGCAGAGAAGGTTGAGAGGAGATTTGATAGAGGTGTTCAAAATCATGAGGGGTCAGGACAGAGTGGATAGAGAGAAACTGTTCCCATTGGTGGAAGGGTCAAGAACCAGAGGACACAGATTTAAGGTGATTGGCAAAAGCACCAAAGGTGACATGAGGAAAAACCTTTTTATGCAGCGAGTGGTTAGGATCTGGAATGCACTGTCTGAAAGGGTGGTGGAGGCAGATTCAATCGTGGCTTTCAAAAGGGAGTTGGATAAGTACTTGAAGGCAAAAAATTTGCAGGACTACGGGGAAAGGGCGGGGGAGTGGGACTAGCTGAAGTGCTCTTGCAGAGAGCCGGCACGGGCTCGACGGACCGAATGACGACCACCTGTGCTGTAACCATTCTATGATTCTAGTACCATCCTTGCACAAGAAGGTTGAAACAACCAGTTAATCCGCGCCAGCTTATAAGGACGAGGTCATATAAGTTCTGAGGTCGTATATGTAGTGTATGTGCTTTAAGTCAGAACTACTTTTTACAGCTCCTGTATACTGTAGTACCGGCAGTAACCACACCGGTATATAAGCTGTGCGCATGCCTCTGTACCCCAGTCTAGAAATTACCCTCCTCCAGTAAAGACCTGTTATTTGTTTATGTACAGCATCCGTGTAATTATTTATCCACTGAACCACGGATCTAACAGTGGCGACGAGTGTTGATGCGAATCTACCTGCAACATTTAAAAAAAAAGTCGAGTCCAGGAACACGGGCGTCGACCGCGAGCAACCGCCCAGCAGTCAGGCAGAGATCCAACTTCGCTGGGGAGGCTGTGGAGAGCCGGGCTTGGTTCCCCAGCCACAACGAACAGTAAGAGACCGACGACAGGTCCAAAGCAGACCCTTCCCGAGCAGCGGCGGCTGGAGCCGACCGACGGCAGAGAGAGAGAGCCGGGCAGCGTCGACGGGGTAAGAAAGAGGGTGAAGAGAGCAGGGCGCAGCCGGGGGTTGATCACCGAGCGGCGTCGAGGAAAAATACTGCAAACCGGAAAGAGGGTAAGAAACAGCCGGGTTCTAGACTGAGCGGCGTCGACAAATATCAAGAGAAGAACGTGCAGAGCACAGCCAGGGATCACGGGCTGATCAGGGTCCGCGGGGCGAAGCGCGGGAGATGCCATTTTGTGCCAGCGGAGAAGAAGGGGAAGCGCGGAAGGCGCCATTGGGGATAGTTAACGCACAACCAAGGATGCCGAAGAGTGGCAGTATCTCTACGTTCGACAATGAAGTCGAAGATTGGGCGACATATGTGGAACGTATTGAGGTGTACTGCAGGGCGAATGAAGTGCCAGATGCTAATAAAGCACTGGTTCTGTTAAATTCCATGGGTGCAAAAACTTATGGGTTAGCGAAATCTAATAGCCCCAGAGAAGCCAGTAAACAAGAATTTTGAAAGCATAGTAGAAATCCTACAGGACCACTTAAACCCCACACCGCTGCTGATAGCAGAACGATTTAAGTTCCATAAAAGGAACCAACACAAAGACAAAAGCAATGCTGAGTACCTAACGGAACTGCGCAAGCTATCGAAATACTGCCAGTTTGGAGCGGGACTAGCAGACACGTTAAGGGACAAGTTTGTGTGTGGGCTACAAAGTGAAGGAACCCAGAAATGGCTTCTATCAGAAAAGGACCTTACGCTAGACAAAGCTTTCAATATGGCAGTATCACACGAAGCAGCCGCAAGGGGCGCTGCAGAGATACAACGGAGACCGCAAGAATACGGCACCAACGAAATGACCTATGGAACATGGAAGGGCTATCGCTGCGGCAGAACAACACATGACCACAAAGATTGTTGGTTCAAGGACCAAGTGTGCAGACAGTGTGGGAAAGCAGGACACATAGCAAGAGTCTGCAGGTCTGGGAAGAAAACCAACAGTAAGAAATCTCCACAGGAGAAGTACAAAAAGGTACACCAGGTGATGGACAGTGGTTCAGACGAACAGAAAAGTGACACAGACTCCGGAAGCAAGGAGCTGGGTTGTCTGAAACTACATAATGTAACCGAAATGGAGGATCACCAGACTATCTGGGTTACACTCAAGATAGACGGAGTCCAAGTGGAAATGGAATTGGACACAGGGTCACCTCTAACAGTCATAAATCAAAGAGACTACAAGCGGCTATTTTCACACATACCCTTGAAAGCTAGAGATTGTCTTGAAGACGTATACGGGGCAAAAAGTCTACCCCAAAGGAAAAATAAGGGTGAAAGTGATATACAAAGGCCAGGAAATACCTAAAATGGATATATATGTATTGCCAAATGGAGGACCACCACTGCTAGGATGTGAATGGATCCGGAAGATACATTTAGATTGGCATTCCATACAGGCACTGAAGGTGGAGGCCAAAAAGGATGACGACGTCACACCTGGACGACTGTCAAAAATGCTAACTGACGCAAAAGAAGTGTTCCAGGAGGGACTAGGAACACTAAAAGGAATAACAGCAACAATTAAAATAGAGGATAATGCAAGCCCAAAGTTTCTGAAGGCCAGACCAGTGCCTTATGTGATCAGACCAGCGGTTGAAGCAGAGCTGCAAGGGTTGGAACGTTCAGGAGTACTGTCCAAAGTGGACTGGAGCGAGTGGGCTACACCCATCGTTCCTGTAATGAAGAGGTCGTTGAGTAATACGCCTGGGGAACCAAAGAAGGTCCGCATCTGTGGGGATTTTAAGGTAACAGCGAACCCAGTCCTTCACACGGTGCAATATCCGCTTCCACGAATTGAGGATATTTTCGCCTCGCTATCTGGTGGTAAACGCTTCACCAAAATTGATCTAGCCCAGGCGTACTTGCAAATGGAGGTAGAAGAAGCTTCGAAACATTACCTTACGATCAACACCCATAAAGGTCTCTATCAATACAACCGGCTGGTGTTTGGAGTAGCCTCGGCTCCGGCTATCTGGCAAAGGGCGACGGATCAGGTCCTGCAAGGGATTCCAGGGACCCAGTGTTATTTGGACGACATCTTGGTCACGGGCGAAAATGACGGTGATCACCTCGCTAACTTGGAGAAGGTGCTCGCCAGATTAAAGGAATATGGGCTACGAGCTAATCGCCACAAGTGCGCGTTTTTCCAGAAACAGATCTCGTATTGCGGCCACGTCATCGATGAAGAGGGGTTACATAAGTCCCCTGACAAGATTGAGGCAGTAGTCAAGGCTCCAGCACCGGAAAATGTGTCACAACTGAGGTCGTTCCTCGGGCTGGTAAACTATTACCACAAGTTCTTACCAAATTTGTCTACGGTATTACACCCGCTGAACACCCTACTGCAAACAGGGGTACCATGGAAGTGGGATGACGAACGTAGACGAGCTTTCCAGAAGTGTAAAGAATTGATCACATCAAAAGAGGTGTTGGCCCATTTCAACCCAGCACTACCAATTCGTTTGGCATGTGATGCATCACCCTACGGCATTGGAGCGGTGCTGTCGCACAAATTCCCGGACGGTTTGGAGAGACCAGTAGCCTTTGCGTCTCAGTCACTAACCTCAGCCGAGCGCAACTACGCCCAGATTGACAGGGAGGCCCTCAGCCTAGTATGGGGAGTAAAAAAATTCAACCATTATCTGCATGGGCAGAAGTTCACCTTGCTGACTGACCACCAACCACTTGTCTCCATCTTTAATCCTAAGAAGGGTATGCCAGTAATGACTGCACAGCAGTTACAAAGATGGTCCCTGTTTCTAGGGGCGAATCAATATGAAATAGAATATAAAGGCACGAAACAGCATGGGAACGCTGATGGGCTATCGCGCCTGCCACTGCCTACGGTGGAGGAAGCACCAGCAGTGGACCCTATCGAGATATTTTATTCGTCGATAATTGAACGATTGCCAGTAACAAACGCGGATATAGAGAAGGAGACCCGCAATGATCCGACGCTGTCACGGGTATATGAATTGACGGTGAGGGGATGGCCAACACATGGCGACTCACTGTTGCCAGCATTCTCATCCAGAAGAGAACAGCTGTCAGTATGCCAGGGGACAGTGATGTGTGGATCCAGAGTGGTGATTCCACCCAAGTTAAGGGAGAGAGTGCTAAAGGAGCTACATGAAGGTCATCTGGGGGGAGTGAAAATGAAAAGCCTTGCTAGGGCTTGTGTGGTGGCCGGGAATCGATCCACAAATCGAAGACCTAACTAAGAGCTGCTTAGGATGCCAGAAGGTCCAAAATGCACCACCACATGCCCCTCTACACCCATGGGAGTGGCCCTCCTCTCCATGGCAACGGGTGCACATTGATTTCGCTGGTCCATTCATGGACTCAATGTTCTTAATAGCAGTGGATGCTCATTCAAAGTGGCCTGAGGTGATAAAAATGTCTTCAACCACTACAGAGAAAACGATTGCAGTCCTACGGACCATATTTGCCAGAAACGGTTTGCCAGAGCAGATCTGCTCTGATAATGGACCACAGTTTGTGTCCGACGAGTTCCAAAAATTCATGAAAAGGAATGGGGTAAGGCATTACACATCCGCCCCGTATCATCCAGCCACCAATGGATTGGCCGAGAGGTTTGTACAAACCTTTAAGGCGGCGATAAAGGTCATGTGCGACGAGGAAATTCCACTACAGCATAAGATGGACAATTTCTTATTAGCCTACCGAAACGCGACACATCCAGTTACCAACCAGACCCCGGCCATGATGTTCTTTAACCGAAGGTTGAGATCTCGTCTGGACTTGCTCAGACCAAATGTGCGAAGAAATGTTGAGGACAAACAATTCCAGCACATCAACGAGAAGCCGACAAGGAGCTTCAATGTAGGGCAACCAGTCTTGGCCCGTGACTATCGAAGAGAAGTGGCAACCCGGAACAATATGTACAAGGCAGGGGCCATTAATGTACACAGTGGATGTCGGGTAGAACATTGTGAGATGCCACGTCAATCAGATCTTAGCGTCACAGGAAGGCGTCAACCCCATGTCTCGAGTACCTGGGGATGAACCCGACATACCGGTAGCATCTACTTCAGAGCCAGTAGCAGTGGAACCCGATGAACTACCCGATGAAAAGGGGTCAGAATCGCCTCTGCACCAAGAACAAGAGCCTCCGGAAAGGCGCTATCCCGAAAGGGTCAGGAAGCCGCCCCAAAGACTGAGTCTATAAATGGACTTTTGTTATTGAATGTACATGTAAAAATGTAATTGTTACTTGAATATTAAGGGGTATTATTAATCTAAAAAGGGAGGAATTGTAGTGTATGTGCTTTAAGTCAGAACTACTTTTTACAGCTCCTGTATACTGTAGTACCGGCAGTAACCACACCGGTATATAAGCTGTGCGCATGCCTCTGTACCCCAGTCTAGAAATTACCCTCCTCCAGTAAAGACCTGTTATTTGTTTATGTACAGCATCCGTGTAATTATTTATCCACTGAACCACGGATCTAACAGTATAAAAGGCAGGGTGTGTAATGGGTGGGGGGTGTATTATGGTGGGAGCATGTAACAGGCGGGCAATTAACGGGGGGGGGGGGGGGGGGGTGTAGTACGGGGGTCGTATGGCGGGTAGGTATATAACGGGCGGGGTGTATAACAACCGGGTGTATAACAGGCGGGGCATAGAATGGGGGCTGTCGAAAGGGCAGGGCATGTAACGGGGGGCATTTACTAGGCGGCCAAAGCAAACCGCTTGCTTTGCACTAATCCCCGAGAGGAGTTTCTACCGCTGGAGCACTGTGTGTACAAGGCTGCCACCCACAGTCTCATCACTTCTGCAAACCTTTCTACCATTAACAACTTGCATTTACATCATATTCCACATGCACAGGGATGTGTCTGGGAACAGGAGATAATGAGTGGATTTCTAGCAGGAAGGACGGATTTGACAGTGTAAACACCGCAAGCTGGCTCACAGGGGCTGGTCTCCCATAATCCAAATTAAAACAGCACTAGTATAAAGGCTGCCTTTATACTAGTGCTGTTTTAATTTGGATTATGGGAGACCAGCCCGTGAGCCAGCTTGCGGTGTTTACACTGTCAAATCCGTCCTTCCTGCTAGAAATCCACAGCACTCTCTAAATGCTCGAGTCTGGGGTTTTCCACACAAGTCGAGTGAGAAACCTAAGTGAGTTTGCAGTTAAGTGGTTCTAGTCGATTGAGATCAATGTCTCTTCTGGGAATGAAGCTCAAAATTCTTACTCTTAAAGAACGAACGTGTATTTATTTACCTCCTTATCATGCCCTCAGGATTCCCAGAGAGGCGTTTCCCACCAATGGATTAATTTTGAAGTGTAATCACTGTTCCTATGAAGGCAAACACAGCGGCCAACTTGAACACAGTAAGATCCCACAAACAGCAAATGAATGATCAGAGGATCTGTGTTTTTTGTTGGTGTTGCTTGAGGAGAGAGCCTTCCTGGAGAAGTCCTTCCTCTCTCCTCCGTTTAATGCTGACACTGTTTCTTCGCTGGATCTCAGTTCATGTCATTCCCTCTCTTCCTGCAACCTATCATTCCCACTCTTCTTCCTGGCTGCATTGCCCAAGTTCTGACAGAAAATCTCTTCTTTTTCAGCAATCGTCTTTCAGATGAGACGTTAAACCGAGACCCAATGTTCCCGCTAAGCTGCACGGCCCCGCAGCTGTCTGGAGGTCCCGCACAGGCTGTTCGCCAGCTTTTCAATGCGAGACTTCGTGCAGGGACGAAGTTTTGATTGGGCCGTGCACCCCGTTAACGTGGCCACACACCCATAAAAAAAACGAGGGAGAACATTGCCAAGACCCTGTCTGCCCTCTCAAGTGGATGTAAAAGATCCCATGGTCACTATTTCGAGGAACAGTATCCTAACCAATATTTATCCAACAACCAAAATCACTAAAAAAAATTAAAAAAAATACAGATTATCTGGGCATTATCACATTGCTGCTTGTGGGAGCTTGCTGTGTGCTAACTGGCTGTCACTTTTCCTACAAAAGTACTTGATTGGCTGCAAAGCGCTTTGGGACATCCTGGGGTCGTGAAAGACACTGCAGAAACGCAAACCTTTCTTTTCATTTTCTTTCTTCAGCAGATATACAGAAGTTGATACTTTCAGTGGGGGAACTGCTGAATAACAATCGGCAGTCAGAAGGCTACCTGATTTTCATCTCTCTCACCCAAGGGCACTCCCGAAAATTGTGAAGCCACTACCACCGCACTGGCTGAGAAAATGCATTTTAAATGAGAGATTTTTTTTTGAAGAAAGAATTGCAATGTTTTTTCATTTCATTCCAAAAACTTCCCCAGTGACTGGGAACGATCTGTCAGCGCGATCGGAAGCAAAGCCCCTGCATTAGGTGCGTTTTAAGTTAAAAAGGGAAGGGCACGTCGACAGGTGTGTCGCTGAAAAGGCCAAACCTGTCTGGGAGGGCGAGACGTAGGGAAGCAAACCAAGTAAACAATGTTGCCCAGAATTTCCTGCAACATCGAGATCAGATGACATACGCCGTAAATGTCGCCATCTCGCCACTGCTAGCTTACTCCAAAATTTCCTGGTTTTCAATTAGAATATGCCGCAGTGAGGAATGCGGCAAAGCCGATGGTCATTTACAGACTTGGACTGTTCATCATTTCCTATGCAGTGTATCTGCGTAAGAACCTCTGTACGTGACTGGCTTTAGCTCCGCACCGCCCCCCGTGCTGCCCTCTGTCCAGTCTGTGTGCAGCATTTCAGAACTGCATTCCACACTATGCCCTTTAACTTGATTTGTTTTCATAAATTAATTCCGTTACCGAACAGCTGCGGTCTCCTCCTCACTTAGGAAAGGTTAACCAATCTTACCTGCAGGAAGGATGTTCCCGATGGCCGGGGAGTCCAGAACCAGGGGTCACAGTCTAAGGATAAAGGGTAAGCCATTTAGGACAGAGATGAGGAGGAATTTCTTCACCCAGAGAGTGGTGAACCTGTGGAATTCTCTACCACAGAAGACAGTAGAGGCCAATTCATTAAATATATTCAAGAAGGAGTTGGATATATTTCTTAAGGCTAAAGGGATCAAGGGATATGGGGAGAAGGCAGGGACAGGGTACTGAATTTGAATGATCAGCCATGATCTCATTGAATGGCGGAGCAGGCTCGAGGGGCCGAATGGCCTACTCCTGCTCCTATCTTCTATGTTTCTATGTGGTGTTGTCAATGACCAGATATTCAAACTCAACTTGCCTTGGAGGCGGTGCAACGAAGGTTCACTAGATTGATTCCTGGGATGAGGGGGCTGTTCTATGGTAAGAGATTGTGTAGAATGGGCCTATACTCTCTGGAGTTTAGAAGAATGAGCAGTGATCTCATTGAAACATACAAGATTTTGAAGGGGATTGACAGGGTGGATGCTGAGAGGTTGTTTCCCCTGGCTGGAGTGTCTTGAAACATAGTAAAATAGGAGCAGGAGTAGGCCATTCGGCCCTTGGAGCCTGCTCCTCCATTCAATAAGATCATGGCTGATCCTCGATCTCAATACCATATTCCCGCTCTCTCCCCATACCCCTTGTTGCCTTTTGTGTCTAGAAATCTATCTATCTTCTTAAATATATTCAGTGACTTGGCCTCCACAGCCTTCTGTGGTAGAGAATTCCACAGGTTCACCACCCTCTGAGTGAAGAAATTTCTCCTCATATCAGTCCTAAATGTCCTACCCCATAACCTGAGACTGTAACCCCTCGTTCTGGACCCCCCCCCAGCCAGGGGAAACATCCTCCCTGCATCCAGTCTGTCTAGTCCTGTCAGAATTTTATACGTTTCAATGAGATCCCCTCTCATTCTTCTAAACTCTAGTGAATACAGGCCTAGTTGACCCAATCTCTCCTCATACGACAGTCCTGCCATCCCAGGAATCAGTCTGGTGAACCAGCACTGCACTCCCTCCAAGGCAAGTATATTCTCTCTTAGGTAAGGAGACCAAAACTGCACACAGTGCTCCAGGTGTGGTCTCACCAAGGCCCTGTACAACTGTAGTAAGACATCCTTGCTCCTGTACTCAAATCCTCTTGCAATGAAGGCCAACATACCATTTGCCTTCCTAACTGCTTGCTGCACCTGCATGTTTGCTTTCAGTGACTGGTGTACAAGGACACCCAGGTCCCTTTGTACATCAACATTTCCCAATCTATCACCATTTAAATAATACTCTGTGGCGGAGCCACCAAAGGAATCAGAGCGGTTGTACATAATTCCTTTAACAGCAATGTAGTTACTGTCTGTGCCTGTATCTTTAATTACACTGTTTGACTGTACAATGCCAATTACCTTTACAGCACGTGATGACATCATGCCGTTAGTCACGTGATGACCCAACGGCGGGAAGAGCGTGATGACGTCATGACGTCACTCTCCTGATCTGGGGGTCAGTCCTCGTGGAGTCCTCAGAGAGAATAGACCTGTTATTGATGTGTCCTAGCAGTTTCCAGTTTAAACTCGTTTGTTTTCATTAAAGTTCATTAATCTAATTATGAGTCGAACTCAGTCTTTTGATAGGAACCTCCGTTCCTACATTGGTGACCCCGACTTCTACGAACGATTTTCGCGGAAGATTCGACATGGACACGAACGCCGTCACGCTGAAACTGCCACAGTTCTGGGAGCAACAACCAGACACCTGGTTCATCCAGGCTGAAGCCCAGCTCGCCATCCGGAACATCAACGCGGATCAGACCCGTTATTATTACGTGGTCTCCGCCCTCGACAGCGCAACTGCATCTCGGATCATCAGCCTCATCGGTAGTCCTCCTACTGACAGCAAGTATGATGCAATTAAGGCGAGGTTGCTTCGGGTTTTCGGGCTATCAAAGTTGGAGCGTGCTCGCCGGCTCATCACGCTGCCCGGCCTCGGGGACTCCAAACCGTCCGAGCTCATGAGCCAAATGCTCACGCTCTTGGGTGCTGAATCGGAATGTTTCATCTTCCGGGAGCTTTTCCTCTACTAACTGCCTGAACAGGTTCAGGCTGCCCTGGCCAGCTCCGACATTACTGACTGCGTCAAGCTTGCAGCCGAAGCCGATAAGATTTTCACGGTTACCCAGCAGTGTTGTGCGGCCACGAGGCGCCCACCCCCCACAGACGCGGTCCCGGCCTCTTCTACAGTGGGCTGGTGCTCCTACCACACCCGTTTTGGCGCGAAAGCACGATGCTGCCGTTCCCCCTGCAGTTTTTCACCAAAAAAAAAACAAGGCGCAGGCGGCGTCCCTGGCGACGGATGACCAAATCTAATGGGCGTTCCGTGGTGGCGATGGCCGTCGGTTCTACGGGGAAACTCCTCTATATCACCGATTCTGTAGTGTCCGTGTGTAGATAAAGACACTGAAGACAGGAGTTGGTTCATAGGTATTTACTAAGCAAGTCTGGGGGGGGGGGGTTCTAAAGGATATACACAATACACAGGCTTATATAGCCCAAGTGGCAATTACCGGCATTACGCACACCTGGGGCTCTTAAAGGCACATACGCCACAATTCCTCCCCTTCTAGCTAACTAGTACATCATATTTTAAGTAATTATTAATTACATGTTATATGCAAAATAATATACATTGCTGTATTAATTAATTATAAGTTAGTCTCTCAGGAGGCTTCCTGACTCGGTCCGGATAACGCCTCGGGGGTGTAGTAGTTTCTGGTGGTGTAGTAGGTTCTTCTGGCAAGGCTGATTCGACTTGAAGGCCAGTGTCGGGTTCATCGGGTTCCAGTATCACCGGATCGGAGGTAGATATGGGTATCTCTACTTCATCGTTAGATGTATAGCGTGGTGGTGTAGGTTGTCCCTTTTCGGATGACTTGATGATTTGGTCAGCATGGCGCCTTATTATGCTTTCTCCGATGTCCACGGTATACATCAGTGGTCCTAGTCGTGTGCAGATAGTTCCAGGCTGCCATTTCTCGGTACGGTAGTCCCGGGCCAAAACCGGTTGGCCTATCTGGAAGGCCCTAGTTGGCCTTTCATTCATGCCCTGAAACTGCCGGTTCTCCACGTCCCTTCGGATGTTGGGCTTGACCAAATCCAGCCGGCATCTTAGGTTTCTATTGTAGAACATCATGGCGGGAGTTTGGTTTGTAACCATATGTGTTACATTCCTATATGCAAATAAGAAGTTATCCACCTTGTGCTGAAGTTTTATGTCTTCATTACCCATGGCCTTTATGGCCTTCTTAAAGGTCTGGACAAACCTTTCAGCCAATCCATTGGTGGCGGGATGGTATGGGGCGGACGTGTAGTGCTTTACCCCATTGTTCTTTAAGAACTTTCTGAATTCTTCGGACACAAATTGCGGTCCATTATCAGAACATATCTGTTCCGGCAGCCCATTCCTGGCAAATATGGTCCTTAATACTGTGATGGTTTTTTCCGTGGTGGTGGAGGACATCTTTATTACCTCCGGCCACTTGGGAGTGTGCATCAACTGCGATTAAGAACATTGGCCTAGAAATTGGGTTTTGGCGCAGCGACGGCTTTAGCGCCGGAAGTTAGTGCCGGAGCTAAGTCGCGCTGGGCGGGCCAAAAATTCAATAGTTCTGCGCCCAAACGGCTGCCGGCGCTGCTGAGAGCTGTTTGCGCCTGAAAACTGGCGCTACGCGCTGAATATCGGTGCTATTCCGGCGCTGCGGCGCCCGCTGCGGTGCGGCAGGTTCGGGAAGTGCAGGCCTCCTCCTTCCCTTAAGGAGGAGCTGCCTGCACCCGGCCGCGGCCCGCGAAAGTCATTGTAAAAATGAGCCCGGCACCTCGGACAAATGCCGGGCTTGCTTCTGTTCCGGGGGGGAGGGAGCTGCGGCCAGGCGGCCGGCGGGAAAGCGGCCGGCCGCCGCAGGGCCTTTAATGCGCCGGCACAAAGTCATGTAAGACTCTGTTGCCAGAGTCTTAGTTGCGGCTGCCACGGGCGAGGCGGCCGCAACTGAATTTCGGCGCTGGGGCCCGTCGGCATGGCAACCGGGACGCTGCGCACACCGATGACGTCATTGGTGCCGGCGCAGCGCTACCGGTCTACCGCGGCGGAAGGGCCCCAGGCAATTTCGGCGCCGGCTCCAATTGCAGCGCTAGGCCCTCTAGCGCCGCAAAATCGGCGCTAAGGGCACTGAATTTCTAGGCCACTGAATCCATAAATGGACCAGCAAAGTCGATGTGCACCCTTTGCCAGGGAGATGAGGGCCACTCCCATGGATGTAGAGGGGCCTGTGGCGGAGCATTTTGGACCTTCTGGCATCCTAGGCAGCTCTTGGTCATGTCTTCGATGTCTCCATCGATACCTGGCCACCATACAAACGCCCTAGCTAGGTTCTTCATTTTCACTCCACCCAGATGCCCCTCGTGAAGCTCCTTTAGCACTTTATCCTGGAGTTTGGGTGGAATCACCACTCTGGATCCACACATCAAGGTTCCTCGGCACACTGACAGCTGTTCTCTTCTTTGTGAGAATGCTGGCAACAGTGGTTCGCCATGTGCTGGCCATCCCTTCATTGTTAAATCGTAGACCCGTGAGAGAGTAGGGTCATTTCTGGTCTCCCTTTCAATGGCAGAATTTGTCACCGGTAGACATTCCACTATGGTAGAGTGGAATATCTCTACTGGGTCTACTGTAGGTGCCTCTTCTATCGTTGGCAATGGCAGGCGCGATAAACCGTCAGCATTCCCATGCTGTTTTGACCCTTTGTATTCAATGTTGTATTGGTGTGCCCCTAGAAAAAGGGACCACCTCTGTAGTCTTTGTGCCGTCATAATGGGGACACCTTTCTTAGGGTTGAATATGGAGATGAGGGGTTGATGGTCAGTCAGCAAGGTAAATTTTTGTCCGTGTAGGTAATGGTTGAATTTCTTCACTCCCCATACCAGGCTGAGTGCTTCCCTGTCTATCTGGGAATAGTTACGCTCAGCTGAGTTCAATGAGCGTGATGCAAAAGCTATCGGCCGTTCCGAGCCATCAGGGAATCTATGGGACAATACCGCTCCTATGCCGTAAGGGGATGCATCGCACGCCAGTCTGATTGGTAGTGATGGGTTGTAATGAGCCAAAACTTTCTCGGATGTGATTAAGTCTTTACATTTATGGAAGGCACGTTTACAGTCTTCGTTCCATTTCCAAATCACTCCTGTGTGTAGAAGATCATTAAGAGGGTGTAGAATAGTTGATAAGTTCGGTAAAAATTTATGATAGTAATTTATTAATCCCAGGAATGACCTCAATTGGGAAACATTTTCAGGTGCTGGGGCTTTTATAACTGCTTCAATTTTTTCAGGTGACTTATGCAACCCTTCCTTATTAATTATGTGGCCACAATATGATATCTGATTTTGGAAAAATTCGCACTTGGGGCGATTTGCTCGTAGGCCCCGTTCTTTCAGCCTAGTGAGCACCTGCTCCAAATTGGCAAGGTGCTCGTTGTCGTTTTCTCCTGTTATAAGGATGTCGTCTAGGTAACACTGAGTCCCCGGAATCCCTTGCAGGACTTGCTCCATAGCTCTTTGCCAGATAGCTGGAGCTGATGCTACTCCAAAAACCAGTCGATTGTACTGGTACAGGCCTTTGTGTGTGTTTATTGTGAGATACTTTTTAGAGGTCTCCTCAACCTCCATCTGTAGATATGCCTGTGCCAAGTCAGTTTTTGTGAAACGCTTTCCTCCGGATAGTGAGGCGAAAATATCTTCTATCCTCGGAAGAGGATACTGTACCGTGTGAAGGACCGGGTTTACAGTCACCTTAAAGTCCCCACAGATGCGAATTTTTCTCTGTTCCTCAGAGTTATTTTTCAATGCTTTTTTCATGACTGGAACGATGGGTGTTGCCCATTCGCTCCAATCTATTTTGGATAATACGCCTGCCTTTTCCAAATTCTCCAGCTCTGCCTCGACTGCCGGACGTATTGCGTATGGCACTGGTCTTGCCTTAAAAATTTTTGGAATTGCTGCATCTTCCACTTTTATTGAGGCGGTGATGCCTTTCAAGGTTCCTAGTTTCTCTTGAAACACTTCTTTGGCGTTGGCCAAGATGTCTTTTAATCGTTCAGGTATGATGTCATCATTGTTTTTTTCCTTACTGGTCACCGTCAGTGCCTGAATGGAGTGCCAGTCTAAACGTATCTTCCTTATCCATTCACGTCCCAACAACGGTGGACCACCATCTTGTAGAATGTATAAATACAACTTTTGTATTTCTTTGCCGTTGTATACCACAGGCACCTTTATTTTTCCTTTGGGGTATACTTTCTGCCCCGTATATGTTTTTAAGATAATGGATGTGTCTTTTAGAGGTATATGCGAAAATAGCCTCTCGTAATCTCGTCGATTTATTACGGTTAGAGCTGATCCTGTATCTAGCTCCATTTTAACTGGGGACCCTGCTATTATGAGGGTAACCCAAATGGTCTGGTAATCTTCATTGGCAATTACATTATGTAATTTGAGAGAGCTTAGTCTCTTGTTTCCGGAGTCGCTATCGCTCTTCTGGTCTTTGGAGCTACTGTCCGTCATCATTTGTACCTTTCTGTGCTTTTCCTTATTGATTCTTTTCCTGTTAGTGGATTTTTTATTTTCAGATCGGCATACACGTGGAATGTGTCCCATCTTTCCGCATCGCCTGCATGCTTTTTCTTTGAACCAACAATCCCTCTGGTCATGGTTGGATCTGCCGCAGCGATAACATCTCTCGAAACCTCGTGTCATTTCATGGGTGCCGAAGTCCTGTGGCCTTTGCTGTATCTTTGCCGCTCCTATTGCACTGAAAGCCTTGTCCAGTGTTAAATCTTTTCCAGAAGATACCTTTTTTTGTGTTTCTACACTTAGGGGATCGCAGATGAATTTGTCTTGCAGAGAATCTGCCAGTCCTGCCTCGAATTGGCAGTGTAGGGTATCAACAATCTCCTCAAAATTCTTGTCCATCGGTTCGGCTGGAGTGATTAAGTTGCGTAACAGCTTGTATGTTTCTGCGCCCATTAGATCCAGAAGCACTGAAGCTTTTTTTTCATCTTCTATTCCATTTGCAGTGCAAAACACCTCCACTCTTTCTACATATGTGGTCCAATCCTCTATCTTGTTATCAAAAACGTCAATATTGCCAAAGTTAGGCTCTGTTTCATTATCAAAAGCATCAATATTGCCAGACTTAGGCATTTCAAAAAAGATATGGCGCTTCCCGCGCTTTTTTTTTTTCTCTCTGTAGCAACGATATGGCGCTTCCTGCGCTTTCCCGCCGCTGCTACCGATAACAACGCTGTTTTACTGTGGTTTCCGTTTATTCACTGTTGGAGACTCGTTCCCGACGGAGGTCTAAACGCTGACCTGCTTGCCGCGCCGGCCGTCTCCCGAGTGCACCCTCCCAGTCCGTTATTGCTTGCCTCCGATTTCGCTGCCTGTCTCAGCTGTAGAGCCCGCCGCTGGAGCCCCAGCCTG
Organism: Somniosus microcephalus; assembly: GCF_052327205.1. NCBI lineage: Eukaryota > Metazoa > Chordata > Chondrichthyes > Squaliformes > Somniosidae > Somniosus > Somniosus microcephalus. The sequence continues at coordinate 6,749,445 of NC_140992.1, forward strand.
ACGCCCAGGAAGGATTAGCGCAGTACCTGCCACCAGCTTGGCCAGCTGGTGAAACCACAGTTTCTATTACTTCCTTGAGTCTTCTGGACGCTGGAGGAATCAATGTCCTTGAGGTGCTGCCGAATTGCAGGTAAGTCCGTTTCCACTTCGTCGCCACTGTAGTGTCCGTGTGTAGATAAAGACACTGAAGACAGGAGTTGGTTCATAGGTATTTACTAAGCAAGTCTGGGGGGGGTTCTAAAGGATATACACAATACACAGGCTTATATAGCCCAAGTGGCAATTACCGGCATTACGCACACCTGGGGCTCTTAAAGGCACATACGCCACAATTGCACTTAAAGGCACATACACCACAGATTCCCTCTCGGGCCGCCGTTTCCTTTGTGACATCGGAGCGCAGTGTAGCATTCTACCTGCGTCGAAGCTCGACACGCAGACTGGGAACCTCAATTTTTCCCTCGTAGCGGCTAATGGCGTAGCTATTCAAACGTTCCGAAAGCGGCGGGTCGAAGTCTGTTTTGGCGGTCAGCGCTTCTTTTGGGATTTCGTCACAGCTACAGTCTCACAGCCTATCCTAGGGGCAGATTTTCTGTGTGCCAACAGCCTGCTAGTCGATGTCCGACACCGCCGGCTGATCAACGCGGCCACCTTCCACTCGATCCCGTGCTTCCACAGTACCTCCGTGGCCCGTTCCATTGCCTGTGCTTTTCCTCCTCCAGATGATTTCACGCGGCTCCTCGGGGAGTTTCCAGAGCTGACAAGGCCCACCTTCTCCTCTTCAGCGACGAAACATGGTGTTGAACATCACACCACCACTACTGGATCCCCGGTTTATGCACGGGCTAGAAGGCTCGAACCCGGAAAGCTTGCAGCTGCGAAGGCGGAGTTCGCCACAATGGAGCAGCTCGGCATCATTAGGCGATTGAACAGTCCCTGGTCTTCGCCTCTACACATCGTGCCGAAACCAGGAGGCGGCTGGCGGCCATGCGGTGACTACCGACGCCACCACTCCGGATCGGTACCCGATTCCGCATATCCAGGACTTCTCGGCCCACTTGGCGGGAAATACTGTCTTCTCTAAAGTCGACCTCGTCCGTGGATATCACCAGGTTCTAGTGCACCCACAAGACGTTCCGAAAACCGCGGTCATCACCCCTTTTGGCCTCTGAGTTCCTGCGGATGGTGTTTGGCTTAAAGAACGCAGCACAGGCGTTCCAGCGTCTGATGGACTCCGTACTACGGGACCTGCGTTTCCTTTTCGTCTACCTGGACGACATACTCATCGCCAGTGCCAGCAAGGAGGAGCACATCTCCCATTTGCGTTCCCTCTTTACGCGCCTCAGCCAGCACGGGTTAATCATCAACCCGGCCAAGTGCCAGTTCGGCCTACAACAAATCGACTTCCTGGGACATCGCATAACATTGGACGGCGCCGTCCCTTTGGCGACGAAGGTTGAGGCGGTTACTTCTTTCCCGCGGCCGTCGACAGTCAAGGCCTTGCAGGAGTTCCTGGGGATGGTCAACTTCTACCACCGTTTCGTCCCCAAGGCGGCTCAACTCATGCAACCCTTGTTCGGGGCCCTCAAGGGCAAGTCCGATAAAGACCCAATCAACTGGACAGCTGAAATGATCCAGGCATTCGGCGACACCAAGAATGCTTTGGCCAACGCAACCATGCTGGCACACCCACTGCCAGGTGCTACTATCGCCCTTACCACCGACGCGTCAGACTACGCCATTGGTGCGGTGCAAGAGCAATGGGTCAACGGCACGTGGCAACCGCTGGCGTTTTTCAGCCGTCAATTGCGAACAAATGAGAAAAAGTACAGCACCTTTGATAGGGAACTGCTGGCCCTTTTCATCGCCATTCCCGGTTTTTATTGGAGGGGCGCCCCTTCACGGCTTTTGTCGACCACAAACCCCTGACATTCGCCATGGCCAAGACCACCGAGCCCTGGTCCGCTCGTCAACAACGTCACTTGACGTTCATTTCCGAATTTACTACGGACATTCAACATGTGTCTGGTAAGGACAACCTGGTGGCAGATTGCCTCTCCGTTGCACCTGGGGATTGACTACGCCCTCATGGTGAAAGATCAGGTTTCGGATTTGGAGGTCCAATCATAACAAACCGTTCCCTCCAGCTTCCAAGCGACCGACGTCATCTTCCAGGACGCAGGTGCCACGCTCCTTTGCGAAGTTTCCATGGGAGTCCCTCGTCCCATAGTGCCAGTCGAATGGCGCCGGAAGGTTTTTGGTGCCATACATGGGTTGTCGCACCCAGGGATGAAGGCTTCGCAACGGCTTACGTCAGCCAAGTTCGTCTGGAAGGGGATGCACATTGATGTCCATGACTGGGCTAATACCTGCATCGTATGCCAGAAGGCCAAAGTCCAGCGTCAGGTCAAAGCTCCAGTAGCTGCGTTCACTGTTCCGGAGCGTCATTTCGACCACGTGCATGTAGACCTCGTGGGGCCGCTTCCGCCTTCTCGGGGTTATACTCATCTCCTTACCATAGTGGACCGCACCACTAGGTGGCCAGAGGCAATTCCTTTGGTTTCCACCACGTCGGCATACGTCGCTAGAGCTTTCATCTCCTGTTGGGTCGCCCGTTTTGGAGTACCGGCGGACATTTCCTCTGACCACGGACCGCAGTTTACCTCGGATCTTTGGAATGCTGTGGCTCAGGAGCTCGGTACCAAGCTTCATTGCACCACCGCCTACCATCCTCAGGCAAACGGCCTTTGCGAGCGAGTCCACAGGTCGCTTAAAGCCTCTCTGCGGGCCAGTCTTCAAGGCGCAGGATGGGTGGACAGACTCCCATGGGTCCTGTTGGGTCTCCGTACGGTGCCCAAAGATGATCTACAATCGTCTTCAGCTGAACTCGTCTATGGCCAGCTGCTCCGGGTACCAGGAGATTTCCTCCCTTCGCCCACAGAGCCATGGTCCGCCTCCCGGCAACTCGTTCGCCACCAAGAAGCGGCCAGATGCTTCGCCCCGATCCCTCCGTCCAATCACGGTTTGCAGACCTCTTACGTACCACCGGGACTGAAGACCGCGGAGTATGTATTCATCCGACACGATGCTCACCGGGATCCGCTCGAGCCTCCTTACACTGGTCCTTTCCGCGTCATCGAACTGGGTGACAAATCCTTTTTGGTCGACGTCGGAGGGAAACCGGATCACATCTCAGTGGACCATTTGAAGCCGGCTCACCTGGACCTGGATTACCCTGTCGTAGTCGCTCAACCACCCAAACGTGGCCGACCGCCCGTGGCCGCCGCACCTGATCAACCAAAGCCGCCTGACATCCCGCCTGCGCTCGCTGCGCCTGCTCAGCCGTCACCGTCTGCCAACACGTCCACCGGTCATCAGCTTCCTCTACCAGGGTATCGAAGTCGATCGGACAGGCTCATCAGGCCTCCTCCGCGCCTCAGCTTTTCTGTTAAAGACAATTCTGGAGGGGGGGGGGCGCATGTGGCGGAGCCACCAAAGGACTCAGAGCGGTTGTACATAATTCCTTTAACAGCAATGTAGTTACTGTCTGTGCCTGTACCTTTAATCACACTGTTTGACTGTACAATGCCAGTTACCTTTACAGCACGCGATGACGTCATGCCGTTAGTCACGTGATGCCCCAACGGCGGGAAGAACGTCATGACGTCACTCTCCTGATCTGGGGGGTCAGTCCACGTGGAGTCCTCAGAGAGAATAGACCTGTTATTGATGTGTCCTAGCAGTTTCCAGTTTAAACTCGTTTGTTTTCATTAAAGTTCATTAATCTAATTATCTGAGTCGAACTCAGTCTTTTGATAGGAACCTCCGTTCCTACAACTCTACCTTTCTGTTTTTCCTACCGAAGTGGATAACTTCACATTTATCCACGTTATGCTGCATCTGCCATGTATTTGCCCACTCACTCAACTTGTCTAAATCGCCTTGAAGCCTATTTGCATCCTCTTCACAACTCTCAATCCCACTTAGTTTTGTGTCGTCAGCAAACTTGGAAATATTACATTTGGTTCCCTCATCTAAATCATTGATATATATTGTGAATAGCTGGGGCCCAAGCACTGATCCCTGCGGTACCCCACTCGTCACCGCCTGCCATCCCAAACATAAGAAATAGGAGCAGGAGTCGGCTATTCGGCCCCTCAAGCCTGCGCCGCCATTCAATAAGATCATCACAGAATCACAGAAACCCCACAGTGCAGATAGAGGCCATTTCGGCCCATCGAGCCTGCACCGACACATATCCCACCCGATCCCCGTAACCCCTACACCAACACATATCCCTGTAACCCCACGTATTTAATCCCCCTAACACTAAGGGTCAATTTATCATAGCCAATCAACCTAACCCACACACACCTCAACTCCACTTTCCCGCCCAATCTCCATATCTCTTGATTCCCCTTGAGTCTAAAAATCTATCTATCTCTGCCCTGAATATATTCAAAGACTCAGCATTCTAGGGGGCATAGTCTCAGGATAAGGGGTAGGCCATTTAAGACCGAGATGAGGAGGAATTTCTTCACTCAGAGGGTTGTGAATCTTTGGAATTCTCTGCCCCAGAGGGCTGTGAATGCTGAGTCTTTGAGTATATTCAGGGCTGAGATAGATAGAGTTTTGGACTCTAGGGGAATCAAGGGATATGGAGATCAGGCGGGAAAATGGAGTTGAGGTCGATGACCAGCCATGATCTTATTGAATGGCGGAGCAGGCTCGAGGAGCTGTGTGGCCGACTCCTGCTCCTATTATGTTCTTAAACAACAGAGATTAAATTTAAATCAGATGAATCTGTTGTTTCGGGATAGCATTAAATTGGGATAAATTGAAAGGAGCGGCCTGTTTAATTCCTTTTTAGTTGCTTCTTTTACAGAAATTGCAAACTGATGGCTGTGGTTTGCAAGTCAATTAAATTCAGCGAAAGAACCAACATTTGGGCCTGGAGTTTCGGCATGATTTCCACCCAGATATCAGTGGAAGCTAGGCGGAATCAAATGAAAGACATGCATTTATATAGCGTCTTTCACGGCCACCGGATGTCCCAAAGCGCATTACAGCCAATGAATTTATTTAAAGTAATTGATAGATGGATTAGAGGAGAACTTTTTTCACCCAGTGGGTGGTGGGGGTCTAGAACTCACTGCCTGAAAGGGTGGTAGAGGCAGAAACCCTCATCACATTTAAAAAGTACTTGGATATGCGCTTGAAGTGCCGTAACCTACAGGACCAAGAGCGGGAAAGTGGGATTAGGCTGGAGAGCTCTTTTTCAGCCGGCAGACACAATGGGCTGAATGGCCCCCTTCTGTGCCGTAAACTTCTATGATTCTATAAAGTACATTTTGAAGTGTAGTCACTGTTGTAATGTAAGAACAGTGCAATTTGTGCACAGCAAGCTCCCACAAACAGCAATGTGATAATGACCAGATAGAAACATAGAAGATAGGAGCAGGAGTAGGCCATTCGGCCCCTCGAGCCTGTTCCACCATTTAATGAGATCATGACTGATCATCCAAATTCAGTACCCTGTGATATACCTATCAATTCATCCAATAAAAAGCGACGAGTTAGGAACGTAACTAAAGGTTTTTATTGACTAAATAACAGAGCCCACCCTCGTGGGTGATCGGGTCCAACAAGGAGGAATACCAGCCAGTCGACTACCTTTATACCTGGGCAGGTAGGTGGAGCCATGGGCGGAGTCGGAGGTGGTCAGCCCAGGTATAACAGCGCGACAAGAGGCGACCTCGTATAGTGGTACAACAGTGAGAACAGTGATAACAATACAACAGTGATAACTATAGTGTAACGATAAAAGTGGTTTACCACATTCACCCCTTGTTTAGATTTGAGTCCGGCGGGGTGAAGTGTACTACCAGTTCTGGTATGTCAGTCTGTCCGGAGGCCTCGTAAGCCTCTCCGATCGTTGCAGCGGCGGTGCTGCATTATCCGGTGTTAATGCTGGTGTCTGCGTGGTCGGCGAAGGCTCGTGGGGTTCCGGCATGCTGTCTACCTGGGCTGGAATTGGGGGGGTGGTGGGGGTGGGTAAAGGTGGTGTCTCCGGAGTGCCCGAGGGTGCGAGGTCTCGTAAGGAGACAGTGTCCTCCCGCCCGTCTGGGTAAGCCACGTAGGCGTACTGGGGGTTGGCGTACAGGAGGTTCACCCTCTCGACCAGGGGGTCCGTTTTATGGGCCCTCACGTGCTTTCGCAGCAAGACGGGCCCCGGAGAGGTCAGCCAGGTTGGTAGAGTGGTTCCCGTAGTCGACTTCCTGGGGGAAACAAACATTCGTTCATGGGGGGTGGCGTTAACGGCAGTGCAAAGTAGTGACCGGATGGAGTGCAGCGCTGTCGGGAGGACTTCCTGCCAGCGGGAGGTTGGGAGGCCCTTAGACTTAAAGGCTAAGAGGACGGCCTTCCATACCGTCGCGTTCTCTCTTTCCACCTGGCCGTTCCCTCGGGGGTTGTAGCTGGTGGTCCTACTTGCTGCAATACCTCTCGCTAGTAGGAACTGACGGAGTTCCTCGCTCATGAAGGAGGAGCCCCGGTCACTATGTATATAGTTCGGGAACCCGAACAAGGCGAAGAGGTCGTTCAGGCACTTGATGACCGTGGTACTGGTCATGTCTGGGCAGGGGAAGGCAAAGGGGAAATGGGAGTACTCATCAACGATGTTGAGGAAGTACACATTGCGGTCAGATGACGGTAGAGGCCGCTTAAAGTCGATGTTCAGGCGCTCGAAGGGGCGGGTGGCCTTGATCAGGCTTGCTCTGTCCGGCCTATAGAAGTGCGGTTTGCACTCGGCGCAGGTCTGGCAGTTCCTGGTCATGGTCCTGACCTCCTCGATGGAGTAGGTCAGGTTGCGGGCCTTAATGAAATGGTAAAGTCTGGTGACCCCGGGGTGGCAGAGGTCGTTGTGGAGGGTCTGAAGTCTATCAATATGCGCGCTGGCGCATGTAATTCGTGAAAGAGCATCAGGGGGTTCGTTCAGCTTACCTGGCCGGTACAAGATATCATAATCGTAGGTGGATAGCTCGATTCTCCACCTCAAGATCTTGTCATTCTTGATTTTGCCCCTCAGCTTGTTATTAAACATGAAAGCAACCGAACGTTGGTCGGTGAGGAGGGTAAATCATTTGCCTGCCAGGTAATGCCTCCAGCGCCGTACCGCCTCCACAATTGCCTGGGCTTCCTTCTCGACCGACGAGTGTCGGATCTCGGGGCCCTGTAGGGTCCTTGAGAAGAAGGCCACCGGCCTCCCCTCCTGGTTAAGGGTAGCGGCTAGGGCGAAGTCGGATGCATCGCTCTCCACTTGGAAGGGGATGGACTCATCCACTGCGTGCATTGTGGCCTTGGCTATGTCTCCCTTGATGAGGGAGAAGGCCGCGCACGCTTCCTCCGTGAGGGGGAAGGATGTGGACTTCATGAGGGGTCTGGCTTTGTCCGCATAATTGGGCACCCATTGGGCATAGTAGGCGAAGAGCCCCAGGGTTCTCTTAAGTGCCTTAGGGCAGTGGGGGAGGGGTAGCTCCATGAGGGGGCGCATTCTTTCGGGGTCGGGGCCGATGAGTCCGTTCTCTACTACACAGCCAAGGATGGCAAGGCGCGAGGTGTTAAACACACATTTCTCCTTATTGTAGGTGAGGTTCAGCCGTTGGGCCGTACGGAGGAATTTCTCCAGATTCACGTCATGGTCCTGCCGGTCGCGGCCGCAGATGGTGACGTTATCTAGATAGGGGAATGTGGCCTGCAGTCCGTTCTGGTCAACCATCTGGTCCATCTCCCTTTGGAAGACCGAGACCCCATTGGTGACACCGAAGGGGACCCTAAGGAAGTGGTATAGGCGCCCATTCGCCTCGAAGGCGGTGTACTGGCGGTCCTCGGGGTGGATAGGGAGTTGGTGGTAGGCCGACTTAAGGTCGATGGTCGAGAATACGCGGTATTGTGCAATCTGATTGACCATGTCAGATATGCGGGGAAGGGGGTATGCGTCCAGCTGGGTGTATCTGTTTATGGTCTGGCTGTAGTCGATGACCAGGCGATTTTTATCGCCGGTCTTAACGACCACGACCTGGGCACGCCAGGGGCTGTTGCTCCCCTCGATAATGCCCTCTTTCAGGAGGCGCAGCACCTCAGAGCTAATGAAGGCTCTGTCCCCAGCGCTGTACCGCCTGCTCTTGGTAGCGACGGGTTTGCAGTCGGGGGTGAGGTTAGCGAACAGGGAAGGTGGCGGCACCTTGAGGGTGGATAGGCTGGTGTTACGCGGTGGGCGGTTTAACATTCGCTGGTTGTCGACTGTGAGTGGGGGGAGGGGTCCACCATATGCTAGGGTTACACTTTGGAGGTGGGATTGGAAGTCCAGCCCCAGTAGGACGGCAGCGCAGAGCTGGGGGAGGACGAGGAGTTTAAAATTTTTATACTCCGTACCCTTAACCGACAAGGTCACAACACAGTAGCCGCTAATGTCCGTGGCGTGGGACCTCGATGCCATCGAGATTCGGTTGCGCGTTGGCAGGACAGGGAGGGAGTAGTGGCTCACCGTGTCTGGGTGGATGAAGCTCTCCGTGCTTCCACTGTCGAACAGGCAGGTCGTGGCGTGGCCGTTTACTTTGATGTCCATCATCGACTTGGACAGGTGGTGTGGGCGGGCTTGTTCCAGAGTGACGGAGGCTAGTGTGTAGGTAAGCGAGTCGTTGTCGTCTGCGGGCGAGGCGGTCGTCGGGTCCGGGGGCCCGGTGGCAGTCGGGCGTGGTGGGTAAAATGGCGTCTCCCACGAGGTAGGACAAAATGGCGGAGAAGATGGCTGCCCCCATAACTCACATGAGGCACTATTGGGGTCGGTTGCCTTGATCAAAGATGGCCGCCCCCATGACTCACGTGTGGGGATGCTGGCCTCAGTTGCCTTGAAAGAAGATGGCCGCCCCCACAGTTCGCATGAGGCACTGCTGGCCTCTGAAGATCCGCTCCTGCAGGCCTTAGAGAAGTGGCCTTTCTTCCTGCAGGTTGAGCAGGTAGAGTTCCTGGCTGGGCAGCGCGACCTCGGGTGCTTCTCCTGGCCGCAAAAGAAGCAGCCGGCGGCCCGATCGCGGGTGCCCGATGCCGGGGCCGGTACCGGGGGTGGCGGTCCCGGTCAGGTCCGGGACGCCGACGCTGAGGTAGGTCCCGGGGGCGGCGCTGCAAAGGGTATTGCGGTAGGGGTCGGGCCCGAGTCCCAGGGTCGCGAGCAGTACCTGGAAAACGCCTCCTGGTCCTGATGGGCCACCTCTAGGGAGAGAGCGAGGGCTTCAGCTTTGTCCAGGTCGAGGTCTTTAGCTTCAAGCAGTCTTTGCCGTGAGTAGTCGGACCGTAGGCCTTTCACAAAGGCATCGCGGATATTATCTTCCGTATTTTCAACAGCCGTCACCGCTTTAAAGTCACAGTTCCTGCCGAGTGCTCTTAGCGCCCGTAAAAATTCAGCTACAGACTCTCCTGGCTGTTGCGGGCGGGATCTCAGGAGGTGCCTGGTGTACATGTAATTTACCAGGCTCCGGTACTGCTGTTTCAGTAGGTTGATAGCGGCCTCGTATGTAGTCGTGTCCTGGATGAGTGCGTATACTCTCGGGCTCGCTTGGGCGTTCAGAACTCTTAGTTTGGATCTCTGAGGGACGCCGGATTCTTCCAGGTAGGATTCGAAGCAGTCCAGCCAGTGTTTGAAGTTGAGGGCTGAGTTTGCTGCCTGTGGGTTTAGATCCAGGTACGGTGGTTTGAGGGCTTGCAGCCAAGCCGGCTGGTGTGGCTGGTGTAGCCCGGTGTCTGAAAGCTGCTGTGGCTGTGCTTCTGGGAGGGCTTCTGGCTGGCCAGTAGTAGACATCTTTAAAATTTAGTCAATAAAATTGATATACCTATCAATTCGTCCAATAAAAAGCGATGAGTTAGGAACGTAACTAAAGGTTTTTATTGACTAAATAACAGAGCCCACCCTCGTGGGTGATCGGGTCCAACAAGGAGGAATACCAGCCAGTCGACTACCTTTATACCTGGGCAGGTAGGTGGAGCCATGGGCGGAGTCGGAGGTGGTCAGCCCAGGTATAACAGCGCGACAAGAGGCGACCTCGTATAGTGATACAACAGTGAGAACAGTGATAACAATACAACAGTGATAACTATAGTGTAACGATAGTGAACGATAAAAGTGGTTTACCACACCCTGTCCCTGCCTTCTCCCCATATCCCTTGATCTCTTTAGCCGTAAGAAATATATCGAACTCCTTCTTGAATATATTTAATGAATTGGCCTCAACTGCCTTTTGTGGTAGAGAATTCCACAGGTTCACCGCTCTCTGGGTGAAGAAATTCCTCCTCATCTCTGTCCTAAATGGTTTACCCCTTATCCTTAGACTGTGACCCCTGGTTCTGGACTCCCCGCCATCGGGAACATCCTTTCAGTATCTAGTCCCGTTAGAATTTTATAAGTTTCAATGAGATCCCCTCTCATTCTTCTAAACTCCAGCGAGTACAAGCCCAATCGACTCAATCTCTCCTCATACGTCATTCCTGTCATCCCAGGTACCAGTCTGGTGAATCTTTGCTGTACTCCTTCCACGGCAAGAACATCCTTCCTCAGATAAGGCGACCAAAACTGCACACAATACTCAAGGTGTGGTCTCACCGAGGCCCTGTACAACTGCAGCAAGACATCCTTGCTCCTGTACTCGAATCCTCTCGCTACGAAGGCCAACATACCATTTGCCTTCTTAACCGCCTGCTGCACTGTTTTTTTAGTGATGTTGATTGAGGGGTAAATATTGGCCCCAGGACACCGGGGAGAACTCCCCTGCTCTTCTATGAAATAGTGCCCTGGGATCGTTTAAGTCCACCCGAGAGAGCGGACGGGGCCTCAGTTTAATGTCTCATCAGAAAGACGGCACCTCTGACAGTGCAGCAGTCCCTCAGTGCTGCACTGGGAGTGTCAGCCTAGATTTTTGCGCTCAAGTCTCTGGAGCGAGACTTGAACCCTCAACCGAATGAAATCGTGCTAAAGATCGCGGAATCTTAAACATAAGTGAGTTGCCCCCGTAACCACTTTACGCTGGCGTGTCCGCGATATTTTACGCTGCTTCAAACTGTCCAATCGCCGAAGCAGTCCCCGCCCACAAAACGGCCACGCCCCCTGGTCGAACAGGCGCATTTCCCACCGCGTGCGCCCGTCCGGGAGCATACATCGCATTGCGCCCAGTGGCTTGGATTGAAGGCAATTAATACGCAAGATCAAGAGCATCAAATCAGTCAGTTGAAGAATTCCCTGCCAATCTCACTCCACTTTCCGATGCTGGAGAATTCCCTGTCCCAGTCACGAATCGATTACGAGGCTCGATTGTTCTGATGCATGGGAGATTTTTTCGGGCTTATGCTGAGTTTGGGCGCAAACCTGAGCGTAACTTCACCGTGGCAAAACCGGCGCAGTGCACGGCGCATTCTGAGCGCGGTTTTTGCCGATTGCCCCCCGAGCGGAGACTCCACGCCTTAAACTCTTAAACTTAAACGTCTCAATCCGCATTTTATAATCCAAATAATTTACTGCCGTTTAATATGTGCAGTGCTCCGCCAGTTAGCTACACGCACAATCTCGGAGAAACAACAACACACCAGCTCTCCCAATCCAACAGAGAGCGTTCACGGGCGATTAATCCGCAGCTTTCTAATGCGGACAGTCCGAGCTCACGCTCTGTCTGAATTCATGAACTACACCGAGAGCTTCACAGGAAATTGGCTTTCCATATTTACAAATGTTATGAGAATTTTCACATGAAATTTCTTCTCGGTCAATAATCACTCTGCTGCTGGGGGCACCATACCCATTATTTCTCAGTATCAGTGGCAGCGCTGTGAAATCTGGCATTAATCCAGGAAATTTATGCTCAGCATTGATGTTAATGGGGGCAGAGCTGTTGTTATTAACTTCTCAGTGGAGTCAGTGAGGGGAATGGCAGGCAGCGCAGGTGTCCCGGGAAGTTACAGTGCACGCAGCATGTGTAACAGCGTAAGTCACTTACTCCATAATTTCCTCTTTTGCACCGTTCAAGGACCCCTACGCCATAGATGCGCCATTACAATGGCGTAAGTCCCCAGGAAATTCTTGGCCAATATAGAACAAGGGAGGTGCGTGTTGTCGAGAGGAATAAACAGCCATGTAAACAGAGACAACATGCGTGACAATGGGTTAGAAAATCTGGAAATGTAGTCTACAGCCCCAAACACATGTCGTCTGGGTTACACCCTGACCAGAGGGTAAACAATTACTTGCTTCAATGATTGTTAAAGAGACAGTGCCTTTATTCATAATTAATTGTTTGCAAACAGTTTCTCTGGTTTCAGAAAAAGATGTTTGGCCCGTTTATGTTGCAATGATGCCACGTGTGAGATAATGCAGTTTGAACTTAATTGAAAAGAAACAAGTAAATGTTTACCAAATCATTTTCATGATAAATATACAGCAACAACAACAACTTGTATTTATATAGCTCCTTTAACATGGTGTGTACGTAAAAGATCCCACGGCACTATTTTGAAGAGCCGGGAGTTCTCCTGGCCAATAATTATCCCGCAATCAATATCACAAAAACAGATGATCTGGTCATTATCACATTGTTGTTTGTGGGAGCTTGCTGTGTGCAAATTGGCTGCTGCGTTTCCTACATTACAACAGTGACTACACTACAAAAGTACTTCATTGGCTGTAAAGCGCTTTGAGACGTCCGGTAGTCGTGAAAGGCGCTATAGAAATGCAAGTCTTTCATTCTTTCTTTCATGGGAGCGTTATAAAACACAATTTGACACCGAGCCACATTAGGAGATATTAGGGCAGAAGCTTGGTCAAAGAGGTAGGTTTTAAGGAGCATCTTAAAGGAGGAAAGAGAGGCGGAGAGGTTTAGGGAGGGAACTCCAGAGCTTAGGGCCTAGGCAATAGAAGGCACGGCCACCAATGGTGGAGCGATTATAATCAGGGATGCTCAGGAGGGCAGAATTAGAGGAGCGCAGATATCTCGGAAGGTTGTGGGGCTGGAGGAGATTACAGAGATAGGGAGGGGGTGAGTTCATGGAGAGATTTGAAAACAAGGATGAGAATTTTAAAATCGAGGTGTTGCTGGACTGGGAGCCAATGTAGGTTAGTGAGCAAAGGGGTGATGCGTGAATGGGACTTGGTGCGAGTTAGGACACGGGCAGCTGAGTTTTGGATGACCTCAAGTTTACGTAGGGTAGATCGTGGGAAGCCGGCCAGGAGTGTGTTGGAATAGTCAAGTCTAGAGGTAATAAAGGCATGGATGAGTGTTTCATCAGCAGGTGAGCTGAGGCAGGGGCAGAGTCGGGCGATGTTATGGAGGTGAAAATAGGCGGTCTTAGTTATGGCGCGGAACAGTTATACCCCTAACTGTTATGTTGTGACCTGCAATGCCCTGCTGAAAGGACGTTGGAAGCAGATTCAATAATAACTTTCACAAGTTAATTGGATAAATACTTGAAGGGGAAACATTTGCAGGGCTACGGGAGTGGGGAGAGGGTCTAATTAAATAGCTCTTTCACAGACCCGGCACAGACACTAAAGCGGCCTCCTTCTGTGCTGTAAGATTCTGTGATGGGACAGAATTCCTTTAATAACCCTGAGCCTTCACGCTTCTGGAGGGGCGGTGGGGAGAGGAGAGGAGGGAGGAATATGTAAGACCTGAGTATCGAACAATCTGTACTGCTGCTGGAGTAATTCACACCAGTAACAGGAGAAGTGCTAATGATGGTTCATTAAGGTAACACGCCAGCAATTTTGTGATATGGTTTTAACCAAACAACAGGCACATTTATTCTGCTAACTTTAACAATTCACACAATTGACAATTACAGTTCAATATTGTTTTTTGTGTTTAAAACAGGTTCTTTGTAAAACTGCAAGTTAGAATGAGACTTCTGCATGAAACCCAGCAGACTCCTTATCGGAGATATAGATGGTCTAAGCTGCTGTTTTACTTTGGATTATAGAAACATAGAAGATAGGAGCAGGAGTAGGCCATTCGGCCCTTCGAGCCTGCTCCGCCATTCAACGAGATCATGGCTGATCATCCAAACCCTAGCACCCGGTCCCTACACCGACAGCCATCCCACCCAAGCCCTATCCCTGTAACCCCATGTATTTAATCCCCCCTAACACTAAGGGTCAATTTTTATCATGGCCAATCAACCTAACCCGCACATCTTTGGACTGTGGGAGGAAACCGGAGCACCCGGAGAAAACCCATGCAAACACGGGGAGAATGTGCAAACTCCACACAGACAGTCACCCGAGGCCGGATTTGAACCCGGGTCCCTGGCGCTGTGAGGCAACAGTGCTAACCACTATGCCACCGTGCTGCCGATTCTGAGAGGCCAGTGCAAACAATTTGGTTCCCTGTGTTTACGCTAAATCCAACTTCCTTACTAAGGCAGCAAAATCACAGATCCAGCTTTTCATAAAGACAAAGAAATGCTTGCATTTCTACAGCGCCACAGGTTGCCCCAAAGCACTTTACAGCCAATGAAGCACTTCTGAAGTGTAGTCACTGTTGTAATGTAGGAAACGCAGCAGCAAGCTCCCACAAACAGCAACGTGGTAATGACCAGATCATCTGTTTTTAGTGATCTTGATTGAGGGATAAATATTGGGCCAGGACACCGGGGATAACTCCCCTGCGCGCCTTCAAAATAGTGCCATGGGATCTTTTACATCCACCTGAAAGTGGAGACGGGGCCTCGGTTTAACGTCTCATCTGAAAGACGGCACCTCCAACACCTCCTGGAGTGCCAACCAAGATTATGCGCTCAAGTCTCTGGGGTGGGGACTTGAACCCATCACCTTCTCAACTCAAGAGTGCTACCCCCTAAGCCGCGGTTGTCACCTAATCATGGCTATGGGACTATGGGTTTTCCTGTGGGATAAGCAAGCTAAATCTAGCAGCATAAATGCTGGGAGGTGCTGCTCCATCAGAATCCAAGTTGAAACTGTGCCAGTGTAAAAAGGATTAGAGGTGCAAGTGAGCTGTTTAGATTGTCACCACAGGACTGCTGGGAACAGATTTAAAGTTAATATGCCTCAAATGAAATGACCTGTTCGGAGAAATTCCCCAAAGAAACAGCGGGTATGTAGAATCAGAAGGCTGTTAGTGCTGATAAAACCAGAGAATAAAACCATCGAGTTACATCGGGAACAAAAAGATTGATTAAGAAAGGGAAGATAGATTATGAAAGTAAATTAGCAAAAAATATAAAAACAGATAGTAAGAGTTTTTATAGTTATATAAAAAGAAAAAGGGTGGCTAAAGTAAATGTTGGTCCCTTAGAGGATGAGACCGGGAAATTAATGGTGGGAAATATGGAGATGGCAAAAACACTGAATGAATATTTTGTATCAGTCTTTACAGTAGAGGACACTAAGAATATCCCAGCACTGGACAAGCAGGGGGCTATAGGGGGGGGAGGAGATAAACACGATCAAAATCACTAAGGAAGTGGTACTCAGTAAAATAATGGGACTCGAGGCGGATAAATCACCTGGACCTGATGGCTTACATCCTAGGGTCTTGAGGGAAGTGGCGGTAGGGATTGTGGATGCATTGGTAATAATCTTCCAAAACTCCCTGGGCTCAGCAAAGGTCCCGGCAGACTGGAAAACTGCTAATGTAACACCCTTATTTAAAAAGGGCAGTAGACAGAAGGCTGGAAACTATAGACCGGTTAGCCGAACATCTGTGGTAGGTAAAATTTTGGAGTCCATTATTAAGGAGACAGTAACAGGACATTTGGATAATCATAATTTAATAGGACAAAGTCAGCATGGTTTTATGAAGGGGAAGTCATGTTTGACAAATTTGCTGGAGTTCTTTGAGGAAGTAACATATAGGGTGGATAAAGGTGAACCAGTGGACGTAGTGTATTTAGACTTCCAAAAGGCATTTGACAAGGTGCCACACAAAAGATTATTGCTTAAGATTAAAAATCACAGGATTGGGGGTAATATTCTGGCATGGATAGAGGATTGGCTATCTAACAGAAGGCAGAGAGTTGGGATAAATGGTTCATTCTCAGACTGGCAATCAGTAACCAGTGGTGTTCCGCAGGGGTCAGTGCTGGGTCCCCAACTCTTTACAATCTATATTAACGATTTGGAGGAGGGGACCGAGTGTAACATATCAAAGTTTGCAGATGATACTAAGATGGGAGGGAAAGTAGTGAGTGAGGAGGACATAAAAAACCTGCAAGGGGACATAGACAGGCTAAGTAAGTGGGCAGAGATTTGGCAGATGGAATACAATACTGGAAAGTGTGAGGTTATGCACTTTGGCAGGAAAAATCGTAGAGCAAGTTATTATCTTAATGGCAAGAAACTGGAAAGTACTGAAGTACAAAGGGATCTGGGGGTCCTGGTGCACGAAACTCAAAAGGTTAGTATGCAGGTGCAGCAAGTGATTAAGAAGGCCAATGGAATGTTGGCTTTCATTGCTAGGGGGATAGAATATAAAAATAGGGAGGTATTGCTTCAGTTGTACAAGGTATTGGTGAGACCGCACCTGGAATACTGCATACAGTTTTGGTGTCCATACTTAAGAAAAGACATACTTGCTCTCGAGTCAGTACAAAGAAGGTTCACTCGGTTAATCCCGGGGATGAGGGGATGGACATATGAGGAGAGGTTGAGTAGATTGGGACTCTACTCATTGGAGTTCAGAAGAATGAGAGGCGATCTTATTGAAACATAAAAGATTGTGAAGGGGTTGGATCGGGTGGATGCGGGGAGGATGTTCCCGATGATGGGTGAAACTAGAACTAGGGGGCATAGTCTTAGAATAAGGGGCTGCTCTTTCAAAACTGAGATGAGGAGGAACTACTTCACTCAGAGGGTGGTAGGTCCATGGAATATGCTGCCCCAAAAAGCTGTAGAAGCTACATCATTACATAAATTTAAAACAGAAATAGACAGTTTCCTAGAAGTAAAGGGAATTAAGGGTTACGGGGAGCGGGCAGGAATTTGGACGAGTCTAGGTTCGGATCGGTCATGGCCCTGTGGGTAGCGGAGCGGGCCCAGGGGCCGTGTAGCCTGATCCTGCTCCTATTTCGTGTGTCTAATTCTGTTAGATTCAGGAGATGGTTCTGTGATAGTAGATTGGCGGTTAGGATCAGATCAGCCATGATCTTATTGAATGGTGGAGCAGGCTCGAGGGGCCGATTGGCCTACTCCTGCTCCTATTTCTTATGTTATGTAAAAAGGTGAAATTCAGCCTTTTCAGCCGGGATCAGCTGCCAATTTACTGGTCACTTAGACAAATCAGAGCCCTTACGCTTAATAGAAATGGAAGAGGCAAGCCGGAGCTTTCTTTTTAAATTTGTGTTTCCACGCACACAACTATGTTTTTTCTCCTCTTCGCTCCTTTCCCAAAGGGGTTACTTCATCTCGGAGTGTAGCCATTCCCCGCTACATCACCCAGGCATAGCGTGAAACACTAGTTAGGCCACAGCTTGAGTACTGCGTACAGTTCTGGTCACCACATTACAGGAAGGATGCGATTGCACTCGAGAGGGTACAGGGGAGATTTACGAGGATGTTGCCTGGGCTGGGGAATTTTAGCTATGAGGAAAGATTGGAGAGGCCGGGGTTGTTTTCTTTGGAACAGAGGAGGCTGAGGGGAGACCTAATTGAGGTGTAGAAAATTATGAGGGGCCTAGTTAAAGTGGATAGGTAGGACCTATTTCCCCTAGCAGCGAGATCAATAACCAGGGGGCATAGATTTAAAGTAATTGGTAGAAGGATTAGAGGGGAGTTGAGGAGAACTTTTTTCACCCAGAGGGTGGTGAGGGTTTGGAACTCACTGCCTGAAAGGGTGGTAGAGGCAGAAACCCTCATCACATTTAAAAAGTACTTGGATATGCACTTGAAGTGCCGTAACCTACAGGGCTACGGACCAAGAGTTGGACAGTGGGATTAGGCTGGAGAGCTCTTTTTCAGCCGGCACAGACACAATGGGCCAAATGGCCTCCTTCTGTGCCGTAAATTTCTGTGATTCTTTGAGAGATTACCTGCTGGCTATGTGTCCATCTGTGGCATCATCGTTGAACCCAATAATGTCCCCTATGACGTCCCACATTCCAGTATAGGTCACTGGATGGCAGGCAGGAAAGGGACCCTTGGCTGATATCCCCCTCCCTCGCTCAGCCTCACTACTGTTGGCTCCCATTAGCGAACTCAGCACAGACCTGGGAGGCCTGTCAGTTTTATTAGCTGCTCGAAATATTTTTTGACACGCTACGATTCTTTGCACGACTTCTGTGGGATGACGTGTCTCAGATCAAATGCAGGCGCAGAACAAAGTGTAACCTATTGTGTAAAATTATCGTACGTCTTCTTTGCTATCTGTGGGATCTTCAGAAATCACAAATGAAAACAACTCCTGTGAGTCACTAAGATGTTGGGGAGAAGCAGGTACATGAGCAGCAATCATTGGGAAATCAGATATGGCATCGAAAAACATTCAAAATCCACCCACTCGTTCCAGATCTAATTGGAATTCTTGCAGCCTCATCAGCTCACTTAAAGGGACAATGTCTTCATGAAAATGTGCTTGGGGAAGGAGAGGATCATTGCTTTGTTTTTGCTTTGCTGCAGAGTGACACATCAATGCGTTTTTTTTTCATTGTTGGTGAACTTTTGCACTTACCAAGCTGAGGGATATTAGTACTGGTGGTAGAACAGTTAGCTCCTTTAGGCACCCAGTGTCAACATCAAACACTTCCAGCGATGGCAGAGGTAAAAATCTTGGCCCATAATTTCAAAACCTGAAACGAAACCTAAAATGCATGAATCTGTGAAAAGACTTTGTGAAGCCAGACAGCTAGGTAAACACAGAATATGCATTCATTCGCCTTGGAACAGATCAAGTAAGAATGGGCCTAATCGAGGCCATTAAGTTTCTGCATAAATAATCGAACAGCTCACAGGTAGCTGCCAAGCCAGGAAAGACGATTAAGTTTCATAAATAACAAACAGCCAGGACATCAAAGCCATTAAACACGGAGACAACCACCCCAGAAGTCGTTAAAATAAATGACTGTAATCATTTTAGATGAGCCCGCCAAAAGTTAGACAAAGGACTGACCTGATTTGGCCCACAGATAAGGGGTGAAGAACCAGGTATAATTGTAGGCCCATCGGTAGTGATCGCTCTCTTGCTCTTATCTCTTGGCCCTTGCCTCCTGCCTCTCGTTCTTGCTTCATGCCTCGTGGCGGGCTCTCTTCTCGCTCCCCGCGCCGCTCAACATCAAGGACGCCCATTACCACACCGAGGGCCAAACGCGGGAGGAGAATGAGACCCGAATCATAAACACACGACACACGGGGCCACGAACAGGCGAGACGAAGAAAACGGTAAACCGGTAAAGGCAGAGAAGGGCAGCGGAAAGACGCATTGGGGAACAAACGACCTAGTTATAAGCTGGCGTTTGATGCATGGACAGTGAAATCAAGACAAACGGCCTAGTTATAAGCTGGCGTTTGTTGAATAAACTGACGTTCGAAGCATGGGTAGAAACAGTTTGACAGTATAAACCGCCAACCGAGCCCCAACCGTTATAAAACCCGTCAGCGACCAAACCGCCCGAGGAAGAAGACGACCCATCGCGACTCGACGAAGACGCGACCCGACGAAGACGTTAACTGAGGAAAAGGAGGGTGATTCGCATAAACAACTCCGTCGTCGCGCCCTGTGACCATGTGGCAACTAAGTACCCAAAGGACAGCAAGAGCGGACCCCAAACTCACAACCGTTAAAGTCAACAGGTTTTGAATTGGTGAGCATAAGTCCCTGGCCAATCATAGCTTAATCTAGTTAGGTATAGGGGTGGGATAAGGGGATTTTAATGTGTTTGTTCCCTCGATGTGCCGTGTGTTCCCTATTCCCAAATAAGTGTATTATTTTTATATGCCTGTAATTACCTTAGTAATTCTCAGTATTGTGATCTTGTTTTGCCTTTAATAAAATTTACGGTTTTCTTGCACCGAACCACTTGCCTACTCGTTTTTCTGTATCGCCGCCTGTACCTAAGTCCGGTGTCTAGAACCCAGGGGGTGTGGGAGCGATTCAAACCGCTCAGAGACAGTCAGGGGCAGAGCTAACTGGGCACACGCCAAAACCCCCTACACCAGGGCAGGTGTCCGATCTGTCAAGAGCATTCTTGACAGACCGATCTGTCAAGAGCATTCTTGACAGATCGGAAATGCCGGTTTTCAGCGCATGCACTTCGCATACCTCAAACCGGCATTTCCAATGTCCCTACAGGTGTGTACACAGCGCACACACCCCCGTAGGCATCGGAAAATACGGGCCGTTATCTCTTTGCCTTCCCTGTTACTTGCTCAGATAACGCTGCTGTGAAGCGTCTTGGGACGTTTTACAATGTTAAAGGCGCTATATAAAAGCAGTTTGTTGTTGTTGATGAATTGCTGTGCCTTTCAAGTTGCAGTAATATTGGTTTGATACTGAAACCATCATTGAAGCAGATTCGAGCGACGCTGACCCATTCTTAAAGAAAAAGAATAATTGTGATTTTCCTTCCAAGTGAATTCAAAAAGAGATGAGCAGAAACATATACATCTTCACCAGAGCCCAGCCCTCCATACAGAATATTCAGTCATAGAATCATTGGATGGTACAGCACAGAAGGAGGCCATTCGGCCAGAGACAGGATGCCAGCGACTGCTTGGGCATTCATATTTCCTGAAAATCATTCAACGATCATAAATGTTTTTAAAAAACAATCACGCACTTTTAGGGATAGGTACAGGAAAGAGAGAAAGACTTGCATTTCTGCAGCACCTTTCACCACCTCAGGACGTCCCAAAGCACTTTACAGCCAACGAAGTACTTATTTTTGAAGTGTAGTCACTTGTTGTAATGCAGGAAACGTGGCAGCCAATTTGTGTACAGCAAGATCCCACAAACAGCAATGTGACAATGACCAGAGAATCTGTTTTAGTGATGTTGATTGAGGGATAAATATTGGCCCTAGGACAGTGGGGGTAACTCCCTTGCTCTTCTTCAAATAGTGCCATGGGATCTTTTACGTCCACCTGAGACAGTTTAACGTCTCATCACAGTGCAGCACTCCCTCAGCACTGCACTGGAGTGTCAGCCTAGATTTTGCGCTCAAGTCTCTGGAGTGGGACTTGAACCCGCAACCTGCTGACGCGGGGGGTGGGGTGGGGTGGGGTGGGGGGGGTGGTGCAGCGTGCTACCCACTAAAATCAGCATCAGAAGAAAGCTTCCTCCTCTTTGCTCCAACAATGCGCCTGTATCCTGACTGCACAGCACACTTCTACCCCAACCAGTTTCGGACCAAATTAGGGAGAGCTTGGTGCTGTGGGTTGCTGCTTACTGAGAATTGGGTTCAGACTATCACTGCTCATCTTTCTACTAGGCACATTGCAGTTCTCTGGTCTTAATATTGACTTTAATAACTCCAGATCTTAACTACAGCTCCCATTCTCTCTCTGGCGGTCAGTCCTGGTAATGTAGGAATGGTGGGCCAGTATCCCTGGGGATTGGGGAGTGGAGCGGGTTGGTACTTGGGGTGGGGACTCCCAGTCGGTGCACCGTGCATCCTTCCATTAGGCTCCTGGTCTATTGGAGCCTGCTCCACTTTGCCAGATTTTCATGCTCCCATTCTACTAACATAATCGTTCTTTATCGTTTCTCTCACTCTGTCTTTTATTTCTTTGATTCCTCTTATTATGCCTCTTGTGCATATCACTTCTGCCATTTAACCATCTCCGATTGTCCATCTAAGCACTTTACAGATCATTCTTTATATTTTCCCTGTATGTGTGGTCAGTGTGCATTCCCCCTCTCCCTTTCTCTTGTGTTCCTTTTAAATGTCTTTCATCTGTAATAACTTCCAGGATGTCCTGAGAAAGGGATAAGCTGCAATGTAAATGCAAGATAGGAATGGGAGGAGGCCATTCAGCCCCTCGAGCCTGCTCCACCATTCAATTAGATCATGGCTGATCTGTATCTTACTTCCATCTACCCACCTAGGTACCGTAATCCTTAATACTTTGGCTAACAAAAATCTATCAATCTCAGTTTTTACATTTTCAATTGACCCCCCAGCCTCAACAGCTTTTTTTTTTGGGGGGGGGGGGGGGGGGGGGGGAGAGCGGGGGGGGAAAGAGTTCCAGATTTCCACTGCCCTTTGTGTGAAGAAGTGCTTCCTGACATCATCCCTGAACGGCCTGATTCTAATTTTAATGTTCTGCCCCCTTGTTCTGGACTCCCCCACCAGAGGAAATAGTTTCTCTATCGACCCACCCTATCAAATCCTCTGACCATCTTAAACACCTCGATTATTACTCCTCAATCCTCTATATTAAAGGGAATACAACTCCAATCTGTGCAACCTGTCCTCATAATTTAACACTCTTAGCCCCGGTATCGTTCTGGTGAATCTGCGCTGCACCCCCTCCAAGGCCAATACATCCCTCCTGAGGTGCGGTGCCCAGAACCAAACACAAACACAGTTACTCCAAATGGGGTCTAACCAGAGCTTTATACAACTGTAACAAGATCTTTCTTTTTCTTCACCAATTTCTTCTGAAATGGTAAAGGTTGGAGGATAGTCAGAGATTAAAGCGCTTGAGTCAATGGTTGTGGGAAGAGATAAACTAATTTTAAGTTGCTATGATATTGGCGTAGGCCCCAATAACATAGAGACTCTCATGATCTGAAAGAAGACGACCCTCATCTCTGTCGTCGCTTATTGCTAATGAGGACCATCTCCTGTGTGTAGAATAGAACAAATGAAGGTCTATGGCTCTTTGTATGAGGGTGGTTCGCGGTGAACTGCAGGAGCTAGGTCAAAGATACACAAGCAGAGACCGACTGAGTACCCCTTCTTACGAAGCTCCACTTTAACTGCTGCTTCGAGGTAACAGGATGTGGTGCAGACAGGATGTGTTCCACCCTTCTCTCAGCTGCCTCAGATCAGATCTGCGTTCACAGTCCGTTAATCTTTGGTCCCACATTAAATGCATAAAAACAGCAGTATCAGACAAACAATATATATGGGTTATTACCAATTATGGTTAACAGACTCTATACAGTTACAAAGAAACATGAAAGAAAAGCCCTCAGAAATTTCACATGTGCAGAGCTTTCCCCCTTGACCCAGGCTGCTCCTTGCCAGCCAATCCTATCTCTGCTCTCAGATATTCTTAAGCTGCTGTTTTAAACAGGAATGTCTTCAGGTGAGGGTGCAGCATACACCGCTAAAAAGAAAAAAAGCTTGCATTTATATAGCACCTTGTCATGTCCCCAAGACATCCCAAGCTCTTTCCCATAGCCTTGCAAATGTTTTCCCCTTCAAGTATTTATCCAATTCTCTTTTGAAAGTTACTACTGAATCTACTTCCACCGCCCTTTCAGGCAGCGCATTCCAGATCACAACTCGCTGTGTAAAAAAATTCTCATCGTCCCGTGGTTCTTTTGCCAATTACAGTACCTTGAATCTGTGTCCTCTGGTTAGCGACCCTCCTGCCAGTGGAAACATGTTCTTCTTCTTTACTCTATCAAAGCACTTCATGATTTTGAACAGCTCCATTAAACCTCCCCTTAGCCTTCTCTGCTCCAAGATCAATCCCAGCTTCTCTAGTCTCTCCACAGAATTGAAGTCCCTCATCCCTGGAACCATTCTAGTAAACCTCCTCTGCACCCTCTCCAAGATTTCGACATCCTTCCTAGTGTGGTGCCCAGAATTGGACACAATACTCCAGCTGAGGCCGAACTAGTGATCTATAAAGGGTTTCACATAACTTCTTTGCTTTTGTACGCTATTCCTCTATTAATAAAGCCAAGGATCCCATAATGTAAGCAATTGGGTTTTGTTATGAAAAATGTATTTGTGGAGATTGCCAGCAACATGGCTGCATGGTATGAGAAGTCTTGTCAATGTTTGCAGACATAATTTTGCCCCACTTTGTGGCCCTTATTTCCCAGTCATGTTCAGCTCTTGCACCTTTGGCTGCACACTGTGGTCAAAGGCTAACTCGAAGAAGCCTTCAGTTTACACCCAAAGAACCTTCACTCATTTCCACCCGTCAGACGGATTTTGGTGAAGTGTCTGCAGAAGAGGAAGCGCAGCAGTGCCAAAGTGAGCCTCTTGGCTTACTTTGCCATCTTAAATATTATCCAATTAAATATTGGAAAAACTGAAGCCATTGTTTTCAGTCTCCGCCACAAACTCCGTTCCCTCTCCCTGACGTCTGCCTGAGGCTCAACCACACTGTTTGCAACCTTGGTGTCATATTTGACCCTGAATTGAGTTTGCGACCACATATCCGCAGCATAACTAAGACCACCTATTTCCACCTCAGTAACATCGCCCGTCTCCGCCCTTGCCTCAGTTCATCTGCTGCCGAAACCCTCATCTATGCCTTTGTTACCTCTAGACTTGACTATTCCAACACACTCCTGGGCTGGCCAACCACTTTTTACCCTACGCAAACTTGAGGTCACCCAAAACTTGGCTGCCCATGTCCTAACTCGCACCGAGTCCCGTTCATCCATTACTCCTATGCTCGCTGACCTACATTGGCTCCTGGTCCAGCAACGCCTCGATTTAAAAATTCTCATCCTTGTTTTCAAATCCCTCCATGGCTTCGGCCCTCCCCATCTCTGTAACCTCTTGCAGCTCCACAACGCCCCCACCCCCACCGGGAGATATCTGCGCTCCTCTAATTCTGCCCTCTTGAGCATCCTTGATTTTAATCGCTCCACCATTGGTGGCCGTGCCTTCAGTTGCCGAGGCCCTAAGCTTTGGAATTCCCTGCCTAAATCTCTCCGCCTCTCTTTCCTTCTTTAAAACGCTCCTTAAAACCTAACTCTTTGACCAAGCTTTTGGTCATCTGTCGTAATTTCTCCTTATATGGCTCGGTGTCAAATTTTGTGTCTTACAATACTCCTGTGAATCACCTTGGGATGTTTTACGTTAAAGGTGCTATATAAATACGTGTTTTTGTTGTTAAAAGCGAGTTATTAAGCTGCTGAAAGGCTCTGGCCAAGCCACTGCCATTCACCCCATCATTTCTAACTGCCTATTAAAAGATAGAATAAAATTAATTGGTTTAAAAACCATTAGTATGATTTTGTGCCTATTGTAGTTTGGGTGGAGAAGGTGGCAGCCGTGGCTCAGTAGGTAGCACTCCCAATCCGAGTCAGAAGGTTGTGGATTCCAGCCCCACTTGATCACAAAATCTAGGCTGACATTTTAGTGCAGTACTGAGGGAGCGCAGCACTGTCGGATGTGCTCTCTTTCGGATGAGATGTTAATGCAAGGCTCGGTATCCTGGCCAATGTTTATCCCTCAACCAACATCACTGAACAAATTGTTTAGTTATTTATCTCTTTGCTGTTTGTGGGAGCTTGCTGTGCACAAACAGACTACAGCATTTTCCTACGTTACAACATCGACGACACTTCAAAAGTACTTCATTGGCAGTGATACTACACCTTTTACAGCCTTGTGACATCCCAAAGTGTATCAGGGAAGGTAGAGTTGTGTTTATGTTAGTGAAATAACAAATCGAGAGGCCGGAACTAATAATCCTAGAAACAAGAGTTCAAATCCCACGCTGGCACTTTGAGAATTTGAATTCAATTAAAAACAAATCTGGAAATAAAAAGCTGGGTCCAGTAAAAGTGACTGTGAAGCTGCTGGGTTGTCATAAAAACCCAAATTGGTTCACGAATGTCCTGTAGGGAAGGTCCTTGCCGAGTCTGCCTTATATGTAATGCAAGTCTTTCTTGTTATGTGACTCCAGTCTCACACCAATTTGGTTGACTCTTAATTGTTTTTTCTGAGGTGGCCAAGCAAGTCACAGTTGTGGCAACTGGGGATGAGCAATAAATGCTGGCCTTGCCCGCGATGCCCACATCCCGAGAATGAATTTTTTAAAAGGTGGTATAATGAGTAAGTTTGTTCATTTGTAAAGGAACACATTCTTCACAATGTGGTTGCCCTATTAGCTGAATCACTTACACAATATATTCAAAAGGTGCAATTTTTTTTTTTTTTTTTTTTTAATTCCAGGTTTCTAGTGCCATCATCTACCATGATTAGAGTGTCATTATAAAGCTCCTCGCAGTCTCACAAAATTCACGTGTGTCTTATTGCAAATTCAGCACCAAATATCCCTATATAGAGTCCACGAGCCAGGTGAGGTTGGTAATTAGAAATAAGCAATGACAGACCGGAGGGTCTTATTTTAGATCAGAAGAATCTCTCTCTGTTATAGGGATGTGCAGCAATGTAACAACATAATTTGTGTCAGTGCTCACTGAGAAGTCTGCCTTTGCGTATGGCTGGAATACGTGTCATGTGTAGGTTAGGAATCCAGCAATCTTTGACCCATGGTTGTTAAAATGGTGCAACGTTTGAAAGGGCAATGGTTCTTCTCTAACGTCTGTAATTACTCTGAGCAGCATAGGCAACTGAGCAGACGACGATGGAAGTTTTGTAACGATGTCAGTAACAGGTTTCCTGCCAGACAAGGCGGTTTGATCTGGTAATGAATCAGATAAGGGACGGAGGTCTAACAGACAGCCTTTCACACATTTACACACGAGGTAGGATGACGTATTATTTCCACTGCCTACATAGAACCACAGAAGATAGGAGCAGGAGTAGGCCATTCGGCCCCTCGAGCCTGCTCCGCCATTCAATGAGATCATGGCTGATCATCCAAATTCAGTACCCTGTCCCTGCTTTCTCCCCATATCCCTTGACACCTTTAGCCTTAAGAAATATATCTAACTCCTTCTTGAATATATTTAATGAATTGGCCTCAACTGCCTTCTGTGGTAGAGAATTCCACAGGTTCACCACTCTCTGGATGAAGAAATTCCTCCTCATCTCTGTCCTAAATGGCTTACCCCTTATCCTTAGACTGTGACCCCTGGTTCTGGACTCCCCCGCCATCGGGAACATCCTTTCTGCATCTAGTCTGTCTAGTCCTGTTAGAATTTTATAAGTTTCAATGAGATCCCCTCTCATTCTTCTAAATTCCAGCGAGTATAAGCCCAATCGATCCAATCTCTCCTCATACGTTATTCCTGCCATCCCAGGTATCAGTCTGGTGAATCTTCGCTGCACTCCCTCCATGGCAAGAACATCCTTCCTCAAATAGGGCGACCAAAACTGCACACAATACTCAAGGTGTGGTCTCACCAAGGCCCTGTACAACTGCAGCAAGACATCCTTGTTCCTGTACTCGAACCCTCTCGCTATGAAGGCCAACATACCATTTGCCTTCTTAACCGCCTGCTGCACCTGCATACTAACCCCCTCCCCCCAATGGTACAATGGTTTATTGTTCATCCAATAGCCCACTTTCCCACTTTGTGCACATGGTCATGTTTTGGTTCACAGCAAGTGACTGCTTGCCTAAGGATTCAGATTTTTTACATCGGGCACAAGTAAAAAGCATCGAGAAATGGCTCGAAACACAACAACTTGCATTTATATAGCACCTTCAACATAGTAAAATTCCCCAAGGTGCTTCACAGGAGCGATTATCAAACAAAATTTTACACCGAGCCACATAAAGAGATATTAGGACAGGCTTGGTCAAAGAGGTAGGTCTTAAAGAGTGAGGTAGAGATCTGGAAAGGTTTAGGAAGGTAATTCCGGAGCATAGGGCCTTCGCAGCTGAAGGCAGGGCTGGCAATAATGGAGCGATGAAAATCAGGGATGTGCAGAATTGGAGGAGCGCAGAAGTCTCGGAAAGTTGTAGGGCTGGAAGAGTCGACAGAGATAAAAATACTTGCATTTCTATCGCGCCTTCCATGGCCTTAGAACGTCCCAAAGTGCTTTACAACCAATGAAAGACTTTTGAAGTGTAGTCACTGTTGTAATGTAGGAAATGCAGCAGCCAATTTGCGCACAGCAAGCTCCCACAAACAGCAATGTGATAATGACCAGATTATGTTTCTCACTGATGTTGATTGAGGGATAAATATTGTCCCGGACACAGGACGACTCCCCTGCTCTTCTTCTAAATAGTGCCATGGGATCTTTTAGGGCTGACGGGACCTCGGTTTAATGTCTCACCTGAAAGATGGCACCTCCGACAGTGTAGCATTGCCTCAGTACTGGAGTGGGTGCGTCAACCTATATTTTCAATTTCCTACGGAGCATCCAGGCCATGGAGGGATTTGAAAACAAGGATGTGAATTTTAAAATCGAGGTGTTGCCGGACCGGGAGCCAATGTAGTTCATCGAGCATAGGGGTGATGGGTGAACGGGACCTGGTGCGAGTTAACCACTGCCAGTGCGAACCAGGCACGGCAAGAGAGGGGATTTCCAAATATGACTCGTCACCCAAAGTGTTTGGTCAGCACCAGGAACTTGAAAGTACATAAAAAGGTGCCCTGCTAACAAAGGGATCTGGTATACAATGCTATTACCAACCAGGCTAATATTCAACCTCAAGGATACACGCTGGAGGCTGCTCAAATGTACTGTCACTAAAGATTACTTCTCAACTGCCTGCTCCACCATTACAAACTTCCCAGAGATAGGCTTGTCTGGCTCAACTGGTGATAACTATTTGGGCGTGATCTTTCCACGTAGACTAAGCTTATACGAGACTGTTGCTTTTCGACACTTAAGCACTCAAATTTACCTAGTTTCATCTGTGGAATGTTCTAGACTTCTTGTGGGATGGGGTGTGATTGTTCTAGACCTCTTGTGGGATGGGGTGTGATTGAGAGCAATTGGGGGCTGGCTTGCGGCAGTTTAACAGTTAACAGCTTTCATTCATTGATTGTTGTCATTACTCATTTCTGTGTCTGACACTTACGTCGGATTTATCACCATATCAAATTTGTTAACCTGGTATGTCGGAGGAAATCTGCAGGGCTGGCCCCACACAAAACAGCAGCGCTGCTCGCTATGCCGAGTGTCAAACTTGTGGTTTTAGCTTTTGTACTTTATGGACCTTCTGGTTATGTTGATCACTGTCTTGGTAAAACGGTCCAATCTGTTTTTCTCTTCTGGGAACACAGTCTATTGCTCACTCCAACAATGCCAAGTCTCTACTATTTAAATAGTGACTAGAATTTTAACACATTTAAAAATTAGTTCTTTCTTAATAGCAATTTTCTTAATTGTTGTTGGTTGCGAGACTCAATGTTTAATAGATGCCCATGGCTATGTTGTAAAGAGCAGACTGTACTCTTACTTTTCATACTAATTACTGGAGACGGGCACAGAAGAGATAGCAAGAGCTTCTTGTTGCCTTCTTCATTTCCCTCTGCCATAAATCAATTTTTCTTCCATTGGTACTGAGGATAAGAGGCCTCAGTTTATCAGCACTACCTAATACACACACACGTTATGTTTAACATAGAGTTTACTTGTATCCTACACAGGTGCATTCTAACACGTTGTGACTACTGGATTTTGGCAACGATACTAGCTATGTACCTCAACATTGTGGGTATTAAATTGTTCCTCAGAGGCACTCCAATTAGAGCATCCCTGCCTTTGAACATCACACCAAACACACAATTACCATAACACACTACTAATGTTACTATCCTTAAATGTTTAGGAGACATTTGAATGAGCCAACTTTGTTCCAGATTTAGAAATCATAGAATGATACAAAACAGGAGACCATTCGGCCCATTGTGCTTGTGCTGGCTCTTTGAAAGAGCTCTCCAATTAGTCCCACTGCCCGTGCTCTTTCCCCATAGCCCTGCAAATTTTCCCCCTTCAAGTGTCTATCCAATTCCATTTTTGAATCTGCTTCCACCGCACTTTCAGGCAGCGCATTCCAGATCACAACAACTCGCTGTAAAACAAAAATTCTCATCTCCCCTCTGGTTCTTTTGCCAATTACCATAAATCTGTCTCCTCTGGTTACCAACCCTCCTGCCAGTGGAAACAGTTTCTCCTTATTTAATCTATCAAAACCATTCATGATTTTGAACACTTGTATTAAATCTCCTTTACCTTCTCTGTTCTGAGAACAACCCAAGGTTTTCTAGTCTCTCCACGTAACTGAAGTCCCTCGTCTCTGGTACCATTCTAGTAAATCTTTTCTGTACCCTTTTTGAAGGCCTTGACATCCTTCCTAAAGTGCGGTGCCCAGAATTCGACACAATACTCCAGCTGGGGCCTAACTAATGATTTAGTAAGGTTTAGCATAACTTGTTTGCTTTTGTACTCTATGGGGTCGATTTTAA
This sequence comes from Somniosus microcephalus, assembly GCF_052327205.1. NCBI lineage: Eukaryota > Metazoa > Chordata > Chondrichthyes > Squaliformes > Somniosidae > Somniosus > Somniosus microcephalus. The sequence goes on from NC_140992.1 coordinate 6,779,741, forward strand.
CTCAGGTGCGAGGAATTGTCGGGTTCCCCGAATTTAGTGTTTCCCACACGAATCTAAATGGGTCTGTGAGATTGATGCAATTTTAACTCAATTGGCCAATTGATTTCCAACATGTGGGAAGCCTTGGCAACTGAGTATTTCCAGTCAGAAAGTCGCAGAATATGACGTCATCATTGCTGCTGCTTTTAAGGTCCACAGCAAGCCTTGCTTCTGCAGGCTTTCAAATTTCACCATTGAGATGACACAGGAGCCTGCAGGAGCAACGGCCAGCGGGAGGGCAAGAGCTGCCCCCAAATTTGATGAGGCTTCACTCCAGGCATTGCTGGATGGTGCTAGGGCCCACAGGGAGGTCTGTTCCCTTCTTCAGGGAGGAAGAAGCCTCCCAGTCAGACCAAGGCTGTGTGGCTACAGGTGGCTGGTGAAGTCAACTCCTTGGGGCTCACATGGCACACCTGGATGCAGTGCAGGAAAAGATTCCATGACCTTCATCGCACTGGAAAAGTAAGTACTGTATGAAGTTTCCATCACCCTCAATCTGATCCCCATTGCCTTTCCTCACCAGCACTCAGCTTTAGCAATCTCTTCCTCCACATCCCACTAGACACTCACATCCATGCACCCTTACCCATTCCCTCTCTCTCTATGCTCACAATCACATAACTGTTCCACCATGCAGCCCTCACACTCTGATGCTTTGTGCACAACTGACAACACACAGGGAAGGCCCTTGGTCTTGCAACCTCACTCCATCTTTGTCTCCTTCTAAGTATCTATGCTATGCAATCTCTGCACTCACTCCTTCATTCTCACTCAACCTCCACTTGTCTGCCTCATTGCAGGAAAAGAGAGCTCACAACAGGAGAGCGCGAGCCAGGACAGGAGGAGGGCCGCCCTCATTAGCCCAGCTCACCCCCTGGGAGGAAGGCGTCCTGGAGATTGTCGGGGCTGACATAGATGCGGAAGTTGGGGAAGGCGAGACAGGTGCATCCCCGCAAGCTGGCGACAGAATAGTTTTCCATCTCTCTCATTGACATTGCATGAGTCGCTGATAATGATTCTGAAGCTATATCAGATGGACTTCTGATCATCTGCAAAATGCAATGTGCATGTAACCTTGGCATCACATCTCTAACTTTTTCCTTGACTTCCCCACAAGACCATCGAGAGCCCCGTCCCCAGTGTGCAGGAGGAAGACCCGGAGATGCCAGACTCCTCAGAGGAATCTGCAACCTCTGAGAGCGTAGCGTCAGCAGAAATAAGTGCACCCAGCACCAGCACAGACACTCGCACCTCGGCGGGACCTTCGGGACATAGAGTAGAGTTGTCACCTGGTGTATCACAGCTCACAAGTGAGCATCAGCAGATTGTGGAGACAGGGACAGCAGTGGAGAGTCCTCGTCGGAGGGCGCAGGACTCTGTCAGCTCGGCTCAGCTGCATGTCGACCCTCTGCCTCTGGGTCTATCCGTAAGATCAGAGGTGATGGAACTCCATGCACAGATGCAGGAGTCTCTGGCAGGTTTTGTCTCCAGGGTCGCTGCAAGTGTGGAGTGAATGGAGGAGTCCATAGTGAACATGAGCAGAGCCTTTGTGGAGTCACTGGCGCATGAACACATCAACACGGAAAGGATGGCTACCTACGTGGAAATGATTGCTGCCTCCGTGGTAAGGCTGGCTACAGTAGAGGAGAGGAGGGCTACGGCCATGGAGGAGGTTAGTCGCCAGTGTTGTATCCGTGTGTTAATGGAGACACGGAATGCAGGAGTTGGTTTAACAGGTGTTTACTGGACAAAGTCTGGAGGTGAACTAAAAGATACAAGACACTATACAGGCTTATATAGCCCGAGTGGCCACTACCGGCATTACAGTACACAGGGGCTCTTAAAGGCACATACACCACAATTCCTCCCCTTCTAGATAACCAGTACATAACATTTTAAGTAATTGTTATTAACATGTTTACAAGAACAATAATCTACACATTTGCTGCAGTTAATCAATTATAAGTCAGTCTCTCTGGAGGCTTCTTGACTCGGTCCGGATAACGCCTCGGTGGTGTAGTAGTTTTCGGTGGTGTAGTAGGTTCCTTTGGCAAGGTCGATTCGGCTTGAATGCCAGTGTCGGGTTCATCTGGTTCCAGTATCACCGGATCGGAGGTAGATACTATGGGTATCTCTGCTTCGTCATTAGGCGTATAGAGTGGTGGTGTAGGTTGTCCCTTTTCGGATGACTCTATGATCTGGTCAGCATGGCGCCTTATTATGCTTTCTCCAATGTCCACGGTATACATCAGCGGTCCTAGTCGTGTGCAAATAGTTCCAGGCTGCCATTTCTCGGTACGGTAGTCCCGGGCCAAAACTTGTTGACCTATCTGGAAGGTTCTAGTTGGCCTTGCATTCATGCCTTGAAATTGCTGGTTCTCTACGTCCCCTCTGATGTTTGGCTTGGTCAAATCCAGCCGGCATCTTAGTCTTCTATTGAAAAACATCATGGCGGGAGTTTGGTTTGTAACCACGTGTTGCATTCCTGTAGGCAAACAAGAAGTTACCTACCTTATGCTGTAGATTAATGTCTTCATTACCCATAGCCTTTATAGCCTTCTTGAAGGTCTGGACAAACCTTTCAGCCAATCCATTGGTGGCGGGATGGTATGGGGTGGACGTGTAGTGCTTAACCCCATTGTTTTTTTTAAGAACTTCCTGAATTCTTCGGACACAAATTGCGGTCCATTATCAGAACAGATCTGTTCAGGCAGCCCATTCCTGGCAAATATGGTCCTTAATACTGTGATGGTTTTTTCCGTGGTGGTGGAGGACATCTTTATTACCTCCGGCCACTTGGAGTGTGCGTCAACCGCGATTAAGAACATTGAGTCCATAAATGGACCAGCAAAGTCGATGTGTACCCTTTGCCATGGAGATGAGGGCCACTCCCATGGATGTAGAGGGGCTTGTGGTGGGGCGTTTTGGACCTTCTGGCATCCTAGACAGCCCTTGGTCATTTCTTCGATGTCTCCATCGATACCTGGCCACCACACAAACGCTCTGGCTAGGTTCTTCATTTTCACTCCACCCAGATGCCCCTCGTGAAGCTCCTTTAGCACTTTATCCTGGAGTTTGGGTGGAATCACCACTCTGGATCCACACATCAAGGTTCCTCGGCACACTGACAGCTGTTCTCTTCTGTGCGAGAATGCTGGCAACAGTGGTTCGCCATGTGCTGGCCATCCCTTCACCGTTAAACCGTAGACTCGTGAGAGAGTCGGGTCATTTCTCGTTTCTTTTTCAATGGTAGAATTTGTTACTGGTAGACATTCCACTATGGTTGAGTGGAACATTTCCACTGGGTCCACTGTAGGTGCCTCTTCTACCGTTGGCAAAGGTAGACGCGATAAACTGTCAGCATTTCCATGCTGTTTTGATCCTTTGTATTCTATGTCATATTGGTGTGCCCCTAGGAAAAGGGACCACCTCTGTAGCCTTTGTGCTGTCATAATGGGAACGCCCTTTTTAGGGTTGAATATGGAGACGAGGGGTTGATGGTCAGTCAACAAGGTAAATTTTTGTCCGTGTAGGTAATGGTTGAATTTCTTCACTCCCCATACCAGGCCGAGTGCTTCCCTGTCGATCTGGGCATAGTTACGCTCAGCTGAGTTCAATGAGCGTGACGCAAAAGCTATTGGCCGCTCCGAGCCATCAGGGAATCTATGCGATAATACCGCTCCTACACCGTAAGGGGATGCATCGCACGCCAGTCTGATTGGCAGTGATGGGTTGTAATGAGCCAAAACTTCCTTGGACGTGATCAAGCCTTTACATTTTTGGAAGGCACGTTTACAGTCTTCGCTCCATTTCCAAATTACTCCCGTTTGTAGCAGTTCGTTAAGAGGGTGCAGAACATTTGACAAGTTCGGTAAAAATTTATGATAGTAATTTATCAATCCCAGGAACGACCTTAATTGTGAGACATTTTCAGGTGCTGGGGCTTTTATGACCGCTTCAATTTTTTCAGGTGACTTATGCAACCCTTCTTCGTTAATTATGTGGCCACAATACGATATTTGTTTCTGAAAAAATTCGCACTTGGGGCGAATTGCTCGTAGGCCCCGTTCTCTCAGCCTAGTGAGCACCTGCTCCAAATTGGCAAGGTGCTCGTTGTCATTTTCTCCTGTTACAAGGATGTCGTCTAGGTAGCATTGAGTCCCCAGAATCCCTTGCAGGACTTGCTCCATAGCTCTTTGCCAGATAGCTGGAGCTGATGCTATTCCGAAAACCAGTCGATTGTACTGGTACAGGCCTTTGTGTGTGTTTATCGTGAGATACTTTTTAGAGGCCTCCTCAACCGCCATCTGTAGATATGCCTGTGCCAAGTCAATTTTGGAGAAACGTTTCCCTCTGGATAGTGAGGCAAAAATATCTTCTATCCTTGGAAGAGGATACTGTATTGTGTGAAGGACCGGGTTTACAGTCACCTTGAAGTCCCCACAGATGTGAATTTTTCTCTGTTCTTCAGATTTATCATTATTCAACGTTTTCTTCATGACCGGGGCGATGGGTGTTGCCCACTCGCTCCAATCTATCTTGGATAACACGCCTGTCTTTTCTAAATTCTCCAGCTCTGCCTCAACTGCTGGCCGAATTGCGTATGGCACCGGCCTTGCCGTAAAAAACTTGGGAATTGCCGCATCTTCCACTTTTATTGAGGCGGTGACGCCTTTCAAGGTTCCTAGTTCCTGTTGGAACGCTTCTTTGGCGTTGGCCAAGATGTCTTTTAATCGTTCAGGTATGACGTCATGATCACTTTTTTTCTTACTGGTCACCGTCAGTGCCTGAATGGAGTGCCAGTCTAAACGTATCTTCCTGATCCATTCACGTCCCAACAGCGGTGGACCACCATCTTGCAGAACGTATAAATACAACTTCTGTATTTCCTTACCGTTGTATACAATAGGCATCCTTATTTTCCCTCTGGGGTGTACTTTCTGCCCCGTATATGTTTTCAAGATAATGGATGTGTCTTTCAAAGGAAATAGCCGCTCGTAATCCCGTCGACTTATGACGGTCAGAGCTGATCCTGTATCTAGCTCCATTTTAACTGGGGACCCCGCTATCGTGAGGGTAACCCAAATGGTCTGGTAATCTTCTTTGGCAATTACATTATGTAATTTGAGACAGCTTAGTCTCTTGTTTCCGGAGTCGCTATCGCTCTTCTGGTCTTCGGAGCTACTGTCCGTCATCATTTGTACCTTTCTGTACTTTTCCTTATTGATTTTTTTTTCTGTCAGTGGATTTTTTGTTTCCAGATCGGCATACACTTGCAATGTGTCCCATCTTTCCACATTGCCTGCATGCTTTGTCCTTGAACCAGCAGTCCCTCTGGTCATGGGTGGATCTGCCGCAGCGATAACATCTCTCGAAACCCTGTGTCATTTCATGGGTGCCGAAGTCCAGTGGCTTTTGCTGTATCTCTGCAGCTCCTCTTGCTGCTGCTTCGTATGATACAGCCACACTGAAAGCCTTGTAAGAACATAAGAAATAGGAGCAGGAGTAGGCCAATCGGCCCCTCGAGCCTGCTCCGCCATTCAATAAGATCATGGCTGATCTGATCCTAACCACCAATCTACTATCACAGAACTATCTCCTGAATCTAACAGAATTAGACACATGAAATAGGAGCAGGATCAGGCTACACGGCCCCTGGGCCCGCTCCGCTACCCACAGGGCCATGACCGATCCGAACCTAGACTCATGTCCAAATTCCTGCCCGCTCCCCGTAACCCTTAATTCCCTTTACCTCTAGGAAACTGTCTATTTCTGTTTTAAATTTATGTAATGATGTAGCTTCTACAGCTTTTTGGGGCAGCATATTCCATGGACCTACCACCCTCTGAGTGAAGTAGTTCCTCCTCATCTCAGTCTTGAAAGAGCAGCCCCATATTCTAAGACTATGCCCCCTAGTTCTAGTTTCACCCATCATCGGGAACATCTTCCCTGCATCCACCCGATCCAACCCCTTCGCAATCTTATATGTTTCAATAAGATCGCCTCTCATTCTTCTGAACTCCAATGAGTAGAGTCCCAATCTACTCAACCTCTCCTCATATGTCCATCCCCTCATCCCCGGGATTAACCGAGTGAACCTTCTTTGTACTGACTCGAGAGCAAGTATGTCTTTTCTTAAGTATGGACACCAAAACTGTATGCAGTATTCCAGGTGCGGTCTCACCAATACCTTGTACAACTGAAGCAATACCTCCCTATTTTTATATTCTATCCCCCTAGCAATGAAAGCCAACATTCCATTGGCCTTCTTAATCACTTGCTGCACCTGCATACTAACCTTTTGAGTTTCGTGCACCAGGACCCCCAGATCCCTTTGTACTTCAGTACTTTCCAGTTTCTTGCCATTAAGATAATAATTTGCTCTACGATTTTTCCTGCCAAAGTGCATAACTTCACACTTTCCAGTATTGTATTCCATCTGCCAAATCTCTGCCCATTTACTTAGCCTGTCTATGTCCCCTTGCAGGTTTTTTATGTCCTCCTCACTCACTACTTTCCCTCCCATCTTCGTATCATCTGCAAACTTTGATATGTTACACTCGGTCCCCTCCTCCAAATCGTTAATATAGATTGTAAAGAGTTGGGGACCCAGCACTGACCCCTGCGGAACACCACTAGTTACTGATTGCCAGTCTGAGAATGAACCATTTATCCCAACTCTCTGCCTTCTATTACATAGCCAATCCTCCATCCATGCCAGAATATTACCCCCAATCCCGTGATTTTTAATCTTAAGCAATAATCTTTTGTGTGGCACCTTGTCAAATGCCTTTTGGAAGTCTAAATACACTACGTCCATTGGTTCCCCTTTATCCACCCTATATGTTACTTCCTCAAAGAACTCCAGCAAATTTGTCAAACATGACTTCCCCTTCATAAAACCATGCTGACTTTGTCCTATTAAATTATTATCCGAATGTCCTGTTACTGTCTCCTTAATAATGGACTCCAACATTTTACCTACCACAGATGTTAGGCTAACCGGTCTATAGTTTCCAGCCTTCTGTCTACTGCCCTTTTTAAATAAGGGTGTTACATTAGCAGTTTTCCAGTCTGCCGGAACCTTTGCTGAGTCCAGCGAGTTTTGGAAAATTATTACCAATGCATCCACAATCCCTACCGCCACTTCCCTCAAGACCCTAGGATGTAAGCCATCAGGTCCAGGTGATTTATCCGCCTTGAATCCCATTATTTTACCGAGTACCACTTCCTTAGTGATTTTGATCGTGTTTATCTCCTCCCCCCCCTATAGCCCCCTGCTTGTCCAGTGCTGGGATATTCTTAGTGTCCTCTACTGTAAAGACTGATACAAAATATTCATTCAGTGTTTTTGCCATCTCCATATTTCCCACCATTAATTTCCCGGTCTCATCCTCTAAGGGACCAACATTTACTTTAGCCACCCTTTTTCTTTTTATATAACTATAAAAACTCTTACTATCTGTTTTTATATTTTTTGCTAATTTACTTTCATAATCTATCTTCCCTTTCTTAATCAATCTTTTTGCTGTCTTTTAAAGTTTTCCCAATCCTCTATCCTCCCACTAGATTTGGCTACCTTATATGCCCTTGTTTTTAGTCGAATACTATCCTTAATTTCTTTACTTAGCCACGGATGGCTGTCTTTTCTTTTACACCCTTTTCTTCTCAGTGGAATATACATTTTTTGGAAGTTGTAAAATAACTCCTTAAATGTACACCACTGATCATGTATCGTCTTACCCTTTAATCTATTTTCCCAATCCACTCTACTCAATTCCGCTCTCATACCTTCATAGTCTCCTTTATTCAAGCTTAGCACGCTTGTTTGAGATCCAACCTTCTCACCCTCTAATTGAATATGGAATTCAACCATGTTATGGTCACTCATTCCAAGGGGATCCTTCACTAGGACATTTTTAATTAATCCTGTCTCGTTACACAGGACCAGATCTAAGGTTGCTTGTCCCCTGGTCGGTTCAGTTACATACTGCTCAAGAAACCCATCCCTAATACACTCAATGAACTCATCCTCAAGGCAGCCCTGCCCAGTTTGATTTGTCCAATTAATATGATAGTTAAAATCCCCCATAATTATAGATGTTCCCTTATTACAAGCCTCAACTATTTCCTGATTGATACTCCGTCCAACCGAGTTGCAACTGTTCAGAGGCCTATAGACTACGCCCACTAGTGTTTTTTTCCCCTTATTATTCCTTATCTCCACCCAAACTGTTTCATTGTCCTGATCTTTTGACCCAATATCATTTCTCTGTATTACAGTGATTCCTTCCTTTATTAACATAGCCACCCCACCTCCCCTTCCTTCCTGCCTGCCTGTCCTTCCTGATCGTTAAATAACCTGGTATGTTTAATTCCCAGGCATTGTCACCGTGCAGCCATGTTTCTGTAATGGCCACAAGATCATACCCATATGTAGTTATTTGTGCCATTAACTCGTCTATTTTGTTACAAATGCTACGTGCATTCAGATAGAGAACTTTCAAATATGTTTTGTGACACTTAGTTCCTGCTTTCGCCCTTTTTATTACTTTACCTTTTACTCCATACCTTCTGCCCTTTCCTGACACACTCTGGTTTTTAATTTCCCCACTGCTACCTAAGTCTATGACCTTCTCTGTTGTTATTTTTATTACTTGCTCTCTAGGAACCTCCCCCCCACTAGTTAGTTTAAAGCCATCTCTACAGCCCTAGTTATATGATCCACCAGGACTCTCGTGTTAAATCTTTCTCAGAAAGTAACCTTTTCTGTGTTCCTTCACTTAGGAGACCGCAGACGAATTTGTCTCGAAGAGAATCTGCCAGTCCTGCTCCGAATTGGCAGTGCTTTGACAGCTTCCTTAATTCGGTGAGGTAATCAGCGTTACTTTCATTCTTGTGCTGATTCCTCCTTAAGAATTTGAATCGTTCCGCCATCAGCAGCGGTGTTGGGTTTAAGTGCTCCTGTAGGGTATCAACAATCTCCTTAAAATTCTTGTCCATCGGTTTGGCTGGAGTGATTAAGTTTCGTAACAGCCCGTATGTCTTTGCGCCCATTAGATTTAGAAGTATCGCTGCCTTATCATCCTCTATTTCATTCGCTGTGCAATATACCTCCACTCTTTCCATGTGGTCCAATCCTCTACATCACTATCGAAAGCAGTAATATTGCCAGTCTTAGGCATCCTGAAAAAAAAATGGCGCCTCCCGCGCTTTCCTTTCTTCCCTGCCGTGAAAAAAAAGGCGCCTCCCGCGTTTTCCCGCCGCTGTCACTGTTCTCCGCGGTTTTTATTTATAGAGATATTTTTAATAGTCGGAGACTCATTCCCGCCGGACTCTCTGGGACTTTTCCCTCCCTCTGCTTGGTCTGAACGCCGACCTGCTTTGCAGAGCTGGCCGTCTCCCGACTGCTCCACCCTTCATCTCTGTTTGCCTTCGCCTTCGCTGCTCGGCCCCACTGCAGAGCCAGCCGATCGAGCCCCAGCCCGCTGCCCAGGAAGGATTATTGCAGTACCTGCCACCAGCCCGGCTAGCTGGTGAAACCACAGTTTTTTCTTTCTTTTTTTTTCTTCTCTTCGACCTTCGTCTGAGGAATCGATATCCTTGAGGTGCTGCCGAATTGCAGGTAAGTCCGTTTCCAATTCATCGCCACTGTTGTATCCGTGTGTTAATGGAGACACGGAATGCAGGAGTTGGTTTAACAGGTGTTTACTGGACAAAGTCTAGAGGTGAACTAAAAGATACAAGACACTATACAGGCTTATATAGCCCGAGTGGCCACCACCGGCATTACAGTACACAGGGGCTCTTAAAGGCACATACACCACAGCCAGGGTATGGAAAACATGGTGAGTGTTCAGAATAGAATGACATCTCTTGAGGAGCGATGGGCATCTATTGAACAGAGAATCCAGACCTTCATGGAAGTCCTTCTGAGTAGGACTGCCATTGCAGATACGGGTCCCCATGGCCCCCCTGATGTGCAGCAAGGTGCTCTCAAGCCACTTGCAGGCACTGAGGGGGACCTGACCCATGAGAGGGAGGTTGGTGGCAGACTTCAAGGGAGTGGGGGCTCCTCTCCAAGCGCTCACACTTCCATGCCACTGCAGGCCCTCGGTCAGAGCCCCGCCGGAGTCCACACCCAACTGAGATAGACGTCTCAACTCCTGCACAGCCACAGGAGCAGCAGACTGCCGACGAGCCCTCGGGCTCGCCACCCCAGAGGACGCCCGCCAAAGGTGTCGAGACAGGAGCAGCAGGAAAGTGAGCAAGGGGCTTCCACATCTGCTGAAGCCACAGGGGAACCACTACGTAGGAGCACACGCAAGAGGAAAATAAAGCACAAATAGTCACAAGGTTAGTCACTTGGGTGAAATGTTGTGTATTCTGTAAAAATGCCATCAGTTGTTTGTTTTGCATAAAAATTCTGATGGCAACTTCTGCAGTTGTGGCATGTGTCATTTTGCGAATGGGGCTGGAGGTCCTTTAATGCCAAGGGAAGGAAAAAAAAGCCTCCCATGCTTCTGGTAGATGCCTCAGTTGAGGAAGCGGAGTGAGGCTGGCGAGAGGGGTTTCGCACGCAGGAGGTCACACTGGAGAAGTGTGTGAGGCTCCAACCTTCCACAGGTGTGGTTAAGCCTGGTAAAAGTTGCCCCAGGCCTGAAACAACAAAGTCCTGCCACCTGCAAATGATGGCTGATCAAAACTCCTCTTGAATGGTTGACCTGCAGCTGATCGTCAGCAAGCCAATAGTGCTCACGCCAGGTTTCACAGGCGTGATCCCCACCAGGCGTGTTTTACGTGGGAAAAGGGTTAAACAGGCAAGGGCCTGTTAAAATGGGATTATAAAGGCCAATGAGTGCTGTTTAAGGGCCCTAAAGACCAGTCCCGCCTGTTGCAGGTGGGACTGATTCAGGACCATCAGACAACGCCTGGGTTAAAATGGCTAGGTGTTTGGGAACCAGGCCGGGGGGGTCCCGACCCCCGGGTTTTGTGATTTTAACCCCCCACACGCCTCAAAGCCCGCCTGACGGCAGAGTTAAAATCAAGCCCTATGCCTGTTTATAAAGCCACAGATCCCATATGCTTTTTTTTTTTTTTTATAAAACAGCCTTCTCAACTTGTCCTGCCACCTTCAAAGATTGGTGTATGTACACGCCCAGGTCTCTCTGTTCCTGCACCCTCTTTAAAACGGTACTATTTTGTTTATATTGCCTTTCCTCATTCTTCTTACCAAAATACATCACTTCACACTTCTCTGCGTTAAATTGCATCTGCCACGCGTCTGCTCATTTCCCAAGTTTGTCTATGCCCTGCTGATATGTTACTATCCACCTCACTGTTTACTAAATTTCCAAAATGATGGCATTAATCTTTTGAATGTTTCCATTCTATAAGGCTAGGTGACCAAATGCTTAGTCAAAGAGATGGGTTTTAAGCAGCGTCTTAAAATGAGAGAAAGGTGGAGAGGCAAAGAGGTTTTGGGAGGAGATTCCAGAGCTTAGGGCCTAGACGGCTAAAGGCAATCTGCCAATGTGGGGCAAAGGAAGTAGGGGTGCACAAGAAGTCAGAGTTGGACCAAAGGAGGAGCTGGAGTTGCTCTGCATAGTCACTGCTTGCGAAAGGGGCAGTTGAAAATTCTACCTTGTATATAACTTCATTTCTGGAACCCTCTCGTGCTTGAGCTGACCCAGATGCATTCAACCAAAAGGGTCCAAGCTGCTGTCTTCGTGGGCCCCATAGATGCACACCATGGAGCCTCAGAACACGTATGGGAGGTAATGTTCACCTTCACATAAGGCAGTAATACTGGCAGGTGGGGGATCCGCTCTGCTCTGCCAGATTACCACCCAAACAGCGAAGGTGAAAATGATCCCCATGAAGTTTCAAACCACGTTCCCATTAATTAATTTGCATATATCTCAAAAGTGCTGATGCCAACAGACCTTGGTGTTCCAATTTAGGACTTAACTACCAATTAGGCAACTGGGCTAGAAACCACCCTTTCCAAACCTCCAGACCCACAGAAATTCAAACACCACAATCCAGTAAGTGCAAAATGCACAAATGCAAATATAACTGAATTGCCTGGGCTTCCAGAGCTGGATTACCAGGATTCAGGAACCGTAGGGCCACTTCTGGTCACACCTTCTCTACTTTCGGATGAAATATTAAACAAAGGCTCCTATCTGCCCGCTCAGGTGGATGTAAAAGATCCCATGGCATTAGTGGCAGGAGGCAGAGGGTGATGGTCAAAGGTTGTTTTTGTGACTGGAAGCCTGTGTCCAGTGGGGTACCGCAGGGATCGGTGCTGGGTCCCTTGCTGTTTGTGGTCTACATTAATGATTTGGATGTGAATGTAAAAGGTATGATCAGTAAGTTCGCAGATGACACGAAAATTGGTGGGGTGGTAAATAGCGAGGAGGGAAGCCTCAGTCTGCAGGACGATATAAACGGGTTGGTCAGATGGGCAGAACAGTGGCAAATGGAATTTAACCCTGAAAAGTGTGAGGTGATGCACTTTGGAGGGACTAACAAGGCAAGGGAATACACAATGAATGGTAAGACCCTAGGAAAGACAGAGGATCAGAGGGACCTTGGTGTGCATGTACATAGATCCCTGAAGGCAGCAGAACAGGTGGATAAGGTGGTTAAAAAGGCATATGGGATACCTGCTTTCATTAGCCGAGGCATAGAATATAAGAGCAGGGAGGTTATGATGGAGCTGTACAAAATACAGTTAGGCCACAGCTGGAATACTGTGTGCAGTTCTGGTCGCCACACTATAGGAAGGATGTGATTGCTTTGGAGAGGGTGCAGAGGAGATTCACCAGGATGTTACCTGGGCTGGAGCGCTTCAGCTATGAAGAAAGACTGGACAGGCTGGGGTTGTTTTCCTTGGAGCAGAGAAGGATGAGGGGGGACCTGATTGAGGTGTACAAAATTATGAGGGGCATAGATAGGGTAGATAGAAAGGAACTTTTTCCCTTCATAGAAGGGTCAATAACAAGGGGGCACAGATTCAAGGTAAGGGGCAGGAGGTTTAAAGGGGATTTGAGGAAGAACTTTTTCACCCAGAGGGTGGTTGGAATCTGGAACTCACTGCCTGAAAGGGTGGTAGAGGCAGGAACCCTCACAACATTCAAGATGAGCACTTGAAATGCCATAGCATACAAGGCTACGGACCAAATGCTGGAAAATAGGATTAGACAGGGCCTGATGGCCGGCGCGGATGCGATGGGCCGAAGGGCCTCTTTCTGTGCTGTATAACTCTATGACTATGACTCTATGATTTTGTAGAGGAGCAATGGCGTTCTCCCCAGTGTCCTCGGCCAATAATTGTCCCTCAATCAACATCACTAAAAACAGATTATCTAGCCACTGCTGTTTCTGGGAGCTTGCTGTGTGTAAATTGTCTGCCGCGTTTCCTACATTACAACAGTGACTACACTTCAAAAGTACTTCATTGTAAAGCGCCTTGGGACGTCCCAACGTCATGAAAGGCACTGTATAAATGCAGGTTCTTTCTATGTTTATGGGGTATGGACAGGTTGGCAAGAGGCCTTGAGCATTTGGACATTCTCCCAGCATTTGGACATTCTCCCAGTGATTGGAGAAACTACAAGATAGATTACATAATTACAGAGAGGTGATTTGGGCACTACCAGTCTAAGTACCTCCTGTCCTGTAAGCACTTTCAAAGGATGTTTCTTGCATCCTCCCGTTCTCACCCAATATCCATATGTATGCACGTTCCAGAAGAGAGTCATCGGACCGTGATAAGCAGCGATTTCCACCTGTCAATAATATTTAAGTTTTATTTATTGATTGATTGAAAAAGGTGAAGAATTAATTTGAGGTCTGATGCACAATAGGACACATTTTTAATATTGTATCTTTCACAAATCTTTATTTAAAAAAAACCCCATAGAATGTTCTCCCAGTTTGAGGAATGTAAATGACGGTATTTGGCATTTAGTGTTAATATATGCAGCAATCTAAGACACGTTTTGTACCAATTGAGCTATCAATACAGTAGTTTTGAAAAGATCTTTAGACCAGTGAACAGAATATAACATACAAAGAACATCAAACAATAAAAAAAGGAAGTTCATGTCCCAAAGTGAAAGCAAAGTCCTGGAAAAAGTGTAAAAAAATGTGCAACACTCAGTTATAAGGTCTACTTCCAGTTCTGTTGCTCCTGCTCCACGTGTGCTCGAACGCAAAGAAAAATCCAAACTGATGTAAGTAAATCATGAGGATGGACAGGACACCAAGGTCCACAGGAGGACAATATAGCATAAAGACTATGGCAGCTCTAATTGAAAATATTTACAGTAGTACTGTTCCCTGCAAACTAATCTCAGTCCACATCCCTTCTGTTGTACTTCACACGCTGAACATAGAAAAACACCAAATTTTACAAAAGGTAACATTCTTTCTAATTACGCAAGTTTCCTTAAGAACAAAACTTAAGGACTCACTTGTGCTTTTTAGTTCACACACAGATTAAGACAAGCTCGCTTAGAGAACCCGAACTCATAGAACCCAAGGTGTAGTTACAATATGAAATCATTCATGCTTAAAAAGTTGTAGTTCGGACTCTGCAACTCCAGGTGATGTAACTCTGATTTGCAAGGAGAATTATTGCTCATTGTGCATACAAATCTACACAGGGCTATCTTGTAAAGTTACAAATTACAATCTCTTGGAAAATTTGCATTCTGATTCCCTTACACAAACCTGGAGTTCAAATTCCCAAATCAAAACTTTAAATGCCATTCACAAATCGAGGGTGCTCCTCTCTTGTCCAAATTAAGTTTTACCACAGGACGAGGCAATAACAAGGCTGAAAGGTCAAGTTCCAACTCAAGCCTCGACTGGTGCTACAACTGTGAAATACACATTTCCAAGAGCTGCAGTCAGTGACCGAGCTTGGGAACTTTAATCCATGTATATTATAACCATAAGAAACAGGCTGCCGTATATTTTTGAAGATTCCTTGGAGATGGGCCTTGTGTAGGAGTCCAAGGTTAATGCAGTCTGAATGGAATAGAAAACACAATTGCTTTGTTGATGAGATTCAGCAGCAAGTGACTGCGGCTTCGCAGGGACATCCTTTAACTTAGCGAGTAAAGCTTCGCTTACAGAAGGAAAGTGCAGTTGCCTTTTTCATTTAATTTCCAGACTTAATGGTTCCTTGTTTATGCTGCAATAGTTCTTCGGCCTGAATTGTATATGACAGTATACATATAGAGAATACAGAACGCGCGGCTATGGGCAGCACAAGAGATGTGTTCTGGTTCAGATATGGTCATTTTTACCGCCTTGCGGATTTGCCATGCAGAATTGCATTAGTGGGACAGTAAATTGCACTATAGATGGTGGCTGAGGTATTCTGCTTCTGCGCTGGCCAGCCAGTGATTTACTTTAACAAGTGGAAAATCATGGGCTAGCGAGCGCAGAAGTGGAAAACTTGAATTAAGTGTACAAATTCAAGGGATACTGCACCCGCCAAATCACTTGCTCCAGCTCTGGTTTGTGTCACACGAGGGAACTGATCTGATGACTCGTGAACGACAATGTCACAGGAAAGTTACGGATCATATACCCTCGCCCCCCACCCCCAAAGCTCTGGTCATGCACAACCCACACCAATAAATTACAGAATGACAAGGTTAAACATCAATTTTCATTATAAATGCTAATTAAACGGATTGGGTTCCTGTGATGTGAAATCCTTTTTTACTCCCCTTAGTGTTAACTATCTCCCATCACCATTAAATTCAGGTAACTTTTAATGAAGATAGAGTCATGTGTGTTATAAAGTAAATAACAATTTCCTGTAGAACTGCATTTGGTGAGATAGACAGACAACTACAGGCTGTGTCAAGCAAGAGCTCCTGCTGCAGATAGAGGCACTGAGCTCCCTGCAGTTGGTAAATTCTATTGTGGTACTGAACCACACAAACCAGGGACATCCCAGATTTGTTTCCTATAGCCTATGCTGAGTTATCTGAGCCAGGGTGTGTGTGTGTGGGGGGGGGGCACTGCAAATAGTCTTGGCACCCCGGACTAGGGGGGAAGAAAAATCAGCTCGGATTCTCAATCACCGCCTTCGAGCCCTGCTGGAAGGTACAGTGTGTGGTAGTCAAGTGAGGGCAGGATCAGGCTCATCGCAATCAAATAGCCTGCCAGCACACTCTGTCTGATCACATGTAGTAACACCACACTGGGTTGCCAGTACCAGCTATCCATTTCTGCAATACCACTCGAGCTTTGTTGGCCTTGGTCGCCAGTGCAATGATGCCAGGTTGTGACAACTTGTACCTTTGTGGGCTGCCATTCACGGAGACAGAGAGATCCCAGTAAGTGACCGCAGGTCTATGTTAATTTGAGGTAGATTCCAAATCTCAACTACATGAACCTCACCCATTAGCAGAGCACGGGGAGAATTTTAAAAAATAAACACATACCGGGCTCTGGTTGTGGTGCGTTTAACGTGGGAATCATCACTTCCCAGCTGAATGTGCGCCAGGCTGAAAAGCCTCATTATAAAAGATGCTCAATTCTTGATTGTGGATTATATAAAATTTGCAAATGATAGTCCCTTAATATTTACATGCAGAATTCATTCAACCACATCCCCTTTAAAAAAAAAAGTAACAAAAAAAACTGTAACTATTCCTCCAAACCAAACAAAAACACGCAGGACACCGTGATCTCTTTTTCTGCTCCTGTTGCATTTTGGTTCGTGAATCAAGAATCATCTGAACCATAACACTCGCATCAAATCTCTTTTACTTTCAGGAAACTCCTGCAGCAACGCGGTCATTACCCAGTGCATCAAAGTGTATAAAATATTAAAGGGCATAGGTAAGGTAAATCCAGATTATTACTTCACATTAAGCCGAAAGAAGGTAGGGCAGAGGAACAATAATGGAAATGAAAGAAAAGTAAATTTAGAACACGTATTAGGAGTAACTGTTCCACTCAAAGAGACTTGTTTCGGCTCATCTACCAAGCAAACCCATTCTGTAATTCAGAGTACAATTAGATGCCGTGAGAGTTTATGCATTAGAGGGATGGAGCGGCCTGTTCTCATTCCTTTCCTGACTTCTCTTAACATTCATTAACCCAGGTACGTGTCCATGATTACATGTGGCACAGCATTTAAAGGAATGCCATATAAAAACTGGCACAAAAAATTAGATGTGTTAATTCTGAAAATCTTCCATAATCATAACTAATGTTTTAGCGTTATAATATTTCCACCCCCACCTCAATTTAATTCAAAACTAATACAAGCCACAAACCCAATTTACAATATACCAGAACTAAAGCAGAGATCAAAACTCAATACTCAGTGTGTTCCTGATCAAATCAGTGCTCACTCGTGTAGTTTTCACAGAGCACAAAGCAAACTCACTCACCAGCCCCACGTTCAGGAATCTAATCAAAAACTGTTTACAAAGGTCACGCCGACAAGGATTAATTTTCACAATTTATAATTGATCTCTAAGCTAACAACATTAGCTTGTGAAATCATCCTTCAGCCAATTCCTTGGATAGATTCCAGGTCTGCTCTCCACTGCAGTGCTCCAGTCTACGAGACTCGACAATTCTCAGGCATGCACACAAACACTGGGGAGAGAATTGGGGCTTTCCTTCCCAGACAGAGATAAGAGCTAACTTCTGAAATCCGATTGCAGGGTTTTTTTTACATTACATTACATTCAGAGGAACGGGATTATGGAAATTGGATCGGAGGAGTTTTTCCAGCAGAAGTATTCAGACAGTACAGTTAACAAGCAAGCACAGAATACAGAGATTTGCCAACTCATTCAGGGGTCTGATGCAGCTACACAAGCTCCCGCATCTCCCACACAAATATGGAGAACAACATTTATGTCCAAGAAAACCATGACTTTAAAATAAATGTTACCAAAATTTCAATGTATTTTTTTACTGGGACTGTTCTTTCAAATCATTCCGTGGGGAGATTTCTACTATTCACTGTTAACAGTGAAAATCTAGACAGGTTCCTCTCTGTGCACATTTACGACTTTTCTGTAAGTAGTAAATAGCAGAAATCTCTCTTCCCCCCCATCCCCACATTTATAGGCTGCTCCTTTAATCCACAATTATGGCCAATCATTTGCACCTTCCATGAAATTACCAGAAAAACTGGAATGGCAGGACCAGAGCATGTGTTTATAGGGGGTGGATGTTTCTAAAGTCAGTAACTGATTACTATTTATTCTCCTTCAAACATGTTATGAAACCACAATACTGTATAATGGATTATTGAACTCAGTGTATAAATGATTAATGTGGCTATTAATCAGAACCAAGGTGACATAACACTCACTTCCCCCTTATTAAAGTAACACACAAACCACACCAGTGAGAAAATGGACTTCGCGGTTCTCACTCTCTTGCTCTAATGGAATGGTATAATAGAGCTTGTAAGGGTTGCTCATTGATTGCAGACACAGACTCCCAGTCTAAGGAGGAGCTAACCCATTGAAATGAACATCACTGGAAGAGGGGGAAAAGCTAGCCAAGGCAGAGTGCATCATTAGAATTTGTGTCATTAGGATGGGTAGCAGAGAACTGGGACTTCATTTCGCACAAAACGAGTTTGGACGCGAGATGTTACATTCCAATTGCAAAGGCCAAAACATATGGTTTGGGGGTATTACGAATTGGTTTTAAACAGACTGTAAACAGGGCAGCAAAAAGAGAGTCTGCCTAAAAAATGTATAATAAGAAATGAAACACCAAAGCCCATTCACAAACTGCTAGGTTTTAAAACAAATTTCCCCAAATCCAAAAGATAGATTCCCACTCAACTCGATGCCAGTATATACCAGTAATTACGGTACTCAACTGAACCAGTCCATGGTATTGGATCGTACAGGAGACAAACTAGGTTGTCTATATTGTACTTGAAAGGCACTCCCGCAGCAGATACACATAACAGCACAAAATTAAACTAATATTCTTTCGCACCAGCACTCTAAAAACAGCAATCAATAGTCGTTACTAAAACACAAAACAAACAGCAGTATCTTCTGCTTAACTGAAAACTTGGTGCTTGACCCTAAATAAACCAAAAAACAATAAAACATTGGAGAGAAGACAAAAGAAATTGCATTAAAAAAAATTCCACAAGAGCACGGAGCAGGGTGGGAATGGGAAACGGTACATGTAGCAGTCAGAGAGCCCAGAAATAGCTGTGCTCACCTTGGTGTTGTAGTGCTCTCGTTTAAATGAACCCACGTTAATCCATTTACTTTTTGTCACTAACCACATATTATGAACGAATACCCCAGCTTTAAACTGCCGAATCCTCAATTTCCCGATTCCAAGTTTCACTCTGATCAGCTGACAACTATAATCAGCAATATTAGGCTTCATGACGCCTAAATTCAAGGGTCCAACATGCCTGTATAACACCCGAGCCTAGCAGCCGCCTGTTTAAAGAGTTTACTGGGCTCTGAGACACACTGCCATCAAGGGTCGGTTTGTAGATGAACAGCAGCTTGGTGAAACTAGAGGGGGCCAAGGAAAACCCGATAGCAAGTGGATCAGCCGTTAAGTAGGCGTGCAGAAGTACTGGAGATGGTAAATGTTAAGAAGGATCCCTTTTTCCCCTCCCACACCTTCAAATGCTGAAGGGATCTGAATGGAGATGAGGATAGCCAGGACATAAAAATTAATACAACAGATTGGGGCTGTTGAAAACACCAACCTAGTTGGGTCTTTAACAACTTGCAAACTCAAAAATACTTATTTGCAAACACTCCCAAACATGAAAAGAACATGGTCGCCATGACAGGGTTTGTGTTGTGGTGTTGTGCATTAGGTCGTGTAGATATTTTTCCTACAGCAGAATTCTTGGTCTCTTTAGCCCACTGCTCAAGCCAGTCAGTGGAAATAACATTACCCCTTTAAAAGGGAAACATGTCCTGCAGCTATCAGGCCCTTGAATGAGCAGTAACACAAGTCATGGGAATCCCCATTCCGGTACTTAGGTTGCTGCAACCACTGGAAAGCTATAGTCAGCTTCTCTTTTTCCAATAAACATCCAGCAAGCCTAATTTTTCACCTCAACAAAATCAATACATTCACAGAATCTCTGAGGCGGGGACAACAACAATTTAAAATGATACATTACTCGGAAGCAGTTAAATACTTGGATGCCCACATAACATTTCAAACCCTGCACTATTCTGTTTTACTAACAATTCTGTACTTGAAGCTTTCAAAATATTATTGAATCTTCAATCACCAAACTCCCCTTCGCTCTTGGCAGTTGTACGTAATCAAAAACTCCTCTAAAACAAAAAGAATTACTTCACACTACACACACTCATCGATTCTCCTATAATTTCTGTATCTTAGCACTCTGACTGCACAGTCCAGGTCTGGGCATGCTCCCAATACCCATGTAGTTGTATCACAAGCTCACTGGTATTTTAAGAAGAAATTACATGCAGTTTCCAAATTAAACTATTCCCTTGGCAAAGAGCATTTCTGAATGGTGAACTACATTCATCCAGATGGGCAAGAACCCGAGTCTTGTGCATTTCAGCGCCCTGAACAAATGAACATTAAAGAGCCCATATACCATTCTCTCAGTGCGCAAGTGTGGATGTTTTTGCCTTGGCAATGATTGGCCCCCGGCTCCCCACAATCCACATGTAGAATGCCCACTTTGCCAAGGTACCATAGGATTCCTGGCACACAGTTTCCGTTCCCCAGCAAGAGTCACTGCCTTGAGCTAAAAAAAGATAAGGGGGGGGGGGGGGAGAGAAAGATCAAGAGTTCATAAACATCCCATCTTGCACCAGCAGCTCTATACTATCGCTCTAGACCTTCAACAATGTTGCACGTCATGATGGCAGCCAATATCTGCACTGGTACATTCATCCATCTAAAAACTGTGAATGTTACTACAGTGCTCAAAAAGCAGAAAATGTCACTAAACCAGAAGGGGATACGGTCTCCAACAGCCTTCTAGAATGTACCACAGGTTTAAAGGGACGTGTGGCTTAGTGAACTATGCCATAATCATAAAAGGTACCATTACTGGTGTTTCTCAGCTACCCAAGCGGTTACGTACTTTCAAATTGATAGAGATGCCCTGGGATGGGGAGTTAAGCATTAAAAGCAGCACTCTACCCATTCATATTAATCACTGCAGAAGAACTTTCTGACAATCAGTAAAGCAGCTCTGGTTTTCACAAAAAAGGATGGTATTGCAAAATCAAATCCTCTAAACACCCCAAAATCCTAGAATGTAACTGAATTGGACCTATTCATTAACTGTAAACCAATGGCCCTGAATTACAAATTACAAACATTTATTATAAGTATTGCACTGGCTTTCTATTTTCACAGAACGACGGACGGAACAGTGGAATGCAAGCCTCAAAAATCAATAACATTTCCTGAATCCCAAGTAATAAAAAATGAATTGAACTCATTCGGTCATTTTAAACCAGTGGCTCTGTCAGTCAGGAAAGATCTACACGGAATGCCTCATTCCAGCCGGACTGTAAGCAGCAGATTTAAAGCAGAACAAGAGACGCTGGTAAGTCTATGGGCATCCCTTCTTGTGACATTTAGGATTATGTGACATTCAGTAGGATATACTTTCTCTTTCAGGTAGGTCAGCAACTGAGTAACCATGCCAAGTATTGAATACAAGCCCTACGATCTGAAGATTAAGTGGGTGTGCACAAGGCAGCAACATCATAGAAATCAAGGTGTACTGCAGTTCCTACGACCAGATAAAAGTAGTCCAAATTTGGCAAAGTTACACTTCACAATTTATAACAAAATTAAAACTATATTCACTACAGTAAGATAATACAATGGAGGAAAAGGGGGGTGGGGCGACAAAAGGAGCAACAGTTTTGTTGTAGCGACACAAAATGTAAAGTCTGTTTGATAAGCTGTAGAAGAGATTAACAGAATAAAGCAGTGCCAATTTAGCAGGCTGCATCTTTTCGATATATAATTATAATTTATCAAGCATCATGGTAGTGGCTTTCTTTACTTGGGATGACGGGCGATTCCATTTGCGTTGCCGCAAGGCAGAAGAGCTACGTCTGGAGGACAGGAAATAGTCAAGAGTGAAGTTGCTAAGTATCGTAAGAAGCCATTTGCTCAGAAATTCATGCCTGGTTTTGCATACTTCTCAACATGAAATCACTTAGAGTTTGAATCTCTCATGGGGCAAGAAGGATGCAAGAAACAAACTTTATACAGTGTCAGCTCCGTAGCAATGTATTATAGCGAATAAGAGTGAATTTTACTTATGTATTGAAATGTTTTTCCAGGGGAGAGGGGGGAGGAAAAAGAATATGAAAGCAACTTTCATTTCCGAGTATTTGAACGAACGTTCATTACAGGTCCGAGGAAACCTTTGTTCTGCTTTCCCAGCATCAGCTGCAGCTGCTATAAACAGCAGGCGACAGGTGGTCATTTTAGTCATTTATGTATGAAGTATAACGGTGACAATATGTGGCAGACCATTCCCTACCCTGCATAGCTCCTTATCCAACGCACAATCCAGGTGGCTTAGTTCCAGTGGACTATACCGGCAGGACTGAAAGCCTCAATCGATATACTGTGGTGCAGAATACAATTTTACCTGCTTATGATATATATATATATTTATATAAAAAAAGACACCTTTCACATCAGTGCAGACACAAGTATAGTCACAGTATGTTTGTGCACTTTTTTTGTAATTCTCATTTACGTGGTCCCAAAAAAAACTTGCGATAACTTAAAAAAAAGTCTAAGAGTCAACTAAATAAATGGCGTCAGTTTTTCTACAATCCAGTTTCTGTACATTATCTTGCTGGTATCGTGCTAGTAGTTGGAAGCAATGTTTGAAATGCTTTTCTCTCCCTAACCTTGGACACAACTTTCCAGCAGATAAGAACAATGTTATGCCGGCAAAAGCATTTTTGTCAAAGCCATCAGCTGCCATCTCCCTGAGCAAATACCGCAGGCTGGTAGAGGTGTTGTGGGGGGGGCAGATGAAGCCTTTAAGTCATGCTCGGGAGGTTTGCTATAACACCAAGAAGATGAAGTTGACTTTCCACCCAACACCCCGCCCCCCCATAGAAAAAAAACCAAGCAAGTCAGTTCAATATTAAGATAGCAATTGCTCCCCCCACAAAAACTATCCTGACCACCAATATAACGGGGTCAGCAGGAAATATCGGGGATGGGGGGGGAAGAAAAGGTCATCTCTCAGCTGCAGAGGATGAGATCTCAGGCAATTAATCTGCAGCCTATGGTTAAACTGGAATAGACAGACGTCGGTGCTCATCGGCCATTTGTTGGATTAGGGTTGGGATGAGCATTCTCAAACCATTAGCTGTACAGAGAAAAGGCTTCTGCTACTAAAGCAAGGCATTCATTGTTTTCAGCTCTTCCACATGCAAGGTTGGAGGCACTGGCCAGAGCGCACAGATTCCAGCCAGTCAGACGCATTCTTCAGCTGACATCAGGAGGGGATTGATGTATTCAAAGCCTTCGAATTCTGATTGGTCGATCTTCTTTACAGCATCACTAAGGAAACAAAAAAAAAGGGAAAAAAAAGAACACAGCAAATTGTTACAAAGAGCAACAATGAAGCATCAAATCAAGTCATTCATTTCCCGTGCTTCTGTACTACACAATGGTGGGCCCAGATAGAGTGGACAGGAAGGACCTATTTCCCCTAGCAGAGAGGTCAATAACCAGAGGGCATAGATTTAAAGTAACTGGTAGAAGGGTTAGAGGGGAGTTGAGGAGAATATTTTCACCCAGAGGGTGCTGGGGGTCTGGAACTCTCTGCCTGAAAGGGTGGTAGAGGCAGAGACCATCATCGCATTTAAGTACCGCCTGGATAATGCACTTGAAATGCCGTAACCTACAGGGCTACGGACCAAGAGCTGGAAAGCGGGATTAGGCTGGATAGTTGTTTGTCGGCCAGCACAGGCACCATGGGCTGAATGGTCTCCTTCTGTGCCGTAAATTTCTATGATTCTATGGAGGTCTCCGTACAATTTCTCAACAAAATATAATCGTTGCTAAGCTGCCCTAGAAAATGTAATTCTGAATAGGGCAAATGGGAAAAAAATTGGATAGTTAAACCCTTGTTCAATGGAGCATTAGCAGAGACCTGGCAGCCGGTTATCTGACTGCACTTTCAGTTAGGCAAACTGGTCGTAGTATGGAGTGAAATGAGGGAGAATGAAGTCTAAAAGGTTAAGAGTAAAACTAAGGCAAGTGATCTGTTGCAGTATGAACCTGCAACATATCCTACCTGCAGCTGGAATCGCTGACTGAGTACTGCAAGAGCTATCCAGCCTAAACTGCAGTGCAGTGAAAATCGTTTCTTAGCAGAGCTGAGACACAACAGATCATTTGCCCTAAACATAATCTGACAGGATAGGGTCAGGAACAACCACCAGAGATATATGAAAGAAAATTTTGCACTCATACCATCTAAACTTTACACCACTAATCTTTGCAGGTGGAAGGACAAGTTATAAAGCTGTATTAAAAACGACGGGATCCTTGGCTTTATAAATACAGGAACCTCTCGATTTACTGGCACCTAAATAACCGGAAATCTGTGTTAACCGGCAAAATTCAGGAGTAGGTTCAGGTAAGTTTTACTTCATATTAGTGGCCGTTCCTGGATCTGTGGCCGTGTAACCGGGGTTCCTGCACCTGTTGCTGTGCAACAGGGACGCCTGGATCTGTGGCCGGGGTTCTTGCACCTGTTGCTGTGCAACAGGGACGCCTGGATCTGTGGCCTGGATCACGCCGGTGCCGGATAAAAAAGAGCTTCCTGTAGAAGCATAGGCTTTGCTATTAACCCCAGATTTACCAGAATGGTACCAGGGGTTAAGGAATTTAGTTATGTGGAGAGACTAGAGAAGCTGGGATTGTTCTCCATAGAGGAAAGAAGCTTAAGGGGAGAAGTAATAGAGGTGTTCAAAATTATAAGGGGTTTTGATCGAGTAGATCAGAAGAAACTATTTCCACTAGCAGGAGGGTGACCAGAGGACACAGCTTTAAGTTAAATGACAAAAAAGCGAAGGGGAATGAGGAGTAATTGTTTTACTCAGCTCTGGAATGCACTGCCTGAAAGGGCGGTGGAAGCAGATTTAAAAGAAACTTTCAGAAGGGAATTGGATAAATACTTAAAGGAAAATTTGCAGGGCTACGGGGTAAGAGCAAGGGAGTGGGACTAATTGGAGAGCTCTTTCAAAGAGCAGCACAGGCACAGAGGGCCAAATGGCCTCCTTCGGTGCTGTATGAATCTATGATTCGATGAAACAGGTACTAGTTAAATTTTGGATTCTTTCAATTGAATTGAATGTCCCCCTACAAATCATGTTAAATTCACTGCAAATTGTCTGCAGAATACATCTAAATCAAAACCATATGAATGTTCCTGGTTTATTCACAGTAGATGTCACATAAGTGATTGCCAATGCAGCAGATGCACACAATATAGTGGTAGCTTCCTCGCTTCCTGTATAACACACATTTCTAATTAGAATGAAAAACGAGGCCAATAGAAGCATTAAAGGCACAAATAATTTATCCTGATTATACCAACCTGCTCAAGGTAGAGCTGAAATAACTGTAGCTGCCCACAATGTTTATAACTCAGGAGTGGGTAAGCAGAATTGATTTGATCTCGTAAATCCCAGATGAGCAACTATTTGGCTCTTATTACCGAGAACCGAGGAAAATGACCACAACTGCTACTTACTCGTCATCTGGAGTGAGCTGGACGGGTTCATTCGTGAACTGGGAGTCAAAGTTGTCGAGTCCATATTCACCAGAAATGTGTGGCTTGAAGGGTGGGATGATCTGCCTCTGTTCCATCTAGATTGTCAATAATCAAAATTAAAACGTTTAATTTTCACTTGAATTAGTTTTCTTCTTGGTAAATTATGTAGTCATGCTCACTCTGCAGCTGCAGGGCTTCGATGTGGAATGACTGTGGTCAACACCAATGCAGTTTGTAATACAGGTAGACTATCCTTTATCCGAAAACCTCGGGACCAGCCGTGTTTCGGTTTTCGGATTTCAGAAGGTATTTTATAAGACTGGGAAATTTGTCGGGGGTGGGGGTCGGCGGGGGTGGGCGGTGGGGGTCGGCGTCGTGCGCACGACTTACGCTGAACGAAAAAGCTTTCGGTTTTTAGAGGTTTTCGGTAGTTCGGATAAAGGATAGTCTACCTGTAGATGCAAATCCTCGGCACTAAATTGCCCTTTTAATGACATTGTCACCAATTAACAACTTCAGAAAGGAAATAAGAATAGTATGGGGGGGGGGGGGGGGGGGGGGGAGAGCGGGAATATGGTATTGAGATAGAGGATCAGCCATGATCATATTGAATGGCGGAGCAGGCTCGAAGGGCCGAATGGCCGACTCCTGCTCCTATTTTTCTATGTTTCTAGTAGTGAGAGAACTGGAATTGTCATATTGATGGATTAAAGAGGACTCTTCGGAGATTCAGATTAAAGCACATTTTTGCACCAGAGTAGAGGGAACTTAACTCTGCAATAAATTGTGCTGTACCTACTGGGAAATGGCCGACAGAGATTGGGTGTGCAAAAATGGAAAAACGTTTAATTTCTTAGCAACATCACTGTCATTGGGAGTACCGACTGTCAGGGATCATTATGCCTGGCAGTGTGAGAGAAAGGAATTATCAGGCGAGATACAGTAACAGACCCATGGTTCTCAAGTTTGAATTTGTCTTATTACAGTAACTCAGTTCCTTCACATCTTTGGACTGACTCCCCTAAATTCATTCTATTGATGCGGTCAGCTTTCAGTGTTTAAACAGAGTTACATAGAAACAAAATTAATATGAAAGTTGATCATAATCCTTTTGTAACAAATGGCCATTCGGGACATGTAGCAGATGACTGCCATGTCTAGCTAACCAATACCTCAGACTGAGAATCACCTTCATAAGATGAGGAAAAACGGAGAGAGAAAGTGGGTATAGGAAAAGAGGAGAGAATCCTAGAATTGTACAGCACGGAAGGCCCATCGTCCTGTGCTGGCTCTCTGAGCGCCATCTATTTACTCACACTTTAAATTTTTCCTTTTTCAATTATTTATTTGAAAAGCTATCAATTTTGCTTCAACCACTGTTTCTGGTAGAGCTTTCCATGTCCTAACAACCCTTTATGTAAATAAAAATTCTCTTAACCACTCCGTCCATTCTTTTGGTGATGAAATTAAATGCACGCTCTCTAGTTACTGATTCACCAACCACTGAAAATAATTCCACCTCCCCCTCCGTTTTATCTTACGAGAACCTCTCATAATTTTGAACCTTTGTTAGATTTCCTCTTAACCTAGTTTGTTCCCATGGAGAGCTACAGATTTTCCAGTCTCTTTTCATAACTGAAGCCCCTCATCCCTGTATATTCTGTCTACCATGGAATAAAGCAGCTTACGAACCACACCAATTGACTCCTCGCCAAGTGTTAACTCGGCCCTCCTTCGGAGAGATTAAAGGAGTACACGTGGTTAAGACAGAGATCCAGTCCCGATCACAAGGGAGTTCCACTGTTACACTCTCAGCTCTCACTACTGCTCTAGCAATACAGGCAAACTTCCATTAAAAAAAAAGCAGGCAGCCAGACCCCTTAAGGGAGTGACTCACACGACTGAAAACAAGTAGATACCTGCACCTGCAGCAGGCAGACCCAAATCATAACATTGTCCTTTAACCAACTTCCTACCCCAGCTGCCACATTCCCTTTAATATTGTGGGCCTCCATTTCATCAGCGAGCCCGCTATCTGGCACCTTATGAAATTCCTGTTGAAAAGTCATACGCATAACATCCACTGCATTTCCTCCATCAATACATGGTTATTTCCTCAAAGGACTCAATTAAATTTGTCAGACACGATTTGCCTTTTTACACATTCACAATGACTGTTCGTAATTAACCCTAGACTTTCCAGGTGAGTATTAACTTTATCTGCATTGCGGTCTCTGGAAATTTACCCTCTAATGAGCAGATACAAGGTCACAATAGGCATTATCACAGAAACCCCACAGTGCAGATAGAGGCCATTTCGGCCCATCGAGCCTGCACTGACACATATCCCACCCGATCCCCGTAACCCCTACACCAACACATATCCCACCCTATCCCCGTAACCCCACGTATTTAATCCCCCTAACACTAAGGGTCAATTTATCATAGCCAATCAACCTAACCCGCACATCTTTGGACTGTGGGAGGAAACCAGAGCACCCGGAGGAAACCCACGCAAACACAGGGAGAATGTGCAAACTCCACACAGACAGTCACCCGAGGCCGGATTCGAACCCGGGTCCCTGGCGCTGTGAGGCAACAGTGCTAACCACTATATACATTATATATAAAAAAAATCAAAACATTTAAAAATAAATACAAAGAAGCTTAAGAGCCACGAGAAATAGTATTCATTTGGTTGCACTATCATGCATTTAATGCTGTAGTTTTCATTTGAAGATGAATCCTGTTCCACCCCAAACTCACCAAGTCCCAGTCTACGTTGCGGAAGAAAGGATTACCCTGAATATCAGCGAATCCCGTCTGTGGGTGGCATCCAAGCCGCTCTGCTGGATCCTGGAACAAAAGCATAATTTGTAAGACAATACTGAAGAGCAAAGGTAGACTTCTGTCAGTCAGCATTTAGTTTTTTTTTCTAATGCGAGTTTGATGTCGTTAAGAGAGAGGGATGTTAGTGCTGGGGAATAGAACATTTATCATTCCAGGCATCAAGTGTTAGCATCGAGCACTCCCAAATCCGGTAAAACCAATAGGTGCAATCCGAAGCTACTTCTATTCTGCCCCAGCAATGTGCCACAGCCCACCTTTAGAAGCCCACCCCAGACTGCACCAGCGGAACATCTTCCCATTTTCCAAATTAGCCATTCCATTTCCGTTCAGAATAAGGTTATCAATTTAGTGTCAATTAGTACTGGATCAGAATTGTGATGTGTGCCCATGTCCGTGAGAAACTGGGCTGAGACAGCCAGGCTCATTTCATGTAGGACCCTTACAGACAGAGGAGACTCTCACACCACGAATCGCATCTAGATTTGAACCCAGACCCTGGCAGTGAAAGTCGATCATCTCACTCACTGTACCACTCAGTCTCTTAGCATTTGGATTGTAAGGATATTTGTCACATAGCTGCCCTCGCCAGTGCTGCCTCACTATTACAGATGCATTTCTGTAGAGTGGGGCAGGCATGCCAGTTTTCTGTGCTCCTTAAGATGTGCTGCCTATGATAATACCGCTAGCAGCCTGGCCCAAAATGTTGAAATTCAATGAATGAGGACAGTACAGTTTACATAGAAGATACATAGAAACATAGAAGCTAGGAGCAGGAGTAGGCCATTCAGCCCCCCCGAGCCTGTTCCGCCATTCAATGCGATCATGGCTGATTATCCAAATTCAGTACCCTGTCCCTGCTTTCTCCCCATATCCCTTGATACCTTTAGCCTTAAGAAATATATCCAACTCCTTCTTGAATATATTTAATGAATTGGCCTCTACTGCCTTCTGTGGTAGAGAATTCCACAGGTTCACCACTCTCTGGGTGAAGAAATTCCTCCTCATCTCTGTCCTAAATGGCTTACCCCTTATCCTTAGACTGTGACCCCTGGTTCTGGACTCCCCGACCATTGGGAACATCCTTCCTGCATCTAGTCTGTCTAGTCCTGTTAGAATTTTATAAGTTTCAATGAGATCCCCTCTCATTCTTCTAAACTCCAGCGAGTACAAGCCCAATTGACCCAATCTCTCCTCATACGTCATTCCTGCCATCCCAGGTATCAGCCTGGTGAATCTTCGCTGCACTCCTTCCATGGCAAGAACATCCTTCCTCAGATAAGGTGACCAAAACTGCACACAATACTCCAGATGTGGTCTCACCAAGGCCCTGTACAACTGCAGCAAGACATCCTTGTTCCTGTACTCAAACCCTCTCGTTACGAAGGCCAACATACCATTTGCCTTCTTAACCGCCTGCTGCACCTGCATGCTTACCTTCAGCGACTGGTGCACCAGGACGCCCAGGTCTCGTTGCACTTCCCCTTCCCCCAATCTATTGCCATTCACATAATAATCTGCCTTCTTGCTTTTGACACCAAAGTGGATAACCTCGCATTTATCCACGTTATATTGCATCTGCCATGCTTCTGCCCAATCACCCAACCTGTCCAAATCATACTGGAGTTTCTCGGCATCTTCCTCACAGCACACACGCCCACCCAGCTTTGTGTCGTCTGCAAACTTGGAGATATTACATCTAGTTCCCTCATCCAGATCATTAATATATAGTGTG
Organism: Somniosus microcephalus; assembly: GCF_052327205.1. Classification (NCBI taxonomy): domain Eukaryota; kingdom Metazoa; phylum Chordata; class Chondrichthyes; order Squaliformes; family Somniosidae; genus Somniosus; species Somniosus microcephalus. Next base: position 6,810,184 of record NC_140992.1, read on the forward strand.
AATAAGCTGGGGTCCAAGGACCGATCCCTGCGGTACCCCACTAGTCACTGCCTGCCACTCAGAAAAAGAGCCGTTTATTCCAACTCTTTGCTTTCTGTCTGCAAACCAGTTCTCTATCCTAGTCAATACCTTGCCCCCAATCCCATGTGCCTTAACTTTACACGCTAATCTCTTATGCGGGACCTTATCGAAAGCCTTCTGAAAGTCCAAATACACTACATCCACTGGTTCTCCCTTATCTATTTTACCAGTTACATCCTCAAAAAATTCCAGTAGATTAGTCAAGCACGATTTACCTTTTGTAAATCCATGTTGACTTTGTCCGATCATGTCACTGTTTTCCAAGTGCTCTGCAATTACATCTTTTATAATGGACTCTAGCATTTTCCCCACTACCGATGTCAGGCTTACCGGTCTGTAATTCCCTGTTTTCTCTCTACCACCTTTTTTGAACAGTGGGGTAACATTAGCTACCCGCCAATCCATGGGTACTGTTCCAGAGGCTATCGAAATTTGGAAGATGACCAGCAATGCATCTACTGTTTCTAGGGCTACTTCCTTAAGTACCCTAGGATGTAGATTATCAGGCCCATGTGATATATCGGCCTTCAATCCCGTCAATTTCTCTAACACCATTTCCCTACAAATACTGATTTCTATCAGTTCCTCCCTTTCATTAGACCCTATGTTCCCCGACATCTCTGGGAGGTTATTTGTGTCCTCATTTGTGAAGACAGAACCAAAGTATGTATTTAATTGGTCAGCCATTTCTTTGTTCCCCATTATAAATTCCCCTGATTCTGACTGCAAGGGACCTACGCTTGACTTCACCAATCTTTTTCTCTTCACATATCTATAAAAGCTTTTACAGTCAGTTTTTATGTTCCCTGAAAGCTTACTCTCACACTCTATTTCCCCCCGCTTAACTAATTCCTTTGTCCTCTTTTGTTGAATCCTAATCTGTTCCCAATCCTCAGGTTTACTGCTTTTTCTGGCCAATTTATATGTCCTCTCCTTGGATCTTATGCTATCCCTAATTTCCCTCGTTAGCCACGGTTGAGTCACCTTTTTTGTTTTATTTTTATGAACAAATTCTGTAGTTCATCCATGCGATCTTTGAATGTTTGCCATTGCCTATCCACCGTCAACCCTTTGAGTGACATTCCCCAATCAATCCTACCCAACTCGCGCCTCATACCATCGTAGTTTCCTTTATTTAAATTGAGGACCCTAGTCTCTGAGTCAACCACTTCACCTTCCATCTTAATGAAGAATTCTATCATATTATGATCGCTCCGACCCAAGGGGCCTCGCACAAGATTGCTAATTAATCCTTTCTCATTACATAATACCCAGTCTAAGATGGCCTGATCTCTAGTTGGTTCCTCAAATCTGATCAGTCAAAGCTTAGTAAGGTTTGCAATTCTGGGATTCCATCAATGTTAATATGCAATCCTGGGATGCGCAACCTAAAAATCAGGGGATTTCAAGATTGCATTTACATGAATTAAGCTGCCTGAACTATAATAGACAATATAATCCTCAGATTTTCCCAGAACTACTGTTGCACCCACAGATTTCAAAGAAGCTCTGGTTCAGAAGGCAGACACAAAATTAACATTAAAAAAAAAATAAGCACAAGGACAACAACGTGAATTTATAGATTATCTTTACTACGGTAAATGTCCCAAGGGGCTTTGCAGAAGAGAAATAGACACCAAACAGTATCAGGAGAATTAGAGTCGACAACCAATAGAAGTTGAAAAGATTGGCTTTGAAAGGTGGGAGAGTTACAAGGCAGAAATGTTTAGGAAGGGAGTTCCACAAGGTAGGGCCAAGATGGTTAAAGGCTGTCACACACAATGGAAGGGGCTGCTGACAAGTAGATGACACCATCAGCCCCCATAGCCCAAGAACACTGAAGCGGAGTTTCAAATGGTTGGAAATACATTCAGCTTTATACGTTCTGTGCAAGTTGACAAGTGAACTTCTTTTCTTTTACTAGTTAGCAAAAGGTTGTGACTTGGAGTTCACAATGTGTAAAACCAACAACAAAAAGATTACAAAAGCAAAATATTGCGGATGCTGGAAATCTGAAATAAAAACAGAAAATGCAGGAACTACTCAGCAGGTCAGGCAGCATCTGTAGAGAGAGAAACAGAGTTACCATTTCAGGTCGATGACCCTTCGTCAGAACAAAAAGATTATACTGCTATTCCGTGATCTTTATGCATTTCTAAAAAAAGTCAGACTACAAAATACAGGCAATGAAACTAGTATCACCCATACCTTATTGAGAAATCCTTTCAATACGCTTGCAGCTTTGACAGAGAGGGAGCGTGGAATACGGATTTGTTTTTCCAAAATGACTGAAATGCACAAAAATAGAAGTTTGAATTCACAATGTGTCCAGCACCAATATTATTCCAATATGTAACACTTTACACTGCTAGTCAACACGTCATCCTAACTGTACACACTCCAGCTTATGCACCATCACAGTTAATGTCCAATGAGAAAGTTAACTCTGAATCGGGACCAGAGAAAATATGAAAAGAATGGTGCATTTGATCAATGCTTATTTCAAGTGCGAGTCTGTTCAGACTAAAGGAAGGATCAGTAACGGAGGATCAGGATTTCCCCAGACTTTCAAAGTATTAAACAAAATAAGTTCAGAACCAGGAAAGACCACTGTAGTCCACTTGGGAGGTTCCAAATTCACCACATTGCACTCATCTCTTCCATTCCTCAATTGTTTCTTTTGTCAAAAAAAAACTTACTCCTGAATTTTTTGATAATACCCACTTCCACTGCGTCTCTGGGCAGTACATGAGTTCACCAACTTCTGAGTGAAGTAATTCATTCTAAAAACTGTGCTCACCTTACCTTTGCTGTCCCTGGTTACAGAGCTTATGATTATGTCAAACAATGAATGAGAGTTCAGCCAATTTATACCTCTAAGAATCTTGCAAACTCTGATAAGGTCTCCCCGAGACTCCGTGGGCGCGCTGGGGCGCGTCAGTGTGGGCGCGCTGGGGCGCGTCAGTGTGGGCGCGCTGGGGCGCGTCAGTGTGGGCGCCCTGGGGCGCGTCAGTGTGGGCGCGCTGGGGCGCGTCAGTGTGGGCGCGCTGGGGCGCGTCAGTGTGGGCGCGCTGGGGCGTGTCAGTGTGGGCGCGCTGAGTCGTGTCAGTGTGGGCGGGCTGGGGCGTGTCGGGTGGAAATCGTGTCACGAACCCGACTCCAAAGCGTTGAAAAAGTGCGATTTTCCCCTAATTGGCCAATTGATTTCCTGCATGTGGGAACCACTGGCCCAATTAATCTTTTCATACAGAAAGTCGCCTCCGATGACGTCATCAGTGCTGTTGGATTTAAGGCCTGCAGGCAGCCTTGATTCTTCTGGAGACTGCAAAGGCTCTGCAATTTATATGAAGGAGTTGAATTGTGGAAAATGTCAACCATCAAGCAAAAGTGTGCTCCTCGGTTTGATGAGCCCTCCCTCCACGGTTTGATGAGCCCTCCCTCCAAGCTCTGGTGTACGGAGCCAGCTGTAATAAGGAGGTGCTGTTCCCTTCCTCAGGGAGAAATAAGCTGTGTGGCTACAAGTGGCCCAGGGGGTCAACTCCATTTCAATGACCCGCAGAACCTGGCTGCAATGCAGGAAGAGGTTTCATGACCTTCTGCGCACCGGAAAAGTGAGTATGACTTTCTCATCACCCTCAATCTGATCCCCATCGCCTCCCCTCACCAGCACTCTGCTTTGCCAACCTCTTCCTCCACATCCCACTTGACACTTACATCCCTGCACCCTTATCCATTCCCTCACTCTCTGTGGTCACATTCACTTAACTATTCGACCATGCAGCCCTCACACTTCCTATCACTGTGATGCCATGACAACAACTACTTACAACACACAGGGAGGGTCCTTTGCATCCTTCTAAGCATCTATGCTATGCATTCACTACACTCACTCCTTCCATGGTCCATGGAGGAGCTTAGTTGCAAGGGTATTGAAAACATGGTCATTGTTCAGAACAGAATGACATCTCTTGACCAGCGATGGTCAGCTATTGAGCAAACAAAGCAGACCTTCATGCAAGTCCTCTGGAGTAAGACTTCCAGTGCAGAAATAGGTCCTCATGGCACCCCCTGTAGTGCAGCAAGGTGCTGTCAAGCCACTTGCTACCCCTGAAGTGGGGCTGACCCACGAGAGGGATGTTGGTGGCAGACAACAAGGAAGTGGGGGTTCCTCTCCAAGCGTTCACACGACCATGCCACAGCAAAGCCCTCGGTCAGAGCCCCACCAGAGTCCTCACCCAAATGAGATGGGCGTCTCAGCCCCTGCACAGACGGAGGAGCAGCAGACTGTTGGCGAGCCCGCACAGGTTCGCCACCCCAGAGGATGCCGACCAAAGGCGTCGAGACAGGAGCAGCAAGACAGCGAGCAAGGGGCCTCCACATCTGCTGAAGCCACAGGGGAAGCACCACGTAGGAGCATGCGTAAGAGGAAGATAAAGCACAATTAGTCATAAGGGTAGTCACTTGGGTGCTGTGATGTTTTATCTCATTAAATGGCGGAGCAGGCTCGAGGGGCCGAATGGCCTACTCCTGCTCCTATCTTCTATGTTTCTATGTTTTGTTTTTGGACCAGCCATTATTGTGATTGTATTATAAAGTGTTTTGATGGCAAACTGTTGAAGTTGTATCCTGTGTCATTTCACAAATGGGACTTTCACATTGAGGGCTTAGGACGCCTTGCGATTATCAGAATGGTGGTCAGAGTGACAGGATTCCGCAGGTACTTCTCCATTGTTGATGATCTGGTAAGAAGGAGCGAGACTAAATTGTTTCATTGTGCAGGCTAAGCAAATCTGGCCAGAAATCATTGTGGACTTCAGGAAGTCTAAAGGTGGAAGTCACACCCCCATCCACATCAATGGGGTTGTGGTGGAAAGGGTGGACAGCTTTAAGTTCCTCGGAGTCCACATCACGGAAGACCACTCCTGGTCCCTCAATACCTCCTCTCTGGTGAAGAAGGCCCAGCAGCGTCTAGATTTCCTAAGGAGGCTGAAGGGATGTAACCTGTCACCCCTGATCCTCTCTAACTTTTACCGCTGCACAATAGAGAGCATCCTGACAAACTGTATCACAGTATGGTATGGCAGCTGTAGCTACTATGACCGGAAAGCCCTGCAGCGGGTAGTCAAAACTGCCCAACGCATTACCGGCACCCGGCTACCGACCATAGAGCACATATACCAGAAACGCTGTTTACGGAGGTCACGGTCCATCATCAAAGACCCTACCCACCCCAGCCACAGTCTGTTCGCCCTCCTGCCATCTGGGAGACGCTACAGATGCATTCGCACCCGTACGACCAGATTTAGGAACAGCTTCTTTCCCAGGGCTGTCATCCTACTGAACTCCACAAATAAACTCTAAAGCCTGCACATCTGCCAATGCACTTTATTATGGTTATGTTGATGTTGAAGTATTACAAGCCAAATGTATGTTGAATGTTTAAATGTCTTAATCTAAATGTACACTCTCGGGAGCCGCAAGCCTACATTTTGTTGTACTGCACTTGTGCACTAACAATGACAATAAAGTTGATTATGATTATGATTATGATGAGTGCGTCCCTTGCATCCCGGGCAGCAATATGGTGGCGCTCTGGCGCCTTCTGGCCTGTGCACCTTCAGGTGGGTGACATAGAAACATAGAAGATAGGAGCAGGAGTAGGCCATTCGGCCCCTCGAGCCTGCAGTGCCATTCAATGAGATCATGTCTGATCATCCAAATTCAGTACCCTGTCCCTGCTTTCTCCCCATATCCCTTGATCCCTTTAGCCTTAAGAAATATATCTAACTCCTTCTTGAATATATTTAATGAATTGGCCTCTACTGCCTTCTATGGTAGAGAATTCCACAGGTTCACCTCTCTCTGGGTGAAGAAATTCCTCCTCATCTCTGTCCTAAATGGCCTACCCCTTATCCTTAGACTGTGACCCCTGGTTCTGGACTCCCCGCCATCGGGAACATCCTTCCTGCATCTAGTCTGTCTAGTCCTGTTAGAATGTTATAAGTTTCAATGAGATCCCCTCTCATTCTTCTAAACTCCAGCGAGTATAAGCCCAATCGACCCAATCTCTCCTCATACGTCATTCCTGCCATCCCAGGTATCAGTCTGGTGAATCTTCGCTGCACTCCCTCCATGGCAAGAACATCCTTACTCAGATAAGGCGACCAAAACTGCACACAATACTCAAGGTGTGGTCTCACCAAGGCCCTGTACAACTGCAGCAAGACATCTTTGTTCCTGTACTCGAACCCTCTCGCTACGAAGGCCAACATACCATTTGCCGCCTTAACCGCTTGCTGCACCTGCATGCTTACCTTCAGCGACTGGTGCACAAGGACACCCAGGTCTCGATAGCAAAATACTGCAGATGTTGGAAATCCGAAATAACAACAGAAAATGCTGGAAAAACTCAGCAAGTCAGGCAACATCCGTGGAGAGAAATTTGAGCCGACGTTTCGGGTTTGACCCTTCTTCAAAACTGGAGAGAAAAGGAACTAGATCGAAGGCAGGGCTGCGATCGGACAAAAGAATAAAAGAACCAAAAGAAGTAAAAGAGATTAGAAGCTAGACGACAGGTCTCGTTGCACTTCCCCTTCTCCCAATCTATTGCCATTCAGATAATAATCTGCCTTCCTGTTTTTGACACCAAAGTGGATAACCTCGCATTTATCCACGTTATATTGTATCTGCCATGCTTCTGCCCAATCACCCAGCCTGTCCAAATCATACTGGAGTTTCTCGGCATCCTCCTCACAGCACACACGCCCACCCAGCTTTGTGTTGTCTGCAAACTTGGAGATATTACATCTAGTTCCCTCGTCTAGATCATTAATATATATTGTGAATAGCTGGGGTCCAAGGACCGATCCCTGCGGTACCCCACTAGTCACTGCCTGCCACTCGGAAAAAGACCCATTTATTCCAACTCTTTGCTTTCTGTCTGCCAACCAGTTCTCTATCCAAGTCAATACCTTGCCCCCAATCCCATGTGCCTTAACTTTACATGCTAATCTCTTATGCGGGACCTTATCGAAAGCCTTCTGAAAGTCCAAATACACCACATCCATTGGTTCTCCCTTATCTAATTTACCAGTTACATCCTCAAAAAATTCCAGATGATTCGTCAAGCACGATTTACCTTTTGTAAATCCATGTTGAATTTGTCCGATCCTGTCACTGCTTTCCAAGTGCTCTGCTATTACATCTTTTTATAATGGACTCTAGCATTTTCCCCACTACCGATGTCAGGCTTACCGGTCTATAATTCCCCGTTTCCTCTCTACCACCTTTTTTGAATAGTGGGGTTACATTAGCTACCCTCCAATCCATGGGTACTGTTCCAGAGGCTATAGAATTTTGGAAGATGACCAGCAATGCATCTACTATTTCTAGGGCCACTTCCTTAAGTACCCTAGGATGTAGATTATCAGGCCCTGGGGATTTATCGGCCTTCAATCCCGTCAATTTCCCTAACACCATTTCCCTACAAATACTGATTTCTTTCAGTTCCTCCCTCTCATTAGACCCTATGTTCCCCGACATCTCTGGGAGGTTATTTGTGTCCTCCTTTGTGAAGACAGAACCAAAGTATGTATTTAATTAGTCTGCCATTTCTTTGTTCCCCATTAAAAATTCCCCTGATTCTGACTGCAAGGGACCTACGCTTGACTTCACCAATCTTTTTCTCTTCACATATCTATAAAAGCTTTTACAGTCAGTTTTTATGTTCCCTGCAAGCTTACTCTCACCCTAGTGACTAGCAGCTTGGCGCTCCTGCTGATGCTGCTCATGGTTCTGCTGCTGCCGCGGCTGGTCTTCATCCGAATCTGATGTCCAGGAGGAAAGGAATTAAATGGTCGCCATGCTTCTGGTATATGCTTCAGTTGAGGAAGCACTTAGTCAAGGTGGGGAGTGGGGTTTCCAAGGAGGTCACACTGGAGATGGGTGTCAGGCTCCAAACTTCCACAACACTGAGTATGCCTGCTAAAAGTTCCCCCAGACCTGAAACATCAAAGTTCTGCCACCTGCAAATGATCATCGGTGAAAACTCCTTTGTAATGGTGGAGCTGCAGCTGATCGTAAGCAATCCACTAGTGAGGCCGCCAGGATTACCTGGCATGTTCCAGAGGAGGCGTGTAGGATGGGGGAAATGTGTTAAAATCGGAAAGGCCTCTCAAAATGGGATTATAGTGGCAATTAAGTGGTTAAGGGCCAATCCCGCCTCTTGGAGGCGGGATGGAAAGCGGGTCAGAAAACACGCACTTGGGAAAATTGCTCTGAGGCGGGATGGAGGTGGGAACGGGCCCGCCCGCCAGTTTTGGCAATTTTAACAACTCGCATGCCTCCAAACCTGCCTCCTCTGGGCTGGGAAAATCGAGCCCCATTTCTCTAGTATAAACATCTTCCTTAGTCTTTATTATTTTAAAAGCTCCCAGCTTGATAGCTACCCAAACAGCAGTTAGACAGCACAGTCAACACTTAGTTGAAGCAATCAAGAAGAGATTTTGTTGCTCATTGAACCAAGAGATATAGATTTGGGGTAGTAAAAAGAGAAGTGCTCAGTGTCGAGCAGATCTGGCTCCGGAAAGAAAGCTGGATGATGGAGCAAGCTGATGGGGCTTAAGGAGTAACATTAAGTCAGCAACACATCAAATAAAAGGAGAATTAAAGATAACTAATGCCACTGGCACAAATTTTAAGAGTTCCGCTAGGCAGCATTACCCAGTACTGCACTATATCAACCTTGTTTGGCACGTAAGCCCAACTTCAATTAATAACATTCTTGCCGGTGTAGGTTTAAAGTGAAAGGCAATCTGTCACCATTTTGCACAGTCTATGTTTGAAAAGACACACCGCCCCAGCCAGTCTTTCTAGTTAGATTGCCTCAGTATACCAGCAACACCACAGGGGAACTGGTCGGCGTCACGTTGCTAAGGAAACACGGGTGCACTGCTCAATTCCTTCCTTCTCTGTCTGAGTAATTGTAAATGAGATCAGTTACACAAATGCTGATGGTGACTTTTGTTTGAAACAAGGCCGAGACAATGGGGAAAAGTGAATCATTAAAGGGCTGTTTCAAGGTCCTTATTCTCACGCCTGGTAAGTAAAGGGAAAGAACCCGTGGGACCAAATCAAAATCACACAGGCAATCAAGAACAGTCACAAAATCGGAATTAGTGTGTGCAAGGTTACACGTGCGACAGTGAACTGACTGAGTTGCTGATTGAACCTAAAGCTGCCAGAAAAATGTGGGCAAGCTGCAGAGAAATGAACAGGTGGTTGAAACAGTGAAATTGCCTTCTGGAGATAAGAAAAGCACCAGGAATCCTGCTCCTGGTCACTTTCCAATCGCTCATGTTGCAAGGTGCGTGAACGTGAAATAACAGAAAATGCTGGAAATACTCAGCAGGCCAGGCAGCATCCGTGGAGAGAGAAACAGAGTTAACGTTTCAAGTCGAAGACCTTTCTGACGAAGGGTTTCGACCTGAAACGTTAACTCTGTTTCTCTCTCCACCGATGTTGCCCGGCCTGCTGAGTTTTTCCAGCGTTTTCTGCTGTTATTTCAGATTTCCAGCATCCGCAGTATTTTGCTATTGTATTAGTGCGTGAACATGAATGCTGGCGAGAGCTGGCGCAGGCTTTGCGGTCAGCACAGCCCATAAAAATAAAAATGATCAATGCAAGGCAGAGGGTGTAACGCAGAACTGGTATACACAGATATTTAAACTTTCTGTTTCTTCACCAGAAGAAAGGACTTGCATTTCTATAGCGCCTTTCATGACCTCAGGACGTCCCAAAGTGCTTTACAGCCAATGAAGTATAGTCACTGTTGTAATGCAGGAAACACAGCAGACAATCTGCGCAAAGCAAGATCCCACAAACAGCCATGTGATAATGACCAGATCATGTGTTTTATTGATGTTGGTTGAGGGATAAATGTTGGCTAGGTCAGTGGGGAGAACCCCCTGCTCTTCTTCGAATAGCACCATGGAATGTTTTACGTTCACCTAAGAGGGTTTAGCGTCTGATCTGAAACACAGCGCATCCCTCAGTACTACACTGAAGTATCAGCATAGATTGTGTTGAGATCTCTGAACCCACCACCGTCTGACACACAGGTGAAAGTGCTACCCACTGAGCCACAGCTGAAACTTCTATTACCAGCTTGAGGCCTCCTGTCTGTGGGGCAGCAAAGTCAGGATGAAGCTTCTTCAGGAGGTACCGGTGATATGTTTTGCTATCGTCAGTCCTTCTCCTCACCTCCCTACGTTCCCAAACACTCCACATTTTCTGCGGTGCTCCACACTCCCATTTTGCTTTGCCCCCGTTAACCATTGCTTTGAAATGTTCAACATAATATTAAATTTCTAAGTTTAAAAAAAAAATCAAACAAGTGTTTCTTAAAATTCACCATGAAGCTGGTTGTTGCATATCGCGAGAAACACAAGCTGCATGTCAGATCTTTAAGTGGTTTAAAGTTACAGCTCTCAAGATGACTTGCCTTCTCGTTTCTGAACATTTTCCCCCTTCTCATTTGTTTGTGTGCAGGGGAATTCCCAATATTTGACCCCATTGGCAGCATTAAGCACACCCCGATGAGGCACAGTTTACAGCTACTTTCACACGTGCCAAGTCAACGTGCTTAAATCCGCAGTTTAAAAACAGCACCCTCTACTGGACCAAAGTTTCACTTCCATTGCTCGCACCTGCAATTTTTATGGTCTCGACAATGTTCTAAATTCTCACCTATAAACACAGTCACTGATAAGGATCACTATCGATTAGCCCGAATGGCCTAGACGGAGAGTGCCAACATGCTAACAGCTCACTCATCAGCTTATGGGCCCAAAACGGAGTTGAGATGAAAAACTATAAACAAAAGGGGAAAGGTGTAACATTTCACCTTGGAAGAGGTAATCCTCTGTGTTCTGATCTGGATTATCTGAGCTCCCCACGATATCAAAAGGCGACCGCCCTGCCATCATTTCAAACATCAGTACTCCCAGAGCCCACCAATCCACACTGAAACCTGCAAATTAAACAGATGACACAGTTTAAAAATCCACGTAAAAATAAAAGGTGTCAAAACTACATTTATTATTACAAATTCATTTTGGGTTTTCTTCAGGCCTCTCCACCATTCCCCTGCTCCAGAGTGTGGACTGGCAGGCAATATGCTTCCAGCTCTCTGCCAACGCTAGTTCCAGAGGACATGTGCTGCTGGACCCCTTGCTCAGAGCTTTAGCTGGTTTAAGTTGAATACGGAAGATTTCTGGACCTCTGGAAACAATGGGAATTCCTATAATTCTTCTACTAAGAAATGGATCAGAAGGACTACTATGGAGATGCCAAGTTAATGCACTGTTGGAATCCAACAGCTCCCATCTACTGTTAGCCATCCCAGAGTGTCCACCAACCCAGGCGAGGCTAATTCAACCTCACGATTCAGCCATCCTGCAGAAGGCTGCACTTCTTTCACAAGGCAAGGACTGAGTTGTGCCTGTTAAGAGGCAGATGGAGAATGGCTCGGAGTGACTCACTTCAGCTGCTGTTCGCCATCCTCTCTATGAAAGCACTCACTCAATCTCCCGCTCTGCGGTGCCCTGGGTCAAACTCCCGTCAGTATTGCCTCTAGGATTTCAGTGAAGTGTAACTGCAGCTGTTTTCACTGAAAGTGTCAAGACTACAAGATTTCATTTCTTCCCGCCCCCACCAAGATAAAAAGTTTAAAAAAAATTAAATCCAAGTGGAACGATAAGGTTTAAGATTTTATTAAATGACTAATGATCATTCATTAATTCCACAATTTATAAAAGGAATTACTCTCCATGTCCTCGACCTATTTGTGTGAACTTCAAGTTTTGTGCATCATGTACAGGCTCGAACAGCTCATTTATTCAAGGTAGCCATAAACACAGCTGAGTGAAAAATTCTTAAAGAAAATAAAAAGTGTATGGGATGAACAACCAACGAACGAACATTATAAGTACACAATGAGAAAGACCCGTACCTGCGCCATCGATGGGGCAGTTTAGTCGTGGACTTGAAATGGATTACGTTCCCGAGAGGTGACCACTCACAAGGAAAACTTTTAATAGGAGACACACACCCGCAAATGTAGCCACAATATCCAGCTCAACGGCAGGAAATTCAACTAACATGCAGAAATACATTTAACATTACTCAGATGGCATTATCATGGCCCCAACAGCCCTGGAGCTATAATCTTCCATGGAGTGTTTGATCACATACACTGTATTTACAAGACGAACCTTTAATTATGTTCTTAATCACATATTCACCCAATTTCATTTCAAGGAAATCAAACAAAACATTAAAACCAACTTGGTAGGAGTCTATTCCATGTATCTAATTATCTGTACACTGGAAAATTGTGCTAATTACACATCCCACAATGCCCATCATACCATCGAATCACAGCACAGGAGGAGGCCATTCAGCCCATTGTGCCTGCGCTGGTTGTTTGAAAGAGCCGTCCAATTCGGCCCACCTCCTCGCTCTTTCCCCAGAGCCCAGCAAATCTGTCCTTTCCCAGTATTTATCCAATTTCCTTTTAAAAGTTACAATTGAATCTGCTTCCGCCGTCCTTTCAGGCAGCGCGTTCCAGATCACAACAACTCGCTGCTTCATACTGATGGAATACTTTCAGAAAAAGGTTGATAATCAGGCATTGGTGTCTGAATTACTTGTCAACATTGTACCCCACGTCAACATTTAAAAATAGGTTTGGTAGGTGGCTGTAGAAAGGGAATAAAGAAATCACGGGAATAAAGGAATCACGGGAATAAAGGAATCACGGGAATAAAGGAATCACGGGAATAAAGGAATCACGGGAACAGGGCAGGCACATGTGATTAGGACTACTGCTGTGTGAAGGATAAACATCACTATGGACCAAATGACCGGTTTCCGTGTTGGTATTTCTATGTACTACTTCATTGTTCTGCTATAATAAATAAAAATATAGCGGTATACAATCTCCTGACTGCTTTTGGGGGTTTGACAGAATACTCTCATGAGATTGTGTCATGCTGAAACCAAATGGCCAGTTTACTGCTGTGTGTCATACCCTGCAAAACAGAGACATTTTGCTGTATTGAATAATGCAATAGTGGGTAGATGACATATAAAGACCTGGGTAACCCTGCATCAAAAGGGTGGCTATAATCAAGTACAGAGTCTTCCTTCAAGAAAAATAAGCTTAGCAGTGTCTCTGTAATGTCATACTTGGATATTTGTGTTACAAAATGTCTAGGAGGCCCTACTGGGGCGGACAATGGTTTATGAAGTCAAAAAAAATTATAACCAAGACTGAAGTCACAATAGGTAGTAAACACAATCAGTTTGATCATATAGTTGCCACCTTGACCACTACCAAATATTTTTGTTGGTCACTTTTTTCTTTTAAAGGTGTAAATAAAAATTCTCCCCTTCCCTTAAAGGTCTTTCAATGCAATACAGCTTCCCTGAATGACAAGGTGGGAAGATGACCTGCTCCCAGTGCAGCTCTATGGATGGCCCAATGTGAAATACATGAAAATGGCACAGGGCGCTTACTGCTGTGCTCTTCAGCCCTTCACAGTGGAGACTGGCAACTATGTCAGCAACTATAGACACAAACCTTCATTCTATCACCCACAGCCCATTCCTCCATCCACAAGTTAATTTCCAACATGGAAAGTGGATTTCTAACTGCTGGAATCCCTATATTAGAATAATAAACAAGTACCCAAACATTACCATAATCCTCTCCTCGCAGGATCTCTGGAGCAATGTAATTGGGAGTACCACAGAAAGTGCTGGTTGTGTCTCCAGGCCTCAGACCTTCCTGTAAGTACAGTGAGGGGTCAATTATAATCATAATTCAAGAGAATACACTGGTAAAGTTAACCAACGTGTTGTTTTTCCCCAATCGCTGTCACAATCTTTGAAGATAATGCATCCACGAGAATGAAATAAATGCAGCAGATTTCATTAATGGTGTCCACTGCCCTTTTTAAAAAAATGCTGCAGGAAAATGCTCCCAGTCCTGGAAAATGCAATTCATTTTCAAAGGCTGTTCAGGTTCCGAGCTACCTTCTCTTTCTTTTCCAGCTAAAGTGTGGGTCACAGACTGCAAAGGGTCCCTACCAATGCTACTCCACAATAAAAGGGATGGGGAGGAACAGAGAAATGCTGCTAGGCCAACCAGATCACAGTCCTCCTACTTTCTGATTTCCCAAGCTGGATCATGCCACTGCTGTAGTGTACCAGCAAAGAACTGGAAGAACATGCCCAAAGCGGTCAAGTGGCCTTACATCAAATTCAAAAACGGAACCCTCTACGTGTACATCTCAAGCACTGGACCAGCCTGAGCTACCACCTTCTCGGTTTATACTTCAAAATGATTTGTTCAGCATCTACTTGTACGATTTATTCGTATCATATGAAAACTCATGCAGGGGGACAAATCAAGTGTAAGGGCTGCTGACCAACAATAAAAATGTGCTGGCGCTCTCAGGATAGGGGTATCTTACCTTACACATTCCGTAGTCTGTTAGTTTAATGTGTCCTTCAGAGTCCAGCAAGACGTTGTCCAGTTTCAAATCTCTGTAAATGATCCCATGTTCATGAAGGTAGTTCAAGGCCAGACTGATCTCAGAAGAGTAAAACCTGCCACAAATGGAAAAAAAAGTTCAAGTCTCTTGTAAACAAAAAATGGGCAAAACGAAAACACATTTAGCTAGAAACAGAAGTCAGTTTCATTTGTCTATCTCGACGGTCTTTAACCAATGAGTATAACAACACTGAGCAGTGGCTGGATAGTCGTCCTCTTCCCTGCAACCTCTGCGCGTTGAAATCAATACCGTGTCCAACTCATTCTTTCTCAGTTAAAAAACCTCTAGTGCTCGAGTTTAAGTCTGAAGTCATTTCATTTAAGAATGGAATACAGTGAACCCCATACAAATGGACGCCCCAAAACATGGGCACTTATTGACAGCCCCAAGTAACTTGCATTTTGATAGATACAAGCTGCACCGTGAAACCACGGACACTCGCAAATTATCAACTAGAGACAACCTTCAATGCACCAAGTCCATTTACAACTTAAAACACAGGACACGCAGGTAAGTGCAAGGTGGCAGCGGGTGGGAGAAATGGCTTTTGTGGAATGGGGATCTTTTTACCCAGCATCCATAGCTGGCAGAGGAACGGCTCTATCTTTGGGATTGAATGCTCGCACGGCTCTGTCCCAGGGGTAGAGTGGTTTCTCTGCCGCAATGGATGCTGGGTAAAAAATCCCCATTCAGTTTATATTCATGTGCCCGTTACACTGGGCCCCACTGTGTAATTTCCCGCCTCCAGCCTGTTGATGTCGTCGCCACAGAGCCAGGACTGGCTGTTCGGGAGTCTGGGGAACAATGAGCACGAGCAGTGGTACAGGGAACAATCGAGGTTCGGGAGTCAGAGGGAGCTCAGGAATTGGGGGAAGCTCAGTTGTCGGCAATCGGGGGGGGCCTCAGGAGTTAGGGGGAGCTCAGGAACAGCGATTGCAGGGGGCGGTCTCAAGAGTCAGGGGAGCTCAGAAATTGGCAATCAGGTGGCCTTGGGAGGAGCTCAGGAGTTGGCAATCAGGGGGCTTCAGGAGTCAGATTCAGGGAGAAATGGAGACTGGGGGCTCGTGGTCAGGTGTCACGTGATTGGACATCACACGATCAGATGTCATGTGATCACACGATCATAGATACATAGATACATAGAAGATAGGAGCAGGAGTAGGCCATTCGGCCCTTCGTGCCTGCTCCGCCATTCGATGAGATCATGGCTGATCCTTTAATTCAGTATCCCGTCCCCGCCTTCTCTCCGTAACCCTTAACCCCTTTTGCCCGTAGAAATATATCTAATTCCCTCTTAAATATATTTAATGAGCTGGCGTACACTGCCCTCTGTGGCAATGAGTTCCACAGGTTCACCACTCTCTGAGTGAAGAAATTCCCCCTCATCTCTGTCCTAAATGGTTTAGCCCTTATCCTTAAATTATGTCCTCTAGTTCTGTTCTCACCCGCCAAGGGAAACATTCCTTCTGCATCCAGTCTGTCTAGACCTGTCAGAATTTTATACACTTCTATGAGGTCCCCTCTCAATCTTCTAAACTCCAGTGTGTACATCCCTAAACTACATAGTCTCTCCTCATAGGTCATTCCCGCCATTCCTGGTATCAGCCTGGTGAATCGCCGCTGCACCCCCTCCATGGCAAGAACATCCTTCCTCAGATGAGGCGACCAAAACTGTACACAGTACTCGAGGTGTGGTCTCACCAGTGCCCTGTACAGCTGCAGCAAGGTATCCCTGTTCCTGTATTCTAACCCTTTTGCTATGAAGGCCAGCATACCGTTTGCCTTCTTGACCGCCTGTTGCACCTGCATGCTCGCCTTCAGTGACTGGTGTACAAGAACACCCAGGTCTCTCTGTACTTCCCCCTCTCCCAATCTATTGCCATTTAAATAATAATTTGCCCTCCCGTTCCTGCACCCAAGGTGGATAACTTCGCACTTGTCCACATTATAGTGCATCTGCCATTTATCCGCCCAATCGCCCAGTCTATCCAAATCGCTCTGGAGCTTCCTGGTCTCTTCCTCTGAGCCCACCCCCCCTCCTAGTTTAGTGTCGTCTGCAAATTTGGAAATGCTGCATCCGACTCCCTGATCCAGGTCATTAATGTAAATTGTGAACAGCTGGGGGCCCAGGACAGATCCCTGTGGTACCCCACTTGTTACTGCCTGCCATTCAGAAAATGAGCCGTTTATTCCAACTCTCTGTTTTCTATCTGACAGCCAGTTCCCTATCCACGCCAAAACTTTCCCCTTTATCCCATGAGCCTCAATTTTCCATGCTAATCTTTTATGTGGGACCTTATCGAAGGCCTTTTGGAAGTCCAGGTACACCACATCTACTGGCTCTCCCCCATCTATTCTACCAGTTACTCCCTCAAAAAATTCCAATAGATTAGTCAAGCACGATTTACCCTTTGTAAATCCATGTTGACTCTGTCCTATCCTGTCCCCATTTGCTAAGTGCTCCGCTATTTCATCCTTAATGATGGACTCCAGCATTTTGCCCACAACTGATGTAAGGCTTACAGGTCTGTAATTACCTGCTTTTTCCCTACCCCCCTTTTTGAATAGTGGGGTAACGTTAGCTACCCTCCAATCCATCGGCACTGTTCCCGAGTCTAATGAATTCTGAAAAATCATCCTTAGTGCATCCGCTATCTCTAGGGCCACCTCCTTCAGTACCCTAGGATGCATGTTATCAGGCCCTGGGGATTTGTCCACCTTCAATCCCTTTAGCTTCCTTAACACCATATCCTTAGAGATATTGATTTGCGTCAGTTCCTCCTTTGCCAATGTCCCTATTTTTCCCGATATCCCAGGGAGGTTTTTTGTGTCTTCCTTCGTAAAGACTGACCCAAAGTATGTATTTAGTTGATCTGCCATTTCCTTATTTCCCATTATATATTCCCCCGTATCTGACTGCAATGGACCAACTTTGGTTTTCACCAGTCTTTTCCTTTTGATATATTTATAAAAGCTTTTGGAGTTAGTTTTTATATTTTCCGCCAGCTTGTTTTCGTAAGCTATTTTGCCCCTCTTGATCATGCCCTTTGCCCTCCTTTGCTCTATCTTAAACTGTTCCCAATCTTCCGCTCTGGCGCTTTTTTTGGCTATTTTATACGCCCTATCTTTGGATTTTATGCTGTCTCTAATTTCCCCTGTTATCCACGGTTGAGTCACCTTTTTAGATTTCCTTTTATGCCAGATTGGTATAAACAATTTTTGCAATTTTGTCATTCTATCTTTAAATGTTTGCCATTGTTTATCTACCTCCAGTCCTCCCAGGAACGTTGTCCAATCAGACCTACTCAGTTCCCGTCTCATGGCATCATAATTCCCCTTGTTTAAATTCAGGACCTTAGTCTCTGAGTCAATTTCTTCGCTCTCCATTTCGAGTGAGAAATCGATCATGTTATGATCGCTCTGACCCAAGGGTCCCCGTACAACAAGATTACTGATTAGTCCCTTCTCATTGCACAGTACCCAGTCCAATATAGCCTGTTCCCGAGTTGGTTCCTCGACATATTGATCCAGATAACCATCCCTTAAACACTCAAGGAATTCCTCCTCCTCATTATTTTTACTGATTAGGCTAGTCCAATCTATATGTAAGTTAAAGTCACCTATGATGACAGCTGTGCTCTTATTGCACGCTTCTCTAATTTCCCTCGTGATGCCCTCCCTAACCTCTATTTTACTATTTGGAGGCCTATATACCACTCCTATTAATGTTTTTCGCCCCTCGCTATTTCTTAGCTCCACCCATATAGATTCTGTATTAACTGAGTTAATATCCTTCTTTTCAATTGCATTTATCCCCTCTTTTACTAGCAATGCTACCCCTCCTCCCTTTCTTTTTTGTCGATCCTTCCTAAATACTGAATACCCCTGTATGTTAAGCTCCCAGCCCTGCTCACCCTGCAACCATGTTTCCGTAATCCCAATTAGATCATAATTATTAACCTCTATTTCCACAGCTAATTCATCTACCTTGTTCCTGATGCTTCTCGCATTAAGGTATAAAACCCTCAGGCTTTTTTTATGCTCACATTTTTTATGAATTAGTTTGGCCCTTTGTTTTTTGTTCCTCACCCTTTTACCATTTATTTCTGTCTGCCTTTCACTTTCCTCTATTTCACTACATAGGTTTCTAGCCCCCTGCCATACTAGTTTAAATGCTCCCGAACTGCTTTATCAAAAATTACCCCGAGAACATCAGTTCCATCTCTGCACAGGTGTAGACCTGATCAAACCTCCAGGAATACCTCCAATCAGAGTTAGCGACCCTAGACATCTCACTCCACCTGTATGTCAGGTACTGATGAGCTGCTAACAGCCTCCTACCCGCCGCCCCACCCCTTCAAACATGAGCAGCTGCAGCACAGGGAGGGAGGGGATCATGGACAGGGGTCTGCAGGACATGAATCCCAACCCCCAATTTGGCTGGGATCTCCCAGGCACTGCGGCCCTACAGCAGCCACCTCGTGCTGTGCAGGCTGCCAACGTAGCAGATCCCAGGATCGGGACATCCCTCCCTCAATGGGAAACGACCCCCGGGATGGCAATGAACTGGGAAACCCAACAAACAGAAAACAGAATGCTGGTGGGGGCTCCAGAATTAGGCACGATCCCTAGTGAGGGCGGAAAAAAGGAACGCTGCAGGAGATACAGCCAATCCCGGAATATTTGGCTCAACTGGTTTATTGCACATATCATGACCAGTTTGAAAATAAGGACACCTGCAAATATCGGACACCTGATAGAAGTCCCTTCAGTGCCCTAATTTACAGGTTTCACTGCAGTTCTGAAACAAACAGAAACCACAGCCCAAGCCCTCGAACGCACCTGGCATGCTCTTCCGGGAGCTTTCGCTGCCTCTGCATATGGAACATCAGATCTCCACCATTCACATATTCTATGACGAAAAACAGCCTGCAACCAAATAAGTGAAATCAACCATTAAACCAGACACAATTTCTTTATTTACTAGATTTACAAAATCTTCAACTCCACAATTATTATTATTATTTTTTTATAAAAGAGAGCTGCTCCTAGAAGGAAAGTTACTTTTATTATTTATTTAAGGATTTACTGGGAAGGTAAATTAAAACATATACCCAAAGGCTTGGAATCTGTGGGAAATCATTTCTATGTTTTACTCCAAATTATCAAATGCTTCATCCCAACACAGAAACGTTAAAAACAGCAATGAAACTTAGCACTGAGATCCTTTAAAATCACTCACCCCCATCAGGGCTGCCTCCTTTGACAAATCAAACTAGTATAAAAAACTAAATTCACCGAAGGAAGAAATGCTGGGGTCAGGGGTTATTTCCCAGCCACTACTGCTGTCGACAGGTGGTTCAACAGTAGCAAATCACTCGCCTAGAACACAAATACGAATTAGGAGCAGGGTGACCATTCGGCCCCTCGAGCCTGCTCCGCCATTTAAGAAGATCATGGCTGATCTTCTACCCTCAACTCCACTTTCCCGCCCGATCCCCATACAGTCCAAAACTCTATCAATCAGCCTTATACTGAACATGGCAAATGAAGGACAAGAAAGGAGGTGCACAAGGAAATTAAACAGCAACACAACTTAAAAAACATTGCATTTACAGTCTTTTGATCCCCCCCCACCTCCCCAAACCAGCCAGTTTCTTCCTCCTCCTCAAACACAGTGAACCATGCGGAGGAATGATCCCACATGTGCCTACAAACACCCGGCATCTCCTGCAAGTGGCCATTTTACACGTGGGCTTAGACGGTAAGTGTCTGTGAGCGAATCGACTGTAGGGCGCATCATGGCCGAGTGCAATATTGCCCTCGCCGGACATCCCCACATCTACACTTTACAGTAGCTAGCGATCAGCAGTGGAAGCCATGGGTCAATTTTATTTTTTCTCTCCCCATCCCAGGGAAGCTGGAGCGAGTTGTAATATTGTTACTACCTCCCTGGTTAATAGTGCAATCCAGGCGTCCATTCTGGGCTCGTCCTGTGTGTGCACCACACTAGTAACCCGCTACAGCAGCAGGGAAGCTACGTAGTTAAGAAAATCTGGAAGTAGCACCCCCTTTCAGTACAAAGATTCCAAGTTCCCGGCAGCTTTTCCTTCTTTCTTTAAAATTAGAACCATTCTGTCCAATGTGCTCTCTCTTCCAGTGTACCTTCTTCGTGCAATGAAGCATCGGAGAATCCCTCTTTAAAAGGGATTCCGAATGTCGTTCGAATCTGCCTTGATCACTACTTAGAGGCAACAATTTAAGGCCATCAGGCACACCCAAAGCGAGGACTTCAAACATACTAGATTATATATTCCAAGAACAATTTGGTCACTATAATGATGACAGAAGCCATCATAGATGGCATGCCCTATTTAAATTACACTATCAAGTTCCTCCTACTAGTATACTCAGTTCACAACAGTGAAATCTTGAAATACAATAGCCTGGCCAATATTTATCCCTCAATCAACATCACAAACAGATTATCTGGTCATTATCTCATTGCGGTTTGTGGGAGCTTGCTGTGCGCAAATTGGCTGCCGCGTTTCCTAAAACAGTGACTACACTTCAAAAGTACTTCATTGGCTGTAAAGTACTTTGGGGCATCTTGTGGTCATGAAAGGCGCTATAGAAATGCAAGTCTTTCTTTCTTACAGCTGGATACAAGTCAATAATTAGGAAGTTAGGATTAGGAATGAGTCAGGCAGAACATTTCTGCCCAAAGGGTAATAAAGTTGTGAAATAAGTTACCAGGAAAGGTCACTGAAGTCAGCAGTAGAAGTTTATTCATGCGATTATTAGCTACAAAAATACGAAATCCTATTGAAAAAGGTCAGCCTTGCCTAAAACCTGTATGTACATCAGTCTAGACTACAGTAAACGGTCACAGGAATCACTCAATCCAACAGCTTTCCTGAGCAAAGCACACATACACAGACTGGTTGAGATCTCATTTCACATATTTACACGGTAACAAAGCCAAGACATGGCTTTTGGAATCTTAGCTCACCTGCTCTCGGTCTGGAAGCAGGAATGCAGTCCGACGAGGAAGGGGTGATTTGATGCCTGTTCAAACACATGCTTTTCTGTCTGCACCCAATCAATATCCTGTTAAAACAAAAGCAGATTAAATAAACAAACTTCAGATCAGGCAAAATTCATATTTCATTTCCAATCAAAAATAACATGTTAAATGGAGGAGTTTTCAGAACAGCCCCCTCCCTCCAAAAGCAGACAGATAGTATTGAGATCTAAAGTTAATATAATTTAATTTTAGCATGGTAAAACAGTGTGTTGAAGCATTAATACACAGGCCACATCAAATCAGAAATCTCACATAAATTACAAAAATATTCACAAAAAGGTGAGCATGGTAAAGCCATTACTGAAATAATAAATCATCTCAGTCATAACGACACAGGAGGCCGCCATTCGGCCCATCGAGTCCATGCCAGCTCTCTGTAGAGCAATCCAGTCAGTCCCGTTGCCCCGCTCTATCCCCGTAGCCCTGCAAGTTTATTTCCCTCAAGTGCCTACCCAGTCTCCCCTTGAAAACACTGAGTGTCTCCACTTCCACCAGCAGCGAGTTCCAGCTCCTCACCACTCGCTGCGTAAAAAAGTTTTTCCTCACATCCCCCCTGTATCTAAATGAATATTTTCATTTATTTAACATCTATGCAAGAGAAGAAGAATGGGTAAATAACAGCTAAAAATAAAGTGGAAGTTCATAAAGAGAAACGACAACAAAAAACACAACGAATAAAGGGAAGAAAGAAAAAAAAAGGGGTAATGAAAAGGTGGAGGCAATTTCCCACGCACAGACTAGGATCGTATTCCTTGGAATTTAGAAGGTTAAGGAGTAATTTGATCGAAGTTTTCAAGACATTAAGGGGAACTGATGGGGTAGATAGAGAGAAACTATTTCTACTGGTTGGGGAATCTAGGACTAGGGGGCATAGTCTAAAAATCAGAGCCAGGCCTTTCAGGAGTGAAATTAGGAAACACTTCCACACACAAATGGTGGTAGAAGTTTGGAACTCTCTTCCACAAACAGCAATTGATGCTAGATCAATTGTTAATTTTAAGTCGGAGGTTGAATAGCTTGTTAACCAAAGGTATTAAGGGGTATGGGCCAAAGGGGGGTATATGGAGTTAGGTCGCAGATCAGCCATGATCTCATTAAATGGTGGAACAGGCTCGAGGGGCTCAATGGCCTCCTCCTGCTCCTATGCTCACCAGTCAGAGACCATTATCCACCTCCGGTATAAACATCAGACATGTGATTCATGTCACAGGGTGGTGCCTGTAGACACTGGCTTGTACAGAGGAAAAATTCAAAACATTGTTCCAAAAGTAACAACTTAAACATTCTTCTGAGGGGTTTTCTCTGAAACCCATAAAACCTCTTGAACGAGACCAGTCAAGTTCTTTACATTATTTATTTAACTGTGACCAACTTTGACCCATCACTGCAGAAGGTTCCACAATGCCCCCGTTCAGAGCCGCAAGCTCACTTACATGTAGTGACCACTCTACACAAGTATAATTTCGCCTTACTGCAAATCAATCTAAGGTTCTCTGATTTACACTGCAGCAGACCAGAGACTGGGCAGACTCAAGTGCTGCATAAGAATTCAAAGTGATCAGGAGCTGCAGCCCTAACTTGACTTCTCCATTCCCAATCTCCATTCCCAAATATCAGCCCCTACCACTTCCCTATCCGAGGTCAACCAGAGGTTTGCATGAATGCCTGGAGACGGGGCTTTGGGAAAGAAAGGATTCAAGAAAGACGTCAACAAGTGATGCAAGTTAATCACGCAGTTGTTCCACCCCTCCCCAGACGGTAGCTGTCTACCTCAAAGATGGGATCCAATTAGCCACGGCTGATAATGAGCACCCGACACTCGGCATCTACTACGAATTTAAACCAGATGCAGGAAAGGGAATTTTTCTTTCAAACTGAAAATCGAAAGCTCATGCCTTGGATTTCATTCCTATAGCATGTTTTACAGTGGAGTTGAATCTACTTTGTATTCACTCTCACGCTGTCACAGAAGCTACAGTATTATGCACCGTGCCAATATGATTCAACGGCTTGAAGGCCAGGAGAAAAAAATGGATTCTTTCCAAACAGTAATTAAAAGAAGCCGTTCAGATTAGTGACTCCTCTTGGTACAAGAAGATATCTGTACGGGTGTTTTCCCATGGCCAGAAAGTTGTCAGGAAACCCAGAATGTTATTCAGCTTTGCAGAGATACACTGGGCACATGGCCACGATGTCCTTGGTAATTTTGATCCCTGGCGCCCTCGCAAGCTGAACCCAAGAAAGACGCATAAAACCTCCTTTCTTTCCAGCATTGGCAAGCAACTGAACTTTTGAAGATTTCTTCCACGAAAACCTTTTGAAGATTTTAAAAACACTTTATATTTCCAAGAAAGAACTTTCATAACATTCAATTTACGAAGCGTCATCAATTCCCAGTTCTACAATTTTTACATTTTCAAAATCTAGCAATTACAACAAGATTAAATGGTTCTCACCTCATCGTCGTTAACCAGTTCCTTCTTCACAACTTTCATTGCGTAAATGCGTTCCGTCTTTTTCAGTCGGACGAGGAGGACTTTGGCGTAGCTGCCTCTCCCGATGACACGGATTAGATCAAAATCCGGAACGCCTAAACTGGAGGGAGCTTTTCCACTTTCCCTGCTGCTCATGGCCTGTGAGGATAAACAGCACAGTCAATATCAGCTCGTTCTTAAATGCAGCAAAATCATGGATCTGAGCAAGGCTCCGAATAAGTTGGAGGCAGCAGGCCAATTCAACGGCCTCTTTTGCAGAGAGCCTCATCTACATTTGCAATGTGTATTCCGAGCACAAACCGCCCTCGCCAATATAACTCTCAATAAATCTACCAACCCACTAATCAACAAAAACAGTCTTTAATCTTTATTAGACTGTTTAAAGTAAAATCTAGTCTGATCCAATACAACTGCTTTGGTGAATCTACATTTGATACGGTAACTGAGAATGCTCAAATTCTAATTGTTCATGTTACTGCACTGCAGCAGAAAGGAGTCTGGAGAAATATATACCTGTTGTAAACATAATTATGATTCAAGCAATACCACATTTCAAGCTTTCCTATATTGAAACTTCCCCATTAATGCTTTTAAAAACACTGTCCAATTCCTTTTATTGATTATCTAAATTTGTGCTGAGCTCTCCAATTATTCCCACGCTCCTGCTGCTCTTTGCCCATAACACTGAAAAATTCTCCTATTCAAGTATATATCTAATTCCCCGTTGAAAGTTACTACTGAATCTGCTTCCACCGCTCGTTCAGGCAGCGCATTCCAAAGCATGTTAACTCGCTGGGAAAAAAAATTCTCATTTCCCCCCTGGGTTTTTTTTGCAAATGATCTTAAATCCATGTCCTCTGATTACCGACCCTCCTGCCAGTGGAAATAGTTTTTTCCCATCTACTGCAGTTGTGTGGAGAGATTGGAGAAGCTGGTGTTGTTCTCCTTAGAGCAGAGAAGGTTAAGAGGAGATTTGATAGGTGTTCAAAATCATGAAGGGTTTTGATGGAGTAAATAAAGAGAAACTGTTTCTAGAGGAAGGAGGGTCAGTAACCAGAGGACACAGGTTTAAGGT
Organism: Somniosus microcephalus; assembly: GCF_052327205.1. NCBI lineage: Eukaryota > Metazoa > Chordata > Chondrichthyes > Squaliformes > Somniosidae > Somniosus > Somniosus microcephalus. The sequence continues at coordinate 6,835,540 of NC_140992.1, forward strand.
GATTGGCAAAAGAACCAGAGGTGGCATGAGGAAACTTTTTTCTTTTTTGTTTACACATAGCAAGCTTTTGCGATCTGGAATGCGCTGCCTGAAAGGGCAGTGGAAGCAGATTCAGTAGTAACTTCCAAAAGGGAATTGGATAAACACTTGAAGGGAAACATTTTGCAGGGCTAAGGAAAGGTGGGATTAGTTAGGTAGTTCTGCCAAAGAGCCGGCACAGGCATGATGGGCTGAATGGCCTCCTTCTGTGCTGCATCATTCGGATTCTATATTTTATCAAAACCCCTCATAATTTTGAAGACCACTTTAAAATCTCCCCCCTAACCTTCAGTCAGCCTCACAAACTTCTTCAAGCCAATAGCTGCACTGCACTCCCCCACTTACCATGTAAACAAAAATAGTTAATAAAGCTGCAGAATGGACACAAGAAAAGACATTCAACATCAGCCACACTTCTTTGCAACCATTTCCCACCTCCACTGCCCCATAGAGATCCTGACATTCACTCTCACAAAGGGAAGCTGAAGGTTAGACTCCCTCTTTAACAAGGTTCCAGCTCTCAACACGTTACAGTATTTTAAAACGTTAAACGTCAACAAGCACGTAAGCATTGGTTCTGTACCTCCTTCTCCTCACCAACATGATCCAGGTTTTCTTGGCTGGAAGACTTGTATGGAATAACTGCAGACAGCATAGAGCGAGACACATTATTAGTCAGGATTTCAAAAGGCTCGCTATTTATAAAGTATTAAGCTGCTGAAAAAAGATGATTTTTATTCCTTATTAACATTCAAATAATAAAAAGTTAGTTAATTTATTGTAGAGATTGTTCATAGTTGGAAAAATCTCCGAGGGCCCATTAAAAATACAGTCCCATCGCTTATAACGGGCGCCTTCGTGCAAATGTGATTTGCTCACTATACACGATGGGGGGGGGGGGGGGGGGGGGGTAGTGCTGTCATTGAAATGTTTTTAAAATTTTAACCGGCAGAGAGGTCAGTAGAATGGTGGTGCCGGGAAGAACAATTCAGTTAAAAATGACAACCTCACTCATTATTACAGGTAAGAGGCATTGGCTGTACAAAGAAGTTGAGGAAAGTGAAAGACACAGAATTGGTGAGGGCACTCAACAGTTTAGTCCAACATGACTTCAAATCTCATTGAAATAATGGACTTAAAGCATAATGTTACTTATAAAAATCCATTCACAGGGGAGTGGATGCATCACTACCCCTTAGAGAGAACAGTTAATATTCACACTGCATCGTGTGATAAGGATAGGTGAAACATCAATGAAGAACATAGCAGGTCTGTCGGTACCTAAACGAGAAAAGATGGGCTGTTATTTTGGATGATTATACATCTGGATATTACTAACTTTATTACAAACAGCAATGATTCAACGAGTAATTTAATCCATTTCATTTAAGCTGTTGGGATTGTGGGCACAAATTTAATGCAAAGGTCAGTCTGCCCAAAATAAACGGAGCATTTAAGGCGCCACAACCGGCAACTTTGAAACAGATGTTAATTTTTGGCCGATATTAGTGACTGCTAATGCTCCCATTAAGCTGTCCGGCCATGCAGCGCTCTGGTGGTCCCGTGCAGGCCACACAACAACTTTATAATGGAAAAACCGCGCATGCGCGATAATTTGAATGGGTCGCGCACCCAAAACAAAATAGCGGGAACATTGGTGGCCGTCCAAGTGTTGGGGTCTGTAATAAATTGCAGTTGCTGCAGCTACACATCGTCCCAGAATATCAGAGAAGTTACCAATGGAACTAGCAAATATCACGCTAACCACTTGCCAAAACAATCTTCCGAATATCTTAAATGCATAGTCCATAAGCCTCCAAACTGATGACCACGAAAAGACTGATCAGTCACACAAAGGCAGCGGTGCAGCCTCCTACACAGATCTCAGCTCAAGAAGCGGTGGAAGGCGGACAATTTAGTAAACTTGGAGGACAGCATTCCCACTGAGGATGAATTTGCCAATCAACAAAACTACACCATCTGAAATGCATTTTGCTTGTAAAAAACTGTAAAAGATCATTACGTGCTACTTATCGTCACTGAATGCCTTACTTCGGCATTTTCCACTTTACAGACTTTCAGCGTTTGCAGGTTTCTCTTTACCTCACTGGGATTACAGACCATTTGTACAGATGGTCACCTTATTTGGAAACCAAAGTCCATAGACTGCAGATTGGACAGAGGGCACGCTGCAGGTAACGAAGAGGAAAGGGGAATACATCAGCCAGTTTGAGTAAAATCACTGAATGTAGCAGGCATACAAATCTGTGCCAGTATGGGGCGAACACAATTCCCGCCCCCGCTAATTGAGACACCAAAGTAAAGGTCCATCGTGCAAGGTTAGAAAAAGTACAAAAGATTTGATATTAATGAGGAAGTCGTGGTTACGTGATGCCAAGCTTAGGAGAAAGGGAAGAAGACCGAGGGAAGTAAAGATTTTCACACCTTAAAGGTTCTGGGAAAGAATGAGTTAGGAGAAATGTGCGATAAGTCCCAATTGCAACAAAATGAGATGCAGGGAGGACCAACAGCCTGTAGGACGGCATATTTGGAGCTAAGAAGAAACAAGCTCCGAGAAGCACCAACGACATCAATGCAACAGAATTAAAAAAACAAGTTGTGAAGTAGAGAGACACTGAAGCCTAGCGGGATCGCCTATTAAATGGCAGGACTGCCCTGCAGTGCAAGAGAGGTGCTGGAAGAGCCTCTCCAGAAATGAGAGCAATATTTTAGTCTTAGACTTAGACTTTAGAGTTAAGAATTATTATAATAAAGTGTTGTGGGAAAAAGTGTGTTTTGTACAAAAAGAGTAGATAGAGTTGGTTGATAAAGTGGGGAGGTCATTATTATTTGGAGGGAGGACAGAACCCTGGGGAATTTTTGAATTAATGGAAAAAGAGTCAAAGGATGAGCCATCAACCATGGACAGATAACACAAATGAGGAAAAAAATAGATAACCATGAACATAGTTTTGCTGGGAGATCATGTGATAGCAACTTGTTAAGAAGTGCACAGTCCCAGACTCTTAAACTGAAATTGAATTCTAACTAGTCCACGCAGTTTCTAGCAGCAAATCGTGAGTAGACTTTAAAATGAATCTAACCTCTGCCACAAACCCCCTGGACAATGTCAATTTCTAGCTCCTCCGCTGACCAAGTAGATAAAACTGCTGCCAAGGTTACTGCTAATTCATAAAAAGCAGATGGCCCCACATTCAATTCCTGTTCTGTACAGAGTTAGCTGATCTCTGCAAGGCCAGCAATTGGGGTGCGACAATTGACTTCAGCAATCCCAGGCTAAGCAAGAGAAAAATCAGCCATGATTCTCACTCCTAATTCACAAAATAATTACAGACGAGGAAGGCTATTCCTCTGATCTTAATTCAGCCATCCAGAAAGATCCTCAAGTCTCTCCACTTCAGCATCTAATTTCTTTTCATATGTCCCAGGGTTTTCACCTCCACTACTCTCTCTGGAACTCTACTGCATATGTTGAGCACTCTGCGTAAAGAAGAACTTCCTGGCATCAGTTCCAAATGTACTGGTTACTATCCAGCAACATCTGATGCGTACACGCAGATGTTGAATGGCATGTCGGCACTCACTGACTCAACTCTCGCGTGAAGCATGTCCACTTAGGAGGAAGGGTGGGTGTGGAACTGCACCAGTCAGAGGCAATGCCTCCAGGAAAGAAGGGGAGAAAAAGGGGCTAAATTGACGACAAAAGAAACTCTCTTTCTGCCACATGATATGAAACCAAGTAGCAGATTTTCACCTTCAGCGGTGGTAGAAAAAGGGCGGTAGCGGATTGGCCACCTGTTATACACCCCACCCGATTAGGCAAACTGAGCAGGGTGTATAGTGGACCGCTAAACCACACCACCCCTGCTATTGTTCCACCAGCACTGAAAGTGAAAATCTAACTCATAACATGGTGGCAATTACAAAAGATCTGAATCGCGTGCCAAAACTCGAATGGGAAATTGCAAAATTCTAACGAAAGAAAAAGGGAAACTATATCAATAATTCATATTAGAAAATAAATGAATCCCAAAGTAAACAATATAAAGTTTGTAACTCCTAGTTTTTAAATAGTTCAGAGTTCAAAATATATAACTTCCACTATAAAATTTCAAAACGTTTTCTGCAATCACCCCTGAAGCACAAAATCCTAAAGATTTACTTCTAATTAGATCCCTTTACTAGAGAGGCATTACTTGGTAAATGAAGTGCAAAATACACAACCAAGGCCATCTGAAAGTGTGCTCAAGAGGTGTAACACACTAAGGATATGGATGACTATATAAACTGCTGAAACTTTGGGCGCTTTATCCTAATCATTCAATTAGGTTGAAGATATGCAAAAGGTTACAATGATATGATAAAACAACAAGAGGGAAGCCCAAGCAGTTTTTTTTAAGGCGTCTAAATGTGAGGATTACAATCTTGGCGCTTTACTCGTCATGGATTATTCTCGACATTTATTTCCAAACAATATGCTGTGTAAACTATTTTCAAAATGTGCATGTGATCCATTTTTTGTTTAATGGAAGTGTAAACTGTTTCAAATGAACAAAGGAAAAGACAAACTGGTCCATTAAGCATGACCCATCCAGTCATGGTGCAACCTCCAGGCACCAAGTTAACTATCTTTGATTACTCGCTGCTCTTCGGCTCACTCCCAAGAGGTGCGTTAGAACACAAGAACATAAGAAATAAGAGCAGGAGTAGGCCATAAGGCCCCCTCCAAGGCAAGAATATCTTTCCATAGGTAAGGAAACCTACATGCTAACATATTACCCCCAATCCCATGAGCCCTAATCTCGAGGTGTATATCAACTCAAAGTGCCAGCAAGTTCAAATAAAAAGGTCTTGACTCTGGGCTGACTGGTTTCTTAAGTTTTCAATTGATGCAATGTGGCACTGAAAATAATACTAATATATTGGAGTAATATGGGCGTTCAATCAGGAACATTACTGTAATATTTATCCAAAACTACTGAAAAAAGTCACGGAAAAGTAAAACATGTAAACACTTCACCTGTGCTCACACAAGTGCAATTTCTCCCCATGCTGCCCAATTTTAATTCAAAATAATTTATGTGATATACTCCATTCTACCTATTCAAACCTTCCCCCCACCACCCAGTTTTCACTGGCCTTTATTCTTCTGAATCCCCACTGCCAGCACCCATTTTACAGGTGAGTATTTAAAAAAAAAAATCAGTTTCTAATGACTGTAAGCAGGCTTTGGTTTCCCAGCAAATTGGAAGCCCAGATTCTGAACGCATCATCAATGTGCGATCAGGTCGATCTTCCATACAAAAACACACATGGAAGTGCGGAGGAGATAGAAAGAGAGACGACAGACAGAAAAAGAAAAGGGAAGACAGAGTTGGGAGAAAGTTTTCAGAAACTACAACTCATTGACCTACACTTAAGGGGGAGGGTGAGCAGGCAGAGGTCGTGGTCCACATTGGGACCAACGACATAGGAAGGAAGGGGGATGAGGTCCTGCATCAAGAATTTAGGGAGCTAGGTAACAGATTAAAGAGCAGGACCTCAAAGGTTGTAATCTCTGGATTACTCCCAGTGCCACGTGCTAGTGAGTATAGGAATGGGAGGATAGAGCAGATGAATGCGTGGCTAAGGAGTTGGTGTAGGGGGGAGGGTTTTACTTTCCTGGATCACTGGGCCTGCTTCTGGGAAAGGTGGGACTTGTACAAGTCGGACGGGTTGCACCTGAACCAGAGCGGGACAAATATCCTTGCGGGGAGGTTTGCTAGCACTGTTGGGGGGGGGGGGGGGGGGGTTTAAACTAACTTGGCAGGGGGATGGGATACAGAGGGGAGCTGAAATAGGGGGTGATGTGCTGCCAATTATAGAGAAAAAAACAAGTCAGCTTGGTAGACAGGGCAAACATATAAGGGCAAGGCTGGATGGCATCTATTTTAATGCAAGGAGTCTTGCAAATAAGGTGGATGAACTGAAGGTGTTGATAAACACATGGGAGTATGATATTGTTGCTATCACGGAGACATGGTTGAGGGAGGGGCAAGACTGGCAGCTCAATATTCCGGGGTACAGAATCTTCAGGCGAGACAGAGGGGGAGGTATAAGAGGAGGGGGTGTCGCAATATTAATTAAGGAGTCAATTACTGCAGTAAGGAGGGATGATATATTAGCAGGTTCCTCGAATGAGGCCATATGGGTGGAGCTTAAAAACAAAAAGGGGGCAAGCACTTTGCTGGGAGTGTACTATAGGCCTCCAAACAGTCAGGGGGAGATAGAGGAACAGATATGTAGGCAAATCTCAGAGAAATGTGCAAATAATAGGGTAATAATAATGGGGGATTTCAACTTCCCCAATATTAACTGGGATAGTCAGAGTGTGAAAGGCTCAGAGGGTGTAGAATTCTTAAAGTGCATCCAGGAGAGCTTTTTGAGCCAGCATGTAGAAAGTCCTACAAGAGAGGGGGCGGTACTGGACCTAATTCTAGGGAATGTGGCTGGCCAAGTGGAAAAAGTGCTAGTAGGTGAGCACTTTGGTGACAGTGACCATAATATGGTAAGATTTAAGGTGGTCATGGAAAAGGACAGGGATGGGCCGGAAATAAAGGTTCTAAATTGGGGGACGGCCGATTTTAATAGGATAAGGCAGGATCTGGCCAAAATGGACTGGGATCAGCTACTTGTAGGAAAATCCGCATCGGAGCAATGGGAGGCTTTCAGAAGGGAGATTGAGATCATACAATGGCAACATGTTCCCATAAGGGTCAAGGGTGGTTCCAAAAACCACAGGGAACCTTGGATGTCAGGGGATATACGAGAATGGATTAGGAAAAAAAGGAGGGCTTTTGGTAGATACAAAAGGCTAAAGACGGAGGAAGCCCTAGAGGAGTACAAAAAATGCAGGGGGATACTTAAAAAAGAAATTAGGAGATCAAGGAGGGGCCATGAAATAACACTGGCGAGCAAAATAAAGGAAAATCCAAAGATGTTTTATAAGTATATTAAGGGTAAGAGGATAACTAGGGAAAAAATAGGGCCCATTAGGGACAAAAGTGGCAATGTGTGTGTGGAGCCGGAAGATGTAGGAGGGGTTCTAAATGAATTTTTTGCATCTGTTTTCACTATGGAGAAGGACGATGTAGACATAGAAATAGGGCGGGGGGACTGTGATATGCTCGAACATATTAACATCGAGAGGGAGGAGGTATTGGCGGTTTTAGCAGGCCTAAAAATGGATAAATCCCCAGGCCCGGATGAAATGTATCCCAGGCTGCTGTGTGAGGCAAAGGAAGAGATTGCGGGGGCTCTAACACATATATTCAGGACCTCTCTGGCCACAGGGGATGTGCCAGAGGACTGGAGAACCGCTAATGTAGTACCATTATTCAAGAAGGGAAGTGGGGAAAAACCGGGGAAATACAGGCCAGTGAGCCTAACATCAGTGGTAGGAAAATTATTGGAAAAAATTCTGAGGGACAAAATTAGTCTCCACTTGGAGAGGCAAGGATTAATCAGGGATAGTCAACATGGCTTTGTCAAGGGAAGATCATGTCTGACTAATTTGATTGAATTTTTTGAGGGGGTGACTAGGTGTGTGGATGAGGGTAACGCAGTGGATGTGGTATACATGGATTTCAGTAAGGCCTTCGATAAAGTCCCGCACAGGAGACTGGTCAAGAAGGTAAGAGCCCATGGAATCCAGGGTGCCTTTGCACATTGGATACAAAACTGGCTTAGTGGCAGAAGGCAGAGGGTGATGGTCAAAGGTTGTTTTTGTGACTGGAAGCCTGTGGCCAGTGGGGTGCCACAGGGATCGGTGCTGGGTCCCTTGCTGTTTGTGGTCTACATTAATGACTTGGATATGAATGTAAAAGGTATGATCAGTAAGTTCGCGGATGATACAAAAATTGGTAGGGTGGTAAATAGCAAGGAGGGTAGCCTCAGTCTGCAGGACGATATAGATGGGTTGGTCAGATGGGCGGAACAGTGGCAAATGGAATTTAACCCGGAAAAGTGCGAGGTGATGCACTTTGGGGGGGACTAACAAGGCAAGGGAATACACAATGAATGGTAAGACCCTAGGCAAGACGGCGGGTCAGAGGGATCTGGGTGTGCAAGTACACAGATCCCTGAAGGCGGCGGAACAGGTGGATAAGGTGGTAAAAAAGGCATGTGGGATACTTGCCTTCATTAGCCGAGGCATTGAATATAAGAGCAAGGAGGTTGTGATGGAGCTGTATAAAACACTGGTTAGGCCACAGCTGGAATACTGTGTGCAGTTCTGGTCGCCACACTACAGGAAGGATGTGATCGCGTTGGAGAGGGTGCAGAGGAGGTTCACCAGGATGTTACCAGGGCTGGAGCGCTTCAGCTATGAAGAGAGACTGGGCAGATTGGGTTTGTTTTCCTTGGAGCAGAGGAGGCTGAGGGGGGACATGATTGAGGTGTACAAAATTATGAGGGGCATAGATAGGATGGATGCGGAGGAGCTTTTTCCCTTAGTAGAGGGGTCAATAACTAGGGGGCATAGATTCAAGGTAAAGGGCGGGAGGTTTAGGGGGGATTTGAGAAAGAACTTTTTCACCCAGAGGGTGGTTGGAGTCTGGAACTCACTGCCTGAAAGGGTTGTGGAGGCAGGAACCCTCACAACATTTAAGAAGCATTTGGATGAGCACTTGAAATGCCACAGCATACAAGGCTACGGACCAAATGCTGGAATATGGGATTAGATTAGACAGGGCTTGATGGCCGGCGCGGACACGATGGGCCGAAGGGCCTCTATCCGTGCTGTATAACTCTATGACTCTATGACGACCTAAAGCACCAATGCGTGTAACTACACTGTGACAGTTGACATTGCAAATCTGAATGGGGAAACGTTGGCATATCAATTTGCAATGGTAAATACACAAGCAGTATGGCAACAGGAAGTAAGGTTTGTGGACAGGAAGTAAGCCACACACACACACACACACACACTTCAGAGTTGATGGAGCAGTTTTATTCTGTTTTCACTCTGCTTCTCTTCTGCTGTAAGGACAGGCATGGCTGGCCACGACAAAGATGGTTGCACGGAAGCTTCCCTCTGTTGACTCAGTGAATACATTGCCCAGTGTGCTACTGAGTTATACACAGCAGGAAGATCACAGGTTCAGTATAATTAACACTGAGTTAGCCTCAACAACACTGGGCTCTGGAAGGAAGGGGAAGGGTGAGGTAGGAGGGGAGTTCCAGCCACACTTTCTGCTCCCAAGTGCTATGCAATAGCCCATGCTGCAAAGTGCAGACGTCAGGTGAGAACAGGATGGAGACGGATTGATGGCAGATTGAACATTGTGATGCACCGGCACCATCGCGCAGCCTTCTGGCACTCACTTTCCAGGCTCACACAAAGAGTGATCACTTGGACGAGAAAGTAGAGGGCTGCCACTCCTGTCCCAGTATGAGCCTTCACAGAAAGAGGAGAGAAAGTTGGAGGAAGCAAATGACTCATGGTAAAAGTTCTATTCCACCAGCACTTCCATCAGCTCTGCCCACAGGACTCGAGAGGACACAGAAGTCTGTGGTGTCAGGGAACAAAATATTCACAGTTACAAATACCAATCCTCCTTACCTGGAGCAATGTTTTCTGCATTCTCCACACCCGGAATCACATGTTCCTAAACCAAAGCACAAAATATTAAGATACTCAGCTGTAAAGTAGTACGCAAATTTAAATTATAGGCAATTAAAATGCAAGAAGGTAATTTAACAATGTTATCAAACTGACTAAGATTCACTCTCACACCTGATCGCCGCTGCCCCAAGGATAATGATGAGGTTGTGTGCTGATCTGTAAAACAGAGCACAGTTAATGTACGTTACAAAAGCATTCCCTTTTAAGCAGAAACAAAGTGTTTGAGATGACACTAGTGTTATCACTAGGATTTCGGCGAAGTGTAAAATTTGTATACTTCCAACAGTATAACTGCAAATTTTCTCCTTCCGAGCAGTCATTTCTGAAGAGAGCATTTAAATTATATAACACTAGGATTAGAATCATAGAATGATTATAGCATGGAAGGCGGCCATTCGGCCCATCCCGACTCTCGGCTGGTCTCACTCACCCGTCTTTTCCCTGTAGCCCTGCAATTTTTTTTTCCTTCAGATACTTATCCAACTCCCTTTTGAAAGATGAGATTGAGTCTGCCTCCACCACCCTTTCAGGCAGTGCATTCCAGATCCTAACCACATGCTGCGCAAGAAAGTTTTTTATGTCGCCTTTGGTTCTTCTGCCAATCACCTTAAATCTGTGTCCTCTGGTTCTCGACCCTTCCGCCAATGGGAACAGTTTCGCTCTATCTACTCTATCCAGACCCCTCATGATTTTGAGCATCTCTATCAAATCTCCTCCCAATCTTCTCTGCTCCAAGGAGAACAACCCCAGCTTCCCCAGTCTATCAACGTAACTGAAGTCCCTCATTCCTGGAATCATTCTCGTAAATCTTTTCTGCACCCTCGCTAAAGGCTTCACATCCTTCCTAAAGTGTGGTGCCCAGAATTGAACACAGTACTCCAGTTGGGGTCGAACCAGTGTTTTATACAGGTTCATCATAATTTCCACACTTTTGTACTCTATACCTCTATTTATGGAGCCCAGGATCCCGTAAGCCTTTTAATTGCTTTCTCAACCTGCCCTGCCACCTTCAGTGATGTGTGCACACATACCCCTAGGTCTCTCTGTTCATGCATCCCCTTTAGGATTGTACCATTTAGTTTATATAGTCTCTCCTCATTCTTTAAATGCTAACAGTTATAGTTCTATCATTGATATATTTATAGAGTTCAGAGCAATTTCAAGTCAGTATGACAATACTAAATTGCCGAGTGACAATACTGGAGGCTGCTGTGTTAAACACGTAGGTTAGAATGTTCTGCTTTGTACTACTGGTGTACGCCGGAAGAGCATAATGGAAAATTCAGTCCCCCGCTACACGCAATCTTCCAACTTTTAATTTCCCAATATGCAGGGCATGTGCCAGGAACGCTGAAGCTAAAATCCTGGCCACAATGTCAGATCGATAGCAGTCTTAATTTTCAGTGTTTCGTTAGATCTGTATTATAACTTTTGGAGTAACACAAGGATTTGCAGATTCTCTGAAATCAAAGCATTGTATCTTCTTCAAAAGGGCACAGCGATATTGCCGTGATTTTTGCACTTGTTTTTCTTTCAGGTGTTTTTTTCTTTCCTGGAAGCAATGAATAATGTTGTGCAGTTTCACACGTAGCAGCAACCTTGAGTAACTTACTTGCTTTTTCTGGTGAGCCGAGATGATGAATGTTCGATTTGGGGCGAGGGGCAAAGAGACCACTCACTGGTCAGGAGCAGAAACAAGATCCTCCACTGATTTTTCTTGTCACTAGCTTAGGAGTCACTGATTAATGATAGCACCCTTATTGCTAACAGTCTGCACACTAACTTGGTGACTTTCCTGGTTTATATGGCACAGTAATACTTTGAACAAAGGCAGCGAATTTCTGGAGTGTATTCAGGACATTTTTCTGGAGAAATATGTTCTTGAACCAACAAGAGAACAGGCCATAGTGGATTTAGTGATAAGTAATGAGTCTGAATTATTCAGCAATCTAAGGGTAAGGGAACACCTAACAGTGACCATAATATGATCGAATTCAATATTAGGTTTGAGAGGGAGAAGGGTGAATCACGAACCAAGATAAGGCTGACTCTGGACGGATGAGGCAGGACTTGACCACAACAGACTGGGCAGAACTATTAACCGATAAAGCTACCGATGAACAGTGGGAGGTGTTCAAAAAAATATTTGGTAGAATACAAGACCTATACATACCTTTAAAAGGCAAGAGCTCTACTTGTGTAATTAAACAACCTTGGTCAACAGTGAGAGATAGTATAAAACTAAAAGAAAGGGCTTTCAAAAAGGCAAAGAACAGTAGAGATCTCGCAGACTGGGAGAGGTATAAAGAACAGCAAAGGGATACAAAGGAAGTAGAATTGCAAAAGGGAATGCAAGAAAAAACTTGAGGGATATCAAGGATTTTTACAAATATATTAAGTGAAAGAGGGCAGTTAAGAGTAATGTGGGCCCGCTAATGACAGACGCAGGTGAAATTGTAATTGGAAATCAGGAAATGGCAGACTTACTAAATAGCTGCTTTGTATTGGTCTTCGCTGTAGAGGATGAGGATAAAGTACCAGGGATACAAGGAAAAATAAATCATGGGAAGCAACCAACTAGATTCAATACAAGTAAAAAAATAGTGCTGAAAAAACTAACAAGATTAAAGATAGACAAATCTCCGGGACCCGATGAATTCCACCCCAGGGTATTAAAAGGTGAGGAAATTGTTGATATGTTAGTCATGATCTTCCAAAACTCTCTCGATTCATGACTTGTCCCCATTGATTGGAAAACTGCCAATATCACTCCATTATTTAAGAAATGTAGGAGAGATAAACAAGGAAATTATAGGCCTGCTAGTCAGTCAGTTGTGGAAGTTACTAGAATCTGTCATTAGGAACAGAGTAACTGAGCATTTAGTCACAGAGTCATACAGCACAGAAAGAGCCCTTCGGCCCATCGTGTCCGCGCCGGCCATCAAGCCCCGTCTATTCTAATCCCATTTTCCAGCACTTGGTCCGTAGCCTTGTATGCTATGGCGTTTCAAGTGCTGATCTAAATGCTTCTTGAATGTTGTGAGGGTTCCTGCCTCTACCACCCTTTCAGGCAGTGAGTTCCAGATTCCAACCACCCTCTGGGTGAAAAAGTTTTTCCTCAAATCCCCTCTAAACCTCCTGCCCCTTGCCTTGAAACTATGCCCCCTGGTTATTGACCCCTCTACTAAGGAGAAAAGTTCCTTTCTATCTACCCTATCTATGCCCCTCATAATTTTGTACACCTCAATCAGGTCCCCCCTCATCCTTCTCTGCTCCAAGGAAAACAACCCCAGCCTGTCCAGTCTTTCTTCATAGCTGAAGCGCTCCAGCCCAGGTAACATCCTGGTGAATCTCCTCTGCACCCTCTCCAAAGCAATCACATCCTTCCTATAGTGTGGCGACCAGGAGCTGATCAGAGAGCGCCAGCGTGGATTTGTAAAGTGCAAGTCGTGTTTAACAAATCGAGTTGAATTTTTTGAGGGAGTGTCTATGGATGTTATTTGTATGGACTTCTAGAAGACATTCGACAAGGTTCCACATAAGACTGTTAACAAAAATGAGAACACATGGAATTGGAGGCAACCTATTGGCTTGGATAGGGAATAGGTTAGAAGGCAAGAGACAGAGAGTAGGGATAATGGATAATGAGTCTTTCTTTCTATGTACTCAAATTGGCAGGATGAGACTAGTGGTGTCCCCCAGGGATTTGTACTGGGGCCTCAACTTTTCATTATTATATTTATAAATGACTTGGATGAAGGAATAGGGAGCGCCGTTTTTCTAAGTTTGCTGATGACACGAAGTTAGGTGGAACAGTAAATATTGTAGATGCAGTTCAATATAGGAGTGTGAGGTGTCATCTATTTTGGAGCTAAGAAAGATCGATCAGAGTATTTTCTAAATGGTGAGAAGCTCACAACTGTGGAGGAGCCGAGAGATTGAGCGGTCCAAGTACAGAAATCACCAAAAACTAGTGGACAGCTACAAAAAAAAATTTAAATGGCTAATGGAGTGGTGGCCTTTATCTCGAGGGCTGGAAGTTATGCTACAGTTGTACAGAGCTCTGGTTAGGTCCCATTTAGAGCACTGTGTTCAGTTCTGGGCACTGCACCTCAGGAAGGATAGATTGGCCTGGGAGGGGGTGCAGTGCAGATTCACCAGAATGAGATCGGGGCTGAGAGAGTTAAATTATGAGGACAGATTGCATAGACTAGACTAGACTGTCCTTGAATATAGAAGATTAAAGGGTGATGTAATTGAGGTGTTTAAGGTGATCAAAGGAGTTGATAGAAACGATTTCCTCTGGTGTGGGAGTCCAGAACAAGGGGGACATAACCTTACAATGAGAGCCAGGCCGTTCAGGAGTGATGTCAGAAAGCACCTCTTACACAAAGGGTAATGAAAATCTGGAACTCTCGCCCCCAAAAATCTGTTGAGGCGGGGGGTGGCAATTGAAAATTTCAAAACGGAGATTGTTAGGCAAGGGTATTTAAGGGTTACCAAGGCGGGTAAATGGAGTTAAGATACAGATCAGCCATGACCTAATTGAATGGTGGAACAGGTTCAAGGGGCCAAATGGCCTCTTCCTGTTCTTATGTAACAGCTGGTAGTTCATTGATGCAAAAGTGAATTATTTGTAATACTATTGGGTGAACTTAAGCACTAAAGTTTTTATTCAGTTACACTTACATACTGAAATTGTGTCTCTCTCTCGTATAAAAGCAAACCTTTTCATGTACAGTAAAAGAGGCTGTTTCCATTCGCTAGCACCAGTTTCTAAACTATCTGAAAAAGAACATTTGTCACTGGTAGCTGCTTATCTCCATGTTAAAACCATTTTCTCTAAACATCCTCCCACTCGAAACTGCGAGACGTTAGCAAGTAATCTGATAGTGTGGGGCGAAGTCTTGAGAAAACGAATACATTAAAGATTAAAAAAAAGCCACAAGCACACGTCGGATCGGTCAGCATCGGAAAGAGAAAAGGTAGGTCCACACTTCCTCAGCCTAAGGCTCATCAGAACTGGTGCTGATGAACGCTTCCACCCAAAGCATCATACTTTTTTCTCGTTCAGAACTGCTGTGCATTTTCAGCATTTCTTACTTTTCTTACAGGTAAATATTTGATCCTCTTAAATCAACTGGTACCTCCTCATTTATACAGGATCCGTGCATACCTCACAAACAGGGTAGTTAACCTAAGCAGGTGACAGACAAAGCTTCAATTTTTAGCATGAAGAACATTCCAATCATCAAAGTTCCCCAAAAGATGCCTGCAGCCGTAGCTTATTTCTCTCAAATAAGGCCCCGCCACCAAGAGCTGAAGCGATCATTTCTCTCAGGAAAAAACAAAAATAATTTGCAGTAAAAACAGTGGGAATGCTTTGAAAATTTTAAATATCCAGAATATTTCTCATGTACTTGTAAAAATTATAGCATTAAGTTAATAACAAATATTAAATACTCAGAATTGATGTATTTTTCTCAGAGTTGGATTCCTTGTGTTAAACTCCATTTGGGATCTGTTGCTACTTGTCAGTAATGGCAGATACAAAAGTCATTAAAACCTTTGCACAAAACAGGTCAAGCAGCCTGCGGAAGTAACAAATTCCTTTCCAAAACAAAATTACATTATTGCTTACAACGCAAATCCGAACACATCCCAGTGAATGCCAATGTTTCAATTTGAGCCACTTTCCCCTCTATAAAACAGACAGGACTTGGGTTAAAAATTCAACAGAGGTTCAGAAGAACAGAGAAAGACTTACGGCATGGCGTCCACATTCGATTGTAACCAGTTTGTGACATTTCTTATGGACCAGAAGCTTACAGTTGATGCATTTATAGCCCTGACGACCCAGGCCCCAGATCCGATCAGTACAGAATGCACAGTGCGCACGCTGAAGGAGAGCAAGAAAACAAGCTCAGTTAAGAGTTTATGTTTAGCACAAGTAAAACACTTTGGTTAGTGACTTTTTATTAAGACCCCACAACAAATGTTATTGCCCATACTCGCAACATAATATCTAAACTGTGACCTTAATTACTGTATGTACTCATCTATAAGACTAGAAATTTAGGTCACCATTTGGGGGTTGAAAGTGGGAGGGAGTGGGAAGAATTTTTACACGAATTACTGCGACGCATGGAAGTGTAGCTCAACTGGGGAGCACACCCACCCGCTCCTGGCCTAGTCCCACTCCCCTATCTAGTCTGGACTCTCAAGTGCTTTCTTGCCTCTCAGGAACTTATTTTCCTGCTGTGTGTCTGTGCACAGGGGAGGCAACACGTGGAGCAGTCAGTGTGCATTAACACTGACATTTCCTGCTCTCTTGGAACCCCAGTGACTCACTACGCCTATTTATTGTGTGTGGGTTACCAATTAAGAAAGTGAGGGGGCAGGGGGGGTGGGTGGGGAGGCCTTTTCTGCAAGTATCTACGATATAAACTGTGAAGGGTTTATTGAGAAGTGTTGAATTACAATCCTGTGCCTACCCGTACAAGGATTTGGGCAGAGTCAGAATCAGCCAATTAAGAATTACGGTAAAACTACCTGGCATGGGGAAGGGGCAGGCAGAGGTACTTTAATCAGAAAATACTTACCCCTGGACATGTCCCAGGTATCAATTTCTCAAATAACCCATTAAGAGAGTCTTCCTCTATTGAACCAGGTAAACTTAGCTTTTATATGTGTGCTGTTTTAATTCTGATTCCAAGAGTTGTGACTGCTTGTGACTGGCACCCAGCATTTACTGCTGCTAAATCTGACTCCTTTAATCCCATGGCAGACTCACAGTATCAGTTTTAATCCACGTTCTACCCTACGTAAACATGTCATCCAAAATTCTGCTGCCCGTGTCTGAACTCGCACCAAGTCCCATTCACCTATCACCCCTGTGCTCGCTGACCTACATTGGCTCCCGGTTAAGCAATGCCTTGATTTTAAAATTCTCATCCTCGTTTTCAAATCCCTCCATGGCCTCGCCCCCTTCCTATCTCTAATCTTCTCCAGCCCCACAACCCCCGCGATCTCTGCGTTCTCTAATTCTGGCCTCTTGAGCATCCCTGATTTTAAAATCGCTCCGCCATTGGTGACCGTGCCTTCAGCTGCAAAGGCCCCCAAGTTCTGGAATTCTCTCCCTAAACCTCTCCGTCTCTCTTTCCTCCTTTAAGACGCTCCTTAAAACCTACCTCTTTGACTAATCTTTTGGTCATCTGTCCTAATATCTCATGTGGCTCGGTGTCAAATTTTGTTTTATAACACTCCTGTGAAGTGCCTTGGGATGTTTTACTGTGTTAAAGGTGCTATATAAATACCTGTTGTTGTTATACCTCATTTGTGAGCACCTGATGATGACATATGGGTGTCGAAAGTGGGGAAAAAAGTGTTACATTCCCTAGCACTGACCTTGATGGAGACTTTTTTTTAAAAAACAAAGAAACTAGATAAAGTTGTTCTCACTCTGTTGAATCTTTTGGCTTGGAAAGTATGTCCATTTACACAGTATAGCTTTCTCCAGCGCCGAGCACCCCGTCTGTAAATGGACTCTGGAAAAAAAACACAAACTGAAGCAAAAAACTGGAAACATGGTTACGTTCCAGTTACCACAAGAGCAAATTAAGCTGTCTGATCATTAACTTATTTCCCAGGAAAGTGATGTACTATTTTGAAATGCAAAAATGCTGCAATCAGAGTAGATTATTCAGTACAGGGTCAAACAGGTTATGTTTCAATGCCCTTTTTTCCTGCCCAAATCCATATACAGAGGAAAGCCAGATGGAACTTAAGATTTTTCAGCCTTATCAGAAACAGACCAACAGGGAACCTTAGAGGGAAAATGAGAAATGGCTTAAAGGTAAATCCTGAGCTCCATTTCAGACCATGAAATCAGGACAAGGGGGTAAAGAGTCAAACGGGCAAAAGACAAATATTGAGTAGCTTTTTACACAGAGTAGTCAAAACTTGGAATGGAATTCTGGATAAAATAATGGATGCTACAGTCTTGCAATCGTTTAAGATATAGCTGGCTGTTACGATAGGAGTAATGTAATTCTTCCTGAATGGATAGGTTCAGAAGGGCTGAATGGCTATTGAAGCAAAATTTTATCAAATTTCCTCAGCTGAGCTAGGATGTACAATACTAAGTTTCAGCCTGTTCCACAAACCAAGGACTATAAGCATGAAGTTACTGCAGCTCAGTCATATAATTTATCAAAAAGCCACACATATGTGAGCTGTTACATTTGACTCAAAATATAAGAGACTCATGAACATCTACCTACACTTGTATGAACACACTGGAAGCAGTACTGTGTGGTATCAGCGTATGAACAATTAATAAAATTTGTATGAAATGCCGCAGAATAGAATCATAAGTTTACGGCACAGAAGGAGGCCATGCGGTCCATCGTGCCCGAGCCGGCTGAAAAAGAGCTATCCAGCCTAATACCACTTTCCCGCTCTTGGTCCGTCGCCCTGTCGGTGACGGCACTTCAAGTGCATATCCAAGTACTTTTTAAATGTGATGAGGATTTCTGCCTCTACCACCATTTCAGGCAGTGAGTTCCAGACCCTCACCACCCTCTGGGTGGAAAAGCTTCTCAACTCCCCTCTAATCCTTCTACCAATTACTTTAAATCTATGCTCCCTGGTTATTGACCTCGCTGCTAGCCACTCTATCTAGGCCCCTTCATCTGTCAGCACCAGAATAGCGGCCAGAAAATGTCATCAAGATGTGTTGAATAGGTCATACTTCAACAATAGACAAATTTAACTGGAGCGGGTTTTGTTTAAAAAATAACTACAGCAGCAGCAGGAAATATCAATCTGATGTGAGAAAAAGTGCTTTTTACTCGTTTGTCCGGTGTGATGTATACATTACACTCCGGAGGCTGACTAGCATTTGTACACACTTTAACTATTTCCTCAGCAAGTTCTTTAAATCAAGACTGATCACAAATTTCTCATACAGATTAGTCAATGTTTACAATTTGAAAGCCGACAGGTTTTATAATAATTATACCATATTAAAATGCATGGAAATGAGCCCAGGTCTGATCCTTGGTACTGATGGGCAACTGTGCAATTGGTCTCAATGCCACTGGAAGGGGATGGGGGAGGGGGAAGAATTTAACCGGGGTTCCTGTTCCAATTGGTAACTGATGACTTATACTGAGGGGGGACAGGACCAGCCTTGGTTGTAATGCCTCCCACAGTTAAGTGACCTGTTGACACTGGCAGGTAGGTTGACACCTGTGGGACCATACCATAGTGCGAGTCAGTGTCTTCAGGAGGGGAGGACAAGAGGGGAAAAAGAAATACAATGGGAAGTACGAACATACTTTAAAGGGTGCAAAGGGTACTCAATATTCAAGGGGCTTGGCTTATAACTGATTTTGTGAATTAATGGTGCAAATATACACCACAGAAAGCAGTCCAAAACAAAAAGGAAAATGAGAAACACTTACTGTCTTCCCCAGGACATGGCATGCCCGGTCGTTCTGGTATACAGGGAAACACTGTGGAGAGGAAAATCCTGTCAGTATCAAAGAGTCACATTTCCTGTTGACTTACATAGAAATAACAGCACAGAAACAGGCCATTCGGCCCAACTGGTCCATGCCAGTGTTTGTGCTCCACACGAACTTCCTCGCACCCCTCTTCATCTCACCCCATCAAAATATCCTTCTATTCCATTCCCCCTCATGTGTTTATCTAGCTTCCCCATAAGCTTTCAACAAGGCAAGTTAGTGAGATGATGTGGTGGGTAAGGGGGCCAATACACTATGCCACAGGGGAATACAACGAGGTTTGTAACTTCTTCCCCTCGTCTGGCTAGCTCCTATATTAAAAATTCAGGAGCTAAGCCCACTTCACTTCCAGTTTGTACAACATAGATTAAGCACAGTCTACTCCTAGATTTTGGAGGAGTGTGTAACATAGTCACTGAATTTTAGGGCTGTGATTCAGCAAGTGTGAAACATACACAGCATGGAATGTGATGAAGCTGTGTAACAGATGGCGGTTGGGGAGGGGGGGGAGGGTGTAAGAATTCCAATAGCGATATTGTAAGTGCATTTGCGAAGATTTCTTCTATTCAGTATTTCAAGTGAAATCATAAACACATTCTAAAAGGAACATTTATGATTTTGCTAGAAATACCAGACAAAATATCCACCATCATTTAAAACGTTGCTACACACAGCAAGCCAAGTAATTGTTGCCCCAAGGAGGGGGGGAGGCCAATTATTTCACCCAACAGATTAGACTGGCAAGAAAACCACATCTGTGTCCTTCAAATATGAGAAAACCAGGATTTAATTTCTTCCATTATTTAATTTGTGCTGCCTGACACAGTAAATGAGTACCAGATTAGCATGGTTATGCTGATTTGGCACACGTGTGTCATTATAAATGCTTTTATATTGCATTTCCTCCACACAGGAACTTCCTAGTCTCAGCTGGGAGGGGAAATGTGAAGAATTGATTTGTATCCCTCATATGCACCATTTATTGAGCAGTGGCATCAGACATACTTGGGAGCAGGTAGCTGGCACAAGGCCTCACACAAGATATAATTTAAAACTATACTCAAGGGGGGTTCTATGTTGGAACTTACTCTGGAGACTACTTGCCAGGATTGGCATTGCTCTGTGCACTAGCTTCCTGCAGAGGGCTATGGCCCACAGATAACTACAGCTTGCAGTTATATAGCGCCTTTAAATGCAGGAAAACGTGCAAAGGCGTTCCAGAAAACAGATCATAAATCCTGATTGTTTATTACAGCAAAGGAAGGCAGACAGTAAAGTGGTACTATACATCTGTAGTATTTATCACATCTCTTTGGTGACACCACGACAAGCCCTGGAGTCAGAAGCCACGTCAGACGGATGATTATATTTTCCTGATTCCATGGAATTGTAGAAATTTACAGTACAGAAGGAGGCTCTTCAGCCCATGTCTGTGCAATCACATAGCCAAGACTGCCCCGCTCTCTCTCCATAGCCCTGTAACTTGGTGTCGGTCTTCTCTCACTCCTGAGGTCATGAAAGGCACTATATAAATGCAAGTTTTTTCTTCTTTTACTTTCCTCTCCTTCTACTACAGTATTTAGAGTCTTTTCCCTTAAAAAGAGGCAATTGTCTATTCAACTAGCGTTTAGATGTTATACAGGTACACTATCCCTTATCCGAAAGCCTTGGGACCAGCTGAGTTTCGGTTTTCGGAATATTTCGGATTTCAGAAGGTTCAGAAGGTATTATTATAAGACTGGGAAATTTGTATTTAATATAAATTTTAAAAGTTCAGGCTACCTCTTGCGACTGTTCCGTGTCTCATTCCCCTTCCTGCTTCTCTGGAAAGCCAGATATCGGCTGACTCCTACTAAGCTGGCCCGCAAATCAGGTCGGGTGGGGGGGGGGGGGGGGGGGGAAGAATATCGGACGGGCCGTGGTTCAGGTCGGGGGGGGTCCGGGGGTGGTGGTCCGGGTTGGGGGGGGGGGGGGGTCAGAAAAGAATATCGGACGGGCCGCGGTATTGTTGGGTTCACTCTCCCGGTACCTCCTTCACACTGCCCGGCTCGGCCTGCAATCTCCTACCCAGGAGGGAACTCTGTGACCCTCTGCCCTGCGCAGCGTAAGTCGTGCGCCACTCTGGTCATGTCGTGCGCACGACTTACGCTGAACGAAAAAACTTTCGGTTTTAGAGGTTTTCGGAAGTTCAGATAAAGGATAGTCTACCTGTAGTAGCTTGAATAAACTTGTGCACTCAGGCACTGGACATATAAGGTCATTCGTACTGCAAAATTAAAATATAGCAGTTTTTTTCAAATCCAAATGAACCCATAAAAATTTTCAATATTATGTGTACATCAGATTTTTGAGCGACGTGATCACGCCTTTCAGTTATTTTCTATCCTTTCTTCAAACCAAGTGGCAACTGTCTGAGGCTGAGCTAGATTGCTCGCAACATCGGGGTCATGTTTGACCGCGCGATGAGCTTCCGACCACATATCTGCTCCATCACCAAGACCGCCTACTTCCACCGCCGGAACATCACCCAACTCTGCCCCGCCTCAGCTCGTCCGCTGCTGAAACTCTCATTCATGCCTTTGCTGCCTCTAGACTTGACGATTGCAACACACTCCTGGCCATCCTCCCAGCTTCCACCCTACATAATCTGGAGCTCACCCAAAATTCTGCTGTCCATATCCTAACTCGCACCAAGTCCCGTTCACCCATCACCCGAGATTACTGACTTACACTGGCTACCGGTCCGGCAAAGCCTCAATTTTAAAATCCTCATCTTCAAATCCCTCCATGGCCTCACCCCTCCCCATCTCTGTAACCTCCTCCAGCCCTACAACCCTCCGAGATCTCTGCGCTCCTCCAATTCTGGCCTCTTGCGCATCCTTGATTTTAATCGCTCCACCATTGGCGGCCGTGCCTTCAGCTGCCTAGGCCCTAAGCTCTGGAATTGCCTCCCTATACCTCTCTGCATCCCTTTCCTCCTTTACGATGCTCCTTAAAATACTTCCTTACTTGTGCCAATATATCCTTGTGGCTCGGTGTCAAATTTTGTTCTATAATTGCTCCTGTGAAGCGCCTTGGGACATTTTACTCCGTTAAAGGTGCTATATAAATGCAAGTTGCTGCTGTGCAAGTGCCCAAAACAATCTACTCCCAGGCCCTCACGAATGCTGCTTTCTGCCAGGAGCTGTGAACAAGGAGCTGAGGCAAGATGATTTTTTGATTCTCCCCCTATTCTCCCATGGGAAATATTTAGTATCTATTTGGCCGAGATCCGAAACTCAATTTGCACCATTGCCATCAGGTGTGTGCGGTTAGTGAAAGCAACCAAAAACAGGACTTTTAAAGTGTGGCCTAAGAAGGAACAGCTTGGGCCTACTAGTGATAATTTTTTTTTATTATTCGTTCACGGAATGTGGGCGTCGCTGGCAAGACCGGCATTTATTGCCCATGCCTAATTGCCCTTGAGAAGGTGGTGGTGAGCTGCTTTCTTGAACTGCTGCAGTCCGTGTGGTGAAGGTGCTCCCACAGCGCTGTTAGGGAGGGAGTTCCAGGATTTTGATGAAGGAACGGCCGATATATTTCCAAGTCAGGATGGTGTGTGACTTGGAGGGGAACCTGGAGGTGGTGGTGGTCCCATGCGCCTGCTGCCCTTGTCCTTCTAGGTGGAAGAGGTCGTGGGTTTGGGAGGTGCTGTCGAAGCCTTGGCGAGTTGCTGCAGTGCATCTTGTAGATGGTACACACTGCAGCCACGGTGCGTCGGTGGTGGAGGGAGTGAATGTTTAAGATGATGGATGAGATGCCAATCAATCAAAGAATATTCAAATTATCTATGCAACAGGAGAGGAGGAGTGTATTCCTCCCCCAAGAAAGCAGCTTGCCCCAGGGCCTGTGGTCAGGATTTTTTAGCCACAGTGGACCAAGTACTGAAGTAATCAAGCCCACCCTGTACAGCCCAGTGAGGTGGGTTTGTTCTCATTAGCCTGTATGGCACCATCTCCAGACACTGAGGAAGATAGAGGCCCTCTGGCAAAAACTCTCAAACAGCAACAATAAAATTGCCATAAACGCAAATGGATTAGACAAAATAAACTGGCAAAATAAACAGCAATAGGAACCTCAGCCAGCATTAGCAGAACCACTTGAAGATGTCGTTTTATAATGTAAATACACCGTTATTTAGGACCCTGGGGGAACATTGTGTCTTTCAAGAAACTTTCTCTTTTCAATCTACTTGGATGGGTAGCACAGTGATAAAACTCACTTATTTGGTTGATTACAATTTCTTCCGGTTTGAGTGGTGTTTTACATTTGGGGGGGACGCAAAGAAAAAATCAAAACTTTAATAAAACATAACAAATCTGGAACTTTTTTCGTTACCGTAGGACTGAGTGTCGCAGTGACACTTGAGCACTTTCTTTGCACCACTGGGACGTGGGTTTGAATCAAACTCAGAAAGGGAGCATGGCGTTCTCTCGCTGACAAGTGACAGGTGCACAGCTGCTTGGTCAATGAAAGGAACAGAGTGCAATGTACGCTGTACTATACGCCAGCCTGAAGTACTCAACGCTGTCTCCGAGTACAAAGTGGAAGTTTTTATTCACAAGCGTGGCTCTCACTCGCCCTGCAAAAAACCACCACTAGTTCTGGTTTCTTCCAAACTTCCCTAGATGTGGGGGAGGTGCCTGAGGATTGGAAAGTGGCAAATGTGACACACCTGTTCCAGAAAGGGTGTAAGGACAATCCTAGTGACTACAGGCCGGTCAGTTTAACATCAGTGGTGGGTAAAGTTTTAGAAACAATAATCAAGGAAAAAATTAATAGGCACTTGGAGAGGTTTAAGCTAATTAAGGAGAGCCAACACGGATTTGTAAAAGGCAGATCGTGTTTGATTAATCTAATTGAATTTTTTGATGAAGTAACAGGAAGGATCAATGAAGGGAATGCAATGGATGTTGTCTACATGGATTTTAGGAAGGCGTTTGACAAGGTACCACACAGAAGGCTGGTTAACAAAATTGAGGCTCATGGAATAGGTTGGTCAGTGGCAGCTTGGATAAGGAATTAGCTTAAGAACAGAAAACAGCAAGTTGTGGTAAATGGCTGACTTTCCAGACTGGGGGATGGTAGACAGTGGTGTTCCCCAAAGGTCAGTGCTGGGGCCACTGCTTTTATTGAAATGACCTGAATATTGGAATACAAAGTAGAATTTCTAAATTTGCTGATGACCCCAAGCTTGGAGGTGTGGCAAACAGTGAGGATGATACCAATCGGCTGCAGCAGGACATAGAAAGGCCAGCAGAATGGGCAGATGGAATTTAATACAGAGAAGTGTGAGGTGATGCATTTTGGCAGAAGGAACAGGGAGAGGCAATATACACTTCATGGCTCAGTTTTAAAGAGTGTGCAGGGACAGAGGGACCTGGGAGTTAATGTGCATAGGTCCCTGAAGGTGGCAGGACATATTGAGAGCGGTTAGCAAAGCATATGGGATCTTGGGCTTCATAAATAGAAGTATTGAGTACAAAAGTAGAGAAGTTATGCTGAACCTTTATAAAGCGCTGGTTAGGCCACAACTGGAGTATTGCGTCCAGTTCTGGTCACCACACTTTAGGAAGGATGTGAAGGCCCTTGAGGGTGCAGAGGAGATTTACCAGAATGGTTCCGGGGATGGGGGATCTTAGCTACAAGGACAGGTTGGAGAAGGTGGATTTGTTTTCAATAGAGCAAAGGAGGTTGAGGGGTGATTTGATAGAGGTGTACAAGATTATGATGGGTTTGGATAGGCTAGACGAGGAAAGGCTGTTCCCACTTGTTGATGGTACAAGGACTAGGGGACACAGATTTAAGGTTTTGGGCAAGAGATTCAGGGGGGATGTGAGGAAAAACTTTACGCAGCGAGTGGTGAGGACCTGGAACTCGCTGCCGACGGAAGTGGTGGAAGCGGAGACACTCAATGTTTTCAAGGGGAGACTGGATAGGCACTTGAGGGAAATAAAGTTGCAGGGCTACGGGGATAGAGCGGGGGAATGGGACTGACTGGATTGCTCTACAGAGAGCCGGCACAGACTCGACGGGCCAAATGGCCTCCTTCTGTGTCGTTATGACTCGATGACTCGAACATAAATCAGAGAGCGAATGCAAGGTTGATCCTTCAAAATAAATGTGGCTAAAACTGCAAATACATGTTTCCTTTCAGTGTTAGCGAATGCTAAAAGCTGTACACCAGTTTACGGTAGATCAATTGAGCACAGGAGGAAAGGACTGTTTTGTACTGTTGATCCAAAACAACCAGTATTTTTCAAATCTTTCAAAATACTACCACAAAAGTTAAAGATTTAAAAGATTTGCACCTCACCATGAATGATCAGCTCAGAGTCCTTATTCAGCTCATAGAGCCGAAATGCCTCCTCTAGCTCCAGCTGTGACGAGACAGTGCAAGGATCGCCTGTTCGATAAACGAGAGCAAGAACACAATTTATATTGGCAAACATTTTAATACTGCGACACATAATTCTGAACATGGCATTATTTCAGGGTTAAGACTCCTGAATTCAAGTTAGAGTCGTCAAGAAGATCATTAGATCAACTTATTAAAAAGGGAAAAAAAGAACACATTTTATACCACTGGTTTTCAAGCTGTTTTGTGTCAGACTCCCGCTGCAAATATGAACACATTCAGGAACTTTCGTACTAACTTCCAAAAGACAGCATCAGCCTTGCTTTTCTTTGGGTAATTTCTTAAATTAGTTTGCAGCAACAGAAATAACAACTTGTATTTATATAGCGCCTTTAACATAATAAAACGTCCCAAGGCGCTCAATAGTAATAACATGGTAGTAAGCCGTCAAACAGAGAAAAATATAGAATTCTTGATGTATTCTGCTCGCGGTGCATGTCACATCGAGCCTCAGACATAAATATAACAACCTTGTGGACCGCTGGGATCCTCTCACAAACCCATTTAAAATCTTACCAGTTGAACCAATATGTATTAATGACCGACAGTCTTATGATTGTTGCCATTAGTATTTCTGTAAAACTGCAATGATAGGTGTAAAGAGATTTTTATGCAACTGCACTGAAGGAGTGTTTTTTTTCTACTTCGATTTAAGTGAACCATGAACAGCGGGTTGGCAAAATGAGTCCATTTCAACGGTGAAAAACAAGCAGTAGCACAATTCTAGATTTTGCCCTTTCATACTTGGGTTCTGTCTGGAGAAAGCCTTTCGAGGTGTATAATACTAGACTGAAATACTGCTTCTGGTGCTGTGGCAGCAACTTGAGGTGGTGAATTAAGCGTGTCTCACAAGCGGAACAGTGTTGGAGCACATTGACGACATGCAATTTTTTCCTATAACTTATACGCTAAATAAGCCCAGTGATAACACTGATAAATAGTGACGTACTAAATAAAGGACCAGATAAACAAATGGTGGGGGAAAAAACAATTTGTGGAATATGCTGATCGCTGGTTTTGGCCATTGAGCTGGATAGACTATTTTCTAGATTCTAATCCAGCATTTGGAAACTGCAAGAGAATCATAGAATGGTTACAGCACAGGAGGCCGCCATTCGGCCCGTCGAGCCCGTGCCGGCTCTCTGCAAGTGCACTTCAGCTAGTCACACTCACCCACCCTGCAAATGTTTTTCCTTCAGGTACTTATCCAATTCCCTTTTGAAAGCCACGATTGAATCTGCCTCCATCACCCTTTCACCAGGCATTGACTTCCAGATCCTAACCACTCGCTGAATAAAAAAGTTTTTCCTCACGTCGCCTTTGGTTATTTTGCTAATCACCTTAACTCGGTCCTCTGGTTCTCGACCCATCCGCCAATGGGAACAGTTTCCTCCTATCTACTCTGTCTAGACCCCTCATGATTGTGAACACCTTTATCAAATCTCCTCTCAATCTTCTCTGCTCTAAGGAGAACAACCCCAGCTTCTCCAGTCTATCCACGTAACTGAAGTCCCTCATCCCTGGAACCATTCACATCCTTCCTAAAGTGCGGTGCCCAGAATTGGACACAATACTCCAGTTGAGGCCGAACCAGTGTTTTATAAAGGTTCATCATAACTTCCTTGCTTTTGTACTCTATGCCTCTATTTATGAAGCCCAGGATCCCGTAAGCTTTTTTAACCACTTTCTCAGCCTGCCCTGCCACCATCAACAATTTGTGCACATACACCCCTAGATCTCTCTGTTAATGCACCCCTTTAGGATTGTACCCTTTAGTTTATATTGCCTCTCCTCATTCTTTCTGCCAAAATGTATCACTTTGCACTTTTCTGCATTAAATTTCATCTGCCATGTGCCCGCCCATTTCACCAGCCTGTCTGTCTTCCTGCTGTCTATCATTACCCTTCTCACTGTTCACTATACTTCCAAGTTTTGTGTCATCTGCAAATTTTGAAATCGTACCCTGTACTCCCAAGTCCAAATCATTAATATATATCAAGAAAAGCAGTGGTCCTAGTACCGACCCCCGGGGAACACCTTCCTCCAGTCTGAAAAACAACCGTTCACCACTACTCTCCGTTTCCTGTCAATTAGCCAATTTCGTATCCATGCTGCCACTGTCTCTATTATTCCATGGGCTTCAACTTTGTTGGCAAGCCTATTATGTGGCACTTTATCAAACACCTTCTGGAAATCCACGTGCACCACATCAACCACAGTTCAAGAATGCTGTGGTCAGGTTTCACATCAGCGACTCCAACTTTTCCTTTCAATGCACGTTCAGGGCTGTAGTTTTTCCAGACACTGGGTTTACAGTCTATGTTAAACTGTCTCTTGGCGGTAATGCATCAGGATGTTCAGCCGGTTTTGTCACTGCTACAAATTTAGAGGCATAATCTGCAGTTAGTTACAGAGAAATTGTACGGACAGGATTCAGGCTTTTATTTCATCAGTGCATTTAGCGAGAGGATCTACAGCTTCAAGCAGGGCTGCAACACATCATGGCCCAAACATTGCTGTCAAAATAATAGCAAGGCTAATAACACGCGCCGTTATTTAAGTGCAAATGCCACAGCAGCTTCAGACGAGGGCAGCTGCTTGATTAAATGCAGAAATCAAGGGGCTGCGGTCGGAGGTGCGCCGGTCCGCCAGTAGCTTCACGAAAATGGCATCTCACCATCTGGCTCCCCATTCAAATGCATTGAGAAGCGTGACGTTCCCGTTTAACAACATGAAGTGTTAATTACTGCCAGTCAACCTCTCTGGCACTGAAAATTCATTAT
This sequence comes from Somniosus microcephalus, assembly GCF_052327205.1. Taxonomy (NCBI): domain Eukaryota; kingdom Metazoa; phylum Chordata; class Chondrichthyes; order Squaliformes; family Somniosidae; genus Somniosus; species Somniosus microcephalus. The sequence continues at coordinate 6,864,037 of NC_140992.1, forward strand.
TACAAGTGTGGAGTCTCAGCCCTTCAGGTTAGAATTGTTGTTGCAGATTTAAAAAAATAAAAAAACATTTACTTTTCCTTTCGGTCTCTTTCTCCCCCCCCCCCCCCCCCCCTCTCTCTCCCCCTCAATCCAATCATTCTGCCCCCCTCTATTTTTCTTTCTGTACCCGATTTGACAAATTCACCCATTCTAACTTACACTTACTTGTCAGGCCTTGCACTGTTCATTTCACAATCCTTCAATTTGATTGGTTAAGGAGATACCCAGTTGCTTGCCCGGTTTACTCAGATCCCAGATGCCCTGTAGGAGGGTGCCACGCACTTCCAGTGCAAAATATCATGGAGATTAAACAGGCAAGGGCAAGTCTAACCAACGGCGGGTGCCATTTGTTGACCGGTTACAGGAATTTTTGGGTAAATGTTTCACACACTTGTGTGCATTTTCAGAAGCTAACCTTCTGGTGATCAATTTCTGCTTAATGCGTTGGAGGTGCAGAAACTGAACAACCAACTACATTCAGTGGCAGTACATACTGTGGTAAATTAAGACAATAATCATGCTTTCTTCTGCCTGGTGCTGGTTTCAAACAGTTGCCTGCTTTAAAGTGATGCAAAGCCAGCAGTGCTGAATTATACTAATATAGCTCATGTCACACTCTGTTTAGTCAAAGCTCCATTCATCAGTGTCCAAACAATGGTTATATATCAACCAAGAGTCGACAGGACAATGAGCTCTTTGTTAATAATATCTCATTTACCACTGGGAACTTCTTTAAAGCTTGCTTCATGCCAGCAACAGTTATACTGAAACTGGTGTCAAACCCCAGTGATGTTAGACTACCTCCCCAATGTCTCGCTTGTCAAAAGCCAAATGAGCTGTCAGGTCAACGATGTTACTCAAAAGGAAAAAAACCAAACGAACTTGTGCTTCTTACATCCTCAGGACATCAGAAAGCACTTCGCAATCAATGAATTACTTTTGAAGGGCAGTCACTGTTCTAAGGTGGGCAATTTGCACACTGCGAGGTCGCACAAACAGCAATGAAGTAAATGACCAGTTAATCTGTTTTAATGTGGCGTTGGTTGAAGGATGAATGTTGGACATGTAAAAAAAAAACTAGGGTGTGGTGGGAGCACGAGGCCAATTGGTTGGTGGATAACAAGTATAGTTTATTGAATCGCGGAATACTAAGTACAGTATAATCTACTTAAGATTTAAGCAATAGTCGCAGAGTAAACAAGAAAGCGATATTACCCGATCCTCATGCAGACCTTAGCTCTTGTTCTTTCTCCTTATGCCACACCACTTGGCTTTTTGTCCCTACTTTTATCTTTGTTTTCATCCACTGCCTCCCATATAAGGTGTGGTTTTCCTCACTTCCTACTTACAGGGCGATGGGGGAAAAGTTGAGTGGGTTGAAGTGGCTCGGACTTTCAAAGGGCCAGCATGGGCACAGTGGGTCGAATGATATCGCACAGAAGGCGGCCATTCGACGATTCGATGCACCCTCTTTTTAAGTTATATTAAGTTTAACAGAATTTCCTATATTTACAGCCAGGGCACACTACTTATCACAGATTTTCCATCAATGCATCTCCCCGGGAGAGCCACAAGGACAGTGTCCCTTTAAGAGATCGGTGATACCAACCTATGACTACTCCCTTGCTGTAATCTGTAAAACCAGTTATACTCCATTCCTTTCACACAGGGAAGGAAACACATTTTAATACCAAATTAAAACTATTTAGATGCATTGTTTTTAAAGGGATAGGTAATGTTTGATGAAACTATGAAGACTTCTCCATGTAGCAACTTTACCAGTTCTCGGTTTGTGAAGAAGCAGATTGAATTATGGTTAATTCACAGAATCAGACAACGGGCTGGGAGGTGAACAACATTCCATGGAGGCTGAGAGTTGGAGAAAGGAGACACACAGACAGAGGTCTCAAATATTCAGCAGTGTAATTACTGGATGGAAGCAGCAATGCTCCAAATGGTTTAAACAGCTCCGATACTGCACATCTGTAAATTATTTTATCCAGTGAAGCATTAATAAATGTACATGTCCTCCACAAGTAACCTACCCAATCAGATTTAGGTTTGGGTCACTACTTTTAAGTTATTAAATGGTATACAATTTTAACTTATATTCTTTAATGCACAAAGGTTTTTTCAGCCTTAATCCTTGATCCATGCGCGCACTCACTGCTATTCACAAGTGAACTTCCCTGGAGATAGTTTTATTTCCTTCCTGAAAAGCATACACCATTCTAGTGAATCTCCCTTGGCATTGCTCATGACAACTGAAGGACAGGTGTCGAACCTGTACGTGTTATTTTTGTTTCCCTCCCTGCAGCCGTGACTCAGTGGGCAGCACTCTCGCCTGAGTCAGAAGGTTGTGGGTTCAAGTCCCACTCCAGAGACTTGAGCACAAAAATCTAGGCTGACACTCCCAGTGCAGTACTGAGGGAGTGCCGCACTGTCGGAGGTGCCGTCTTTCGGATGAGACGTTAAACCAAGGCCTGTCTGCTCCCTCAGGTGGATGTAAAAGATCCTGTGGCACTATTTCGAAGAGGAGTTTCCCCCGGTGTCCTGGCCAATATTTATCCCTCAATCAACATCACTAAAAAAAACAGATTAGCTGGTCATTATCACATTGCTGTTTGTGGGAGCTTGCTGTGCACAAACTGACTGCCGCGTTTCACAAATTACAACAGTGGCCGCACTTCAAAAAGTACTTCATTGGCTGTAAAGTGCTTTGGGCCGTCCTGAGGTTGTGAAAAGCACTGGAGAAATGCAAGTCTTTCTTTTCTCTGCCTCTCTTTTTCTAGTTTCTTTTAAGGCCAGAGTGGTTGGTGCTGTAGCGTGGTGGGGAAGGGGATCACGGAGGCTGGATGCCTGATTTTTCAGCGGAAGGTGTGGGGAGAAAGTGGGATACAGTGCGTGGTGGTTCATTTCGTATTGCCTGCTGCCCCCCTCGCCTGGTTCCTTTTGCTGGGTTCTATAGCACACCATTCCCATTACCTCCCATAAAGTCACAGTTTCCCAGTACAGGTTTACTGATACAATCTCCTGTTTGTAGCACTGTGTCAATTATACCATTCGCTGTAGCCTTTCTGGTACATATTTGTTGCAAATCATTTAATTCTGTCCGTGCGTTGAGTTACTTGTCACCCCTAAAGCAAGCCCCACCTTGACTTGTTCTCTCGCTCTGTTCCTGATCTGTCTGTTGACGTCTCTTCTGCTTCTGTGATATTGGTGACTTTCGTTTGCTTGATCTCTTTCATAGAGTCATACGGCACAGGAGGCCGCCATTCGGCCAATCAAGTCCGTGCCGGCTCTCTGTAGAGCAATCCAGTCAGTCCCATTCCCCCGCTCTATCCCCGTAGCCCTGCAAGTTTATTTCCCTCGTGTCTATCCAGTCTCCCCTTGAAAACATTGAGTGTCTCCGCTTCCACCCTTCCGTCGGCAGCGAGTTCCAGGTCCTCACCACTTGCTGCGTAAAAAAGTTTTCTCTCACATCCCCCCTGTATCTCTTGCCCAAAACCTTACATCTGTGTCCCCTAGTCCTTGTACCATCAACTAGTGGGAACAGCCTTTCCCCATCTAGGCTATCCATACCCGTCATAATCTTGTACACCTCTATCAAATCACCCCTCAACCTCCTTTGATCTAATGAAAACAAATCCAGCTTCTCCAACCTGTCCTTGTAGCTAAGATCCCCCATCCCCGGAACCATTCTGGTAAACCTCCTCTGCACCCTCTCAAGGGCCTTCACATCACATCCTTTCCTTTCCTTTCCCAATCTCTCTCTCCCAGATCTCTTTGGCCAATCCATCTTTCCACAGATGTCTTATCTCCATGTCCTGCCTCTCTCTGTGCCCATTCTCACTTTCTCCAGTTCATCTGTTGTTCTCTGTCTCCAAGGTTGGAAAAAAATTATGCCTATGTTCAGGAGATTCAGGAGCAGCTGCAATGTAGGCCACAAAAGGAGGAGACCTGGGAAGTAGCTGTGGAAATGGGGCGAGGGGAGAAAGGAAACTACAGGAACTCTGCTAGCGGTGGGCCTCTAGCTGGAGAAAGAGATTAAAAAACCTGCAGAAAGGAGCAGACGAGAGCAAAATTGGCTAGCAAGTCACAACAGCAAGAGGTTTAAGCCGGGAAAAAAATGATGCAGTAGATGCTAACTCTCTGCACGCCTTCAAGATGGAGCTGCACCAGTTCCCGATTGGGGTAGAGATCGCATCATGTCGAAGGTAAGTGTCTTTATAGATAACACTGGGTCCACATGATCTCCTGGACTGGTTTCAATCACCTGACAGGGTCAGAAAGGAATTTTCCATAGTATTTTTCCCCTGTTGGCCATGGGTTCTTTTTAGTCACTCCCTGGAGTTTACCTGGCTGCTGGGGGAGGCGTGAGAAATGTCTAGTCATGATGTTCCAGCCATAATGAAGTGGGGGGCAGGCTTGATGGACCAGTTGGGCTTTTCCCGTCAGTTAATTTCATATGTCCGTTTGAGAGGAAATGCAGGAAGGATGGGCTACTCATCAGGCAGAGGGAAGGGCCAAGCCTCAGAAATATTTAAAAATACAGAGTGAAGCAGAGTAGATGGTGACCGAGCCGGGGAAGCCGAGTAGATGGTGACCGAGCCGGGGAAGCCGAGTAGATGGTGACCGAGCCGGGGAAGCCGAGTAGATGGTGACCGAGCCGGGGAATCAGAATGGCACTATCCACAGTCAAGAAGCATGTAGTTACAGTGACTGGCAAATGGTGTTCAGATAGGTTTTGCCATTATATAAAATGCTGACATTAGATTTTTCTATTACAAATGTTGCCACAAAAAACGTGACTAAGAATCATGACCCGGGAAGTAAGATTGAAGTGAACAGGAAGGGTGTACCATATGCGAGATGTTTTATATATTACTAATTGATCTCCCAAGGTGTTTTGAATGGAGAACCAAGACCAAGTGCAGTCTTCAAGTGAAGCAGGATTAGAGAGTGGGGATAACTGGATCAGGGCCTGCAGACACAAGTTAGTCCCCATTTTTAAGTTGTATATTCTGTTTTTATTTTATAATACTTTGATTTTATTATTTAAATAATACTTTGGGAAGCAGAGAAGAACTTCTCTGCAGTACAAGCTGAGAGACACAAAGCGTAGGTGTAGCATCACCACTGGTGTGAGGTGTAATTGTAACATGACAAGCTAACACCGTTTCATTATAAATGTTACAAATATTTTTAATGGTAAAGGTTGACAGAAATATGACAAAAAGGTAGTAAAGTTTTGTAGACAAGAACTGTGTGCAAACATAAGATTTTTAATATATCGTAGATATGCTAATGTATAATATGATCACATCACACACCTGAAAGAAAAATCCACGACTCCTGTACAAGATGATGGTCAACACTGCAAACCCTCCAACCACCAAAGTTCTCAGCATCCATAAATTCATTCTCTCATTTTAATCAGCGCACTTTCATCCACTATTGCTCAGTCTCTCCAAGAAATTTCAAATTTAAATAGTAGCTCCCAACTTCAGTTCTGGCTCCCACTGCTGAATTACAATGTCCTGTTGTAGCTATCTTTCTCGATGGTCTTTCAATGTGAATCAGCTGTGGGAATCGAGACGACATTCAGGAGAGAAAGTTACTCTCGAAATATTATAGCTCACAGCACAACGACAGCTTTTAGAAACGCACGATATTGTGCTTCTACCTGCTTTGGAGAAAGTGTCCCACCAGGAACAAATCTTGACTGTGCATATAACCTGCACATAAAGACAACACTCCCTCCCCCACTATTAGCCACACACAGGGGCAGAAGTTTCTATTCTTATATGCTAGCATGTACACTATGCATCACATTGCTAAGGTGTCAATCACCAAGTATCGATTTGCCCAGCACTACTATTTGTTCTTTATTGCTGTCAGTACTTCAAATTATAAACTGATGCCACGTCAAGACTTTAAACAAATCTTGACCATGAAATTCTTGCTGGGTTTATAGCTGAAAACTGTCTATTTTATAATTAGAACCAAACCAACTGTAAAAATGCTCAAGATCTATTTAAATAGATGCTACTTACACTGCACCCTCACATAAACAGGACTCTTCCTTGTTCAGATGTTGACTGACCCCTACTCTGCAGTTCCCGCACCTAAACATAAAAATAATAAGCTCCCTCTCAAATTACCATGCCACTAACTTCTGTTAAGCCTTTTCTTCTAAAGCATCTGCAAAGACTCATTGCTGCAAGAATATCTTCTTGTTGCTAACATAAAGGGAATTCAAAAGTCTCCTATAGGCATATAAAGAGTAAGAGGAGGGGTGGGGCCGATTAGGGACCAAAAAGGAGACCTACGCATGGAGGCACAGGGCATGGCTGAGGAACTAAACAAGTCCTTTGTATCTGTCGTCACCAAGAAAAAAGATGCTGCCAAAGTCATAGTGAAAAGGGAGGTAGTGGAGATACTGGCTGGGATAAAAATTGATAAAGAGGAAGTACAAGAAAGGCTGGCTGTACTTAAAGTAGATAAGTCACCAGGACCGGATGGGATGCATCCTAGGACGCTGAGGGAAGTGAAGGAAGAAATCGCGGAGATACTGGCCATAATCTTCCAATCCTCCTTAAAAACTGGGGTGGTGCCAGAGGACTGGAGAATTGCAAATGTCACACCCTTGTTCAAAAAGGGTGTAAAGATACACCCAGCAACTATAGGCCAGTCAGTTTAACCTCGGTAGTGGGGACGCTTTTAGAAACAATAATCAGGGACCAAAATTAACAGTCACTTGGACAAGTATGGATTAATTAAGGAAAGCCAGCACGGATCTGTCAAAGGCAAATCGTGTTTAACTAACTTGATCGAGTTTTTTGATGAGGTAACAGAGAAGGTTGATGAGGGCAATGCGGTTGATGTGGTGTACATGGATTTCCAAAAGGTGTTCGACAAAGTGCCACATAATAGGCTTGCCAGCAAAGTTGAAGCCCATGGAATGAGAGAGACAGTGGCAGCATGGATACGAAATTCGGACTGGAGGAAGATATACATTGGTGTTCCCCAGGGGTCGATACTCAGACCGTTGCTTTTCTTGTTACATATTTAATGACTTGGACGTGGTTGTACAGGGCACAATTTCAAAATTTGTAGATAACGTAAAATTTGGAAGTATAGTGAACAGTGAGGAGGATTGTGATAGACTTCAAGGCATAGACAGGCTGGTGAAATGGGCGGGCACGTGGCAGATGAAGTTTAACGCAGAAAGGTGCCAAGTGATACATTTTGAAACTAAAGGGTACAATTCTAAAGGGGGTGCATGAACAGGGAGACCTGGTGGTATATGTGCACAAATCGTTGAAGGTGGCAGGGCAGGTTGAGAAAGCAGTAAATAAAAAGCATACAGGATCCTGGGCTTCATAAATAGAGGCAAGGAAGTTATGATGAACCTTTATAAAACACTGGTTCGGCCTCAACTGGAGTATTGTGTCCAATTCGGGGCACCGCACTTTATGAAGGATGTGAAGGCCTTAGAGAGGGTGCAGAAAAGATTTACGAGAATGGTTCCAGGGATGAGGGATTTCAGTTGCGTGGACAGACTAGAGAAGCTGGGGTTGTTCTCCTTGGAGCAGACAAGGTCGGTGCAGGCTCGATGGGCCGAAATGGCCTCTATCTGCACTGTGGGGTTTCTGTGAAGGTAGAGAGGAGATTTGATAGAGGTATTCAAAATTCATGATGGTTCTAGACAGTAGAGAGAAACTGTTCCCATTGGCAGAAGGGTTGAGAACCAGAGGAGACAGATTTAAGGTGACTGGCAAGAGAACCAAAGGCAACATGAGGAAAAACTTTTTTACGTAAAGTGTGGTTAGGATCTGGAATGCGCTGCCTGAAAAGGGTGGTGGAGGCAGACTCAAATCGTGGCTTTCAAAAGGGAATTGGATAAGTATCTGAAGGGAAAAAATTTGCAGGACTACGGGGAAAGGGCGGGCGAGTGGGGCTAGCTAAAGTGCTCTTGCAGAGAGCCGGCACGGGTTCGATGGGCCGATTGGCCTCCTTCTGTGCTGTAACCATTCTACAACTGTAAAGTACTTTTCGCTCTTCCTTCTAATTCATCATTAACTTTTATTATTCATTTTCACACATTTGAGCAATTAGCTACCCGTCCACTTTTCCAATCCGACAATCAAACCATGACGCCCATTACGTGACCACGTACTTTCATATTGACTAAACTGCTGCTTTCAAAATTTCCGCCAAAACTAAACAGCAGCAATAAGTTCCAACCAGAAGCTTGAACTGGGTCATAAGAACATAAGAATTAGGTGCCGGAGTAGGCAAGCACAGCAAGCAATTTGGAAGGTCCCTCAACCCTGCTCTGCCATTCAATAAGATCATGGCTGATCTTCAACTTTCCTGCCTGACCTCCATATCCCTTGATTTCCCTAGAGTCCAAAAATCTATCAATCTCAGCCTTGAATATCCTCAGCGACTGAGCATCTGGGGTAGAGAATTCCAAAGGTTCACAACCCTCTGAGTGAAGAAATTTCTCCTCATCTCAGTCTTAAATGGCCGACCCCTTATCCTGAGACTATGCCCCCTCGATCTAGACTCTCCAGCCAGGGGAAACAACCTCTCGGCATATACCCTGTCAATCTCCTTCAGAATCTTACATGTTTCAATGAGATCACCTCTCATTCTTCTAAACTGCAGAGAGTATAGGCCTAGTCTACTCAATCTCTCCTCATTGGACAACCCTCTCATCCCAGGGTTCAATCTGGTAAACCTCCGTTGCACTGCCTTTAAGGCCTGCATATCCTTTCTCCGATCAGGAGACCAAAACTGTGCACAGTACTCCAGGTGTGGTCGCAGCAAAGCCCTGTACAATTGTAGGAAGACTTCCTTACTCTTATACTCCAACTCCCTTGCAATAAAGGCCAACATGCCATTTGCCTTCCTTATTGCTTGCTGTACCTGCATGCTCGCTTTGTGTTCCCGTACAAGGACACCTAAATCTCTCTGAACACCAACATTTAATAGTTTCTCACCATTTAAAAAATATTCTGTATTTCTAATCTTCCTACCAAATTGAATAACTTCACATTTCCCCACATTATATTCCATCTGCCACCTTATTGCCCACTTACTTAACCTATCAATATCCCTTGGCAGCCCGTGTGTGTCCTCCTCACAGCTCACTTTCCTAGCTGTGTATCGTCAGCAAACTTGGATACATTACACTCGGTCCCTTCATCTAAGTCATTAATATAGATTGTAAATAGCTGAGGCCCAAGCACTGATCCTTGCGGCACCCCACTAGTTACAGCCTGACAACCGGAAAATGACCCATTTATCCCTACTCTGTTTTCTGTTCGTGAACCAATCCTCTCTCCATGCCAATATATGACCCCCAACCTAATAAGCCCTTATCTTGCGTAGCAACCTTTTATGTGGCACCTTATCGAATGCCTTTTGCAAATCCAAATATACTACATCCACAGGTTCCACTTTATCTACCCTGCAAGTTATCTCCTCAAAAAGCTCGAATAAATTTGTTAAACACTATTTCCCTTTCATAAAACCAGAAGTGATGGGGATAATAGGGGAGTAAATAAAAGATTTTCTGATATTTCTCTACATGACATAATGCATGGTAGAAACAAGAAATATGCTCGAAGTCAGTAATTTACCAAAACAGGAACCACAAGTGAGTCACGCTTGCCGAATTCACTCAATTCTCTTCCCCCCCCCCCCCCCCCGACCCCATAAACCACACTGGGTGCCCCTTTTTCGGAATATGGTGCAGGTTGCTTGAGCGCCTCCTCCACTTCCTCGAAGAAATTGACCTATTCTCACACATGGGAAGATCTATCAGCCGTTTTCAGTTTTGTTCTAAATCATCCACATACTTGAATCGGTAATGCAACTCACCAGAAAATTGCTAAACAAACGTAACACCAAAACTCCGGAAAGTGTTAAATATAAGTAAGTATGTATTCATCAGCAATGCCCAGCACTTAAAGCGGTCATCTTATTCATCAAGTGCCATGCCTGAGAATTTAGCACAATACTCTAGGCTGACACTCCAGTGCAGTACAGAGGGAGTGCTGCACTGTCAGAGGTGCCGTCTTTCAGATGAGATGTTAAACCGAGGCCCCGTCTGCCCGCTCAGGCAGGGGTAAAATATCCCATGGCACTATTGTTGTGTATGTACCTTTAAGAGAATAACTGGTCTCAGACTGCAGTACCGGCAGTGACCACCCCTGTATAAAAGGCGCTAGTAAGCCTCTGTAGTTTCAGTTCCCGATTGACTCCTTTCAGTAAAGACTTGTTTTGTTCAACTCCTGCTGTCCATGTCTCAATCATACACGGACATAATACTGGCGACGAGCAGATACGAACTTACCTACAGTCTGCACCACCTCCTGGGATCCATTCCTGCAGCGAAGTGAGCAGAGGTCGAGGCCAGAAGGAAGAAATAAGCAGTAGAAACGGGCATCGACCGTGGGCATCCGCCCGTGTTAGCGGAGTTGAAGATTGCTGGAGAAGCTGTTGAAAGCGGGGCCTGGTTCCTGTCGACGGTGCTTCAGCTAATCGGGCTGGTGGCAGGTAGTACACTGATCCTTCCTGGGCTGCGGCGGTCGCGAACTCGAGCGGGTGGCTTGCAACGGGGCCGAGCAGGGTTGTCGGGAAGAGGAGAGAGGGTGGAGCACACAGGGCGCGGCCGGTGCTACGAAGCCGGGCTGCGTATAGACCCGAGAAGAGGGAGGCAAGAGTCCCACAGGGTTGTTCCACGACGGGAAAATAATTTTTAAAAAATATTAAACGCGCAGGAAACCGCGAGGAGCTGCAGGTTGCAACGGAAACCGCAGAAAGCAGCGCTAGCAACAGCGGGGAAGAAGGCAAAGCGCAGGAGGTGCCATTTTAGGTTTTCAAGATGCCGAAGACTGGCTGTATCACTGCCTTTGATAATACAATAGAGGACTGGACCACGTATGTGGAAAGGGTCGAGGTATATTGCGAGGCAAACGAAATAGCCGATGAGAAAAAGGCATCGGTATTGCTAAACTTAATGGGCGCTAGAACGTACGGCCTATTGCGGGACCTGATTACTCCAGCCAAACCGAAGGCGAAGAGTTTTAATGAAATTGTTGCTGTCCTACAGGAACACCTAAACCCTGCACCGCTGTTGATAGCAGAAAGATTTAAATTCCACAGGAGAACTCAGCATAAAGATGAGAGCAATGCTGAGTACCTTACGGAACTACGCAAGCTATCAAAGCACTGCCAGTTCGGAGCAGGACTGGCAGATACCCTACGGGACAAATTTGTCTGTGGACTCCTGAGTGAAGGAACACAGAAGAAGTTACTCTCAGAGAAAGAGCTGACGCTAGATAAGGCTTTCAGCGTGGCAGTATCGTACGAAGCAGCAGCCAGGGGAGCTGCGGAAATTCAACAAAAGCCACAGGAATACGGCACCCACGAAATGACACGGGGATTTGCAAAATGTTATCGCTGTGGCAGAACTAACCATGACCAGAAGGACTGCTGGTCCAAGGACAAAATATGCAGGCAATGCGGAAAGATGGGACACATTGCATGAGTTTGCAGGTCTGGGAAGAAGACCAGCGACAACAAAAAGGCTACTAAGGAACCGTACAAGAAAGTACAAAAGATGACGGACAGTAGTTCCGAAGACCAGATGAGCGATAGTGAATCCGGGAACAGGAGACTAAGCTGTCTCAAACTTCACAATGTAATCACAAAAGAGGATCACCGAACCATTTGGGTCACCCTCACGATAGCAGGGTCCCAAGTTAAAATGGAATTGGATACAGGATCAGCGCTAACCGTCATGAATCGACGAGACTACGAGCGGCTATTTTCACACATACCCTTGAGAGAGACATCCATCGTCTTGACGACGTATATGGGGCAAAAAGTATACCCCAGAGGAAAAATAAGGGTGCCTGTCGAATACAACGGCAAGAAAATACGGAAATTGTATCTCTACATACTGCAAAATGGTGGACCACCGTTATTGGGACGTGAATGGATCAGGAAGATAAGCTTAGATTGGCACTCCATTCATGCAATGACGGATGGTAAAAAAGATGAAGACGTCACTCCTGGACGATTGTCAACAATCTTAGCTAACGCCAAAGAGGTATTTCAACAAGAACTGGGCACTCTTAAAGGCCTCGATAAAAATAGAAGAGAATGCAATTCCAAAGTTTTTCAAAGCAAGACCGGTACCATATGCAATTCGCCCAGCCGTCGAGGCAGAGCTGGAGAATCTGGAGAAGGCAGGCGTGTTGTCTAAGGTCGACTGGAGCGAGTGGGCGACACCCATCGTTCCTGTCATGAAGAAAACGTTAAGCAATAAGTCTGAGGAGCCAAGGAAGGTTCGCATCTGTGGGGATTTCAAGGTGACGGTGAACCCAGTCCTTCACACAGTACAATATCCTCTTCCAAGGATAGAAGACATCTTCGCCTCTCTGTCTGGAGGGAAGCGTTTTACAAAAATTGACCTAGCACAAGCATATTTGCAGATGGAGGTTGAAGAATCCTCTAGGAAGTATCTCACGATTAACACTCAAAGGTCTTTACCAGTATCATCGATTGGTATTCGGAGTAGCATCGGCTCCGGCGATATGGCAAAGAGCGATGGAACAAGTCCTGCAAGGGATTCCGGGGACTCAGTTACTTGGACGACATCCTTGTGACAGGTGAAGATGACAGTGAACACCTTAACAACCTAGAACAGGTGCTCACTAGACTACGGGAACATGGGCTACGAGCCAACCGCCCCAAGTGCGAGTTTTTTAAGAAACAGATATCGTATTGTGGCCACGTGATTGATGAAGAGGGGTTACATAAGTCCCCTGACAAAATTGAAGCGGTTGTTAAGGCCCCAGCGCCTGAAAATGTGTCGCAACTGAGGTCATTCCTCGGATTGGTGAATTACTACCATAAGTTTTTGCCGAATTTGTCGACAATTCTGCACCCACTGAACGCCCTGCTACGAATGGGAGTAGCATGGAAAGGGAGCAATGACTGTAAGCGGGCCTTGCAGAAGAGTAAGGACTTAATCACTTCAAGAGAAGTATTGGCTCACTACAACCCAGCACTGCCGATCAGACTGGCGTGTGATGCGTCTCCCTACGGCATTGGGGCAGTACTGTCACATAAATTCCTTGATGGTTGAGAGAGGCCGATAGCTTTTGCGTCACGCTCGTTAACTTCTGCCGAGCGTAACTACGCCCAGATTGACAGAGAGGCCGTCAGCCTAGTGTGGGGGGTGAAGAAGTTCAATCACTACCTGCACGGTCAAAAATTTACTCTACTAACCGATCATCAACCTCGTCTCCATTTTCAACCCTCAGAAGGGCGTACCGATAATGACAGCACAACGGCTGCAGAGGTGGTCCCTTTTCCTAGGGGCACACCAATATGACATCGAGTACAAAGGAACTAAACAGCATGGGAATGCTGATGGATTGTCACGCCTACCGTTGCCGACGGTGGAAGAAGACGACCTTGCAGTGGATCCAATGGAGTTATTCCACTCGACCATAGTCGAATGTCTCCCTGTGACGAATGCAAACATAGAAAAGGAAACACGGAATGACCCGACACTATCACAGGTCTATGATTTAACGGTGAAGGGATGGCCAGCATATGGCGAACCACTGCTGCCAGCATTCTCGCCGAGAAGAGAACAGCTGTCAGTGTGCAGAGGAACCTTGATGTGTGGATCCAGAGTAGTAATTCCACCTAAGTTGACGGATAGAGTGCTCAATGAGCTTCATGAGGGTCATCTGGGTGGGGTAAAAAATGAAGAACTTAGCCAGAGCATTTGTGTGGTGGCCGGGAATCGATAGAGAAATTGAAGAGATGACCAAGAGCTGTGCAGGATGCCAGAAGGTCCAAAACGCCCCACCACAAGCCCCTCTACATCCATGGGAGTGGCCCTCATCTCCATGGCAAAGGGTGCATATTGATTTTGCTGGTCCCTTCATGGACTCGATGTTTTTAATTGCGGTGGATGCACATTCAAAGTGGCCAGAGGTAATAAAAATGTCCTCAACCACCACAGAAAAAACTATCACAGTCTTACGAACCATATTCGCCAGGAATGGGCTGCCTGAACAGATTTGCTCTGACAATGGACCACAGTTTGTGTCTGAAGAGTTCCGAAGGTTCTTAAAGAACAATGGTGTTAAGCATTACACATCTGCCCCATATCATCCAGCCACTAATGGATTGGCCGAGAGGTTTGTTCAAACATTCAAGAAGGCTATCAAGGCAATGTGTAATGAAGATATACCCCTACAACACAAGGTGGACAACTTCTTGTTTGCCTACCGGAATGCGACACATGCAGTTACCAACCAAACTCCAGCCATGATGTTCTTCAATCGAAGACTACGATGCCGCTTGGATTTGGTTAAACCAAACGTCCGAAGAGATGTGGAGAACAGGCAGTTTCAGAATATGAATGAAAGGCCGACCAGGAGTTTTAAGATAGGTCAACCAGTTTTGGCCCGGGACTACCGCACTGAGAAATGGCAGCCAGGAACGATTTGTACACGGCAAGGACCTCTCATGTATACCGTGGACGTTGGAGAGAGCATTGGAAGACACATGCTGACCAGATTCTAGAGTCACTGGAAAACGTCAACTCCACATCACGATCTGATACACCTGGCAATGAAATCGACGTACCAATTGCAGCTACCGCAGAATCGGTGATATTGGAAGATGAACCAAACAACGACATTGATCCCGACTCAACCTTACTACCCCAAAGAGGCATTATCCAGACAGAATCAGGAAGCCTCCTCAAAGACTGAACTTATAATTGCTTAAACTTAACCAATGTATCTAGCAACCGTAATTGTGATTGTAATTAGTTATCATTTAGTTGTTAAATGAATGTTATGTATTGTTTATCTAAAAGGGGAGGAATTGTTGTGTATGTACCTTTAAGAGAATAACTGGTCTCAGACTGCAGTACCGGCAGTGATCACCCCTGTATAAAAGGCGCTAGTAAGCCTCTGTAGTTTCAGTTCCCGATTGACTCCTTTCAGTAAAGACTTGGTTTGTTCAACTCCTGCTGTTCGTGTCTCGATCATGCACGGACATAATAACTATCTTGAAGAGGAGCTGGGGAAATTTCCTGGCGTCCTGCCCAATATTTATCACTCAACCAATATCACAAACAGATTATCTGGTCATTTACCTCATTGCTGTTTGTGGGAGCTTGCTGTGCACAATTTGCCTGCTGTATTTCCTTGCATTACAACAGTGACTACACTTCAAAAGTATTTCAATGCTGTAAAGCGCTTTGGGCGGCGAGGTTGTGGAATGTGCAATATAAATGCAAGGTCTTTCTTTTTCTAAATGCAGCATAAACATCAGATCTGACTCATGCAAGAGAAGGACTTGGTTAGATTTTAAGAGAAATGATTAACTAGAAAACAGTTCCCACAGCAAACAATCTGTCCAAAATCCTGGCTTTAAACATCAGGGTTTCAAACGCTGCCAAGACCAGTTACAGGAATTCCCCCCCCATTCAAAACTTTTATATTTCCATAATTGCAAATAACCTCAGTACTTTAATGAATACAATGGAATCCTCTTATCACATTATAATCTTTTGCAGCAATTAGAAATGTATAACAATTTCCGGTTCATTTTTCTCCATTAGTACCACAGCAAAGATTAAACCGTTTCAGATTTAGCCAAAGCATAAATTGCTTTGTTCAATGGAAACATCAGCTCGCAAGCAAATAGTGTTGCTTAGTAAAGTACACCTTTAACGTTTCAGACCTGATCTGCAACATTTCCACAACTCTCTCTTATGTATTCTCGATTCATTTTACCCTTTTAAAAAATGTCCTCTTACTTTCACTTTTGTTTCTGCCCTCCATCTTCCTTGAAAACAAGGATAGCAATTGAGAGAGTGAGCGTGCACAACAGTGAAGCAAATGAGAGGGCACTCTCCTTTTAAAGTGCTTTTCCCCCTTTCACCTTGCTTGGTTTTCATAAGCCATACGTCCCAGGCTAATAGCAAGAACATGCTTCTATGTCACTACAGTGCTGTAGTCATCTGTAGGATGTGACCCGAGTGGCTCACCCTCTGATTTCCCCTGCCACTCTCTGGAAGGGCACCTGGTTTCCACGTAGCACTTGCCCACAACAGCAAGGCTGAGATCAGGATTGAGAGGGGTGGGCACGTGTGTAAGTCACCAGATGAACCCACAACTCCATGGCACAGCCATGGCTCAGCTGGTAGCACTCTCGTTTCTGAGTCAGAAGTTTCGGATGAGACACTAAACTGAGGCCCCGTCTGCTCTCAGGTGGACGTAAAAGATCCCATGGCACTTGTGGTAAACCACTGTTACACCTGTCTGTAGAGGCATGTGTATTCCACTAGGTACAGGTCTGGACATGCCTCGGCTGACTCCTCCCACTATTCCAGGTATATAAGTGACTACCTCCCAGTCCCTTAGTATTCTGGACGGGTCGACCACTCGAGACAAGACCTTCATTCTTTAGTTAATAAAAGCCTGATTGTTACTCGCTCAACCTCAGTCTTTTGAGTAATTGATGGCGCATCAGCACTATTTTGAAGACGAGCAGGGAGTTTTGCCCCGGTGTCCTGGCCAATATTTTATCCCTCAATCAACATCACTAAAACAGATTATCTGGTCATTATCACATTGCTGTTTGTGGGAGCTTGCTGTGCGCAAATTGGCTGCCGCATTTCCTACATTACAACAGTGACTACACTTCAAAAGTACTTCATTGGTTGTAAAGTGCTTTAGGACGTCCTCAGGTTGTGAAAGGCGCTACAGAAATGCAAGTCTTTTTTCTTTCACGGTATCCCAATCCGCTGTTAGAAACCAGCTCAGTTGCTAACGGCGGTGCGACAATAAATATATTCCACTGCAACAGCACATTTAGTCCTATTTGTTTTAATTTTAAAACTCAATTTTTGCATGAGCAAAACACTTCATAAAGCTGGTAATATCAAGCATGGCTTTTATAATTAAGCGTCTGGCTTAGCGATAAAAATGAAAAATATGAAACACTAACTTGAAAGAGACAGCCTGGGGTCACACAACACAATTCACACATTTCTGCCTACCCCATTCCTTATGCCAGGCATGCAAAGCAAGCAAAATAAAATAAATGCTGGCAATTGTCACAAAATCCACTGTACCTTCTTCATCGATCCACTTCATCGTGAAGAGCTGCTCGTTGTCAAAGCAGCACATATCACGGACCTCAGTGCAAAGGTTTTCATACGTGATGGAGGGATCGAAGTGGGTGATCATGATGTCCCTGAGCGAAGAAATGAATAAAGGACCAGTAAGAAATAACCAACACCAAACAAGTATTGCTTCACACAAATGTTGAGAAGTCGCACTGTAAATCTGGAATCAGGGCCCGACGGGTTCCAGAGCAAAGCAGAGCAAGACACCTTCCTCCAGGATTCACACCAACTCTATTTCTGTTCAAGATATTTCACAAGAGAAAAAACACAACTGCCCTTTGCCAAGGAACTCGGGCTTTGTATTAAATGTGAACACTCCACAAGAAACTGGGGAAAGGCAGCAATTGAAAGATGGCTCCATATGAAAAAAAGGCTGAACTCTGGTTATATAATAAATATCAAAATATGAGAGTACGTCGATATTCTTCAGTTGAACACCCCATGCCCACCCCGAGAATGGTTAGCTTAAATCTGAAATCTCCCACAGCACATAAAAATCCAACAGATCTGATATCAGCCCGACCATAGTTTCTGTGCCTGATTTGGTATTGAATTCACCCCTTCTAACTTACTCTTTCTTCAGTCCTTGCGCTGTTAATTTCACAATCCTCCAATCCGATTGGTTAAGGAGACACGCAGTTGCTTTCCCTGTTCCCTCAGGTCCCAGATGCCTGGTTTCCCTCGCTGCAATGTTATCAGCTCGCATTCCAGCAACTTGCGGCGCAAAATATCGGCGAGGTTAAATGAGCAAGGAAAAGACGGCGTTTGTTGCCCTGCTACAGCAAATTATGGGCCATCAAGTTTGATGAATTAACGCCACCGTGATCGCCACAGCCACTTGCGCCATTGCAAAATAGCACTGGAGAGCTCAGAATCAGTAAAGTTGCCGGAGGATTACATTTCTACTGACTTGTCCCAGGAACTTAATTGAAATCTTCAATTTAAGTTATAAAATAAGTCTTTTGACAGCCAGGCATGTTCTGACTTTCCCTGACTAATATTATTAATATTTATTGAGCTTGTGCACTAAGCATAGATTGCAACCACTAATATGGCTAGGGATCACATGCTGTTCAGGAGATAACCCTGCTTAACGCCGATTCATAAATTTCTACATGGGAACATAGGAACAGGAGTAGGCCATTCAGCCCCTCGAGTCTGTTCTGCTATTCGATGGGATCATGGCTGATCTGTGACCTAACTCTTGCTGCGGTTTATTCCCACAGGTGCTGACAGTTCCCATATGATCATGCTTCATTGTTGAGCCCAGATGGAGTGCATCAATGGGATTTTTAGCTATGATGGGCTTCATAACTAAACCAAATCCTGTCCTTACCCAAAACCCAAATACACACCTAACTTCCAGCAGGCATCACTCAGAGAAAACATAGAAAAATAGGAGCAGGAGTAGGCCACTCGGCCCTTCGAGCCTGCTCCGCCATTCAATATGATCATGGCTGATCCTCTATCTCAATACCATATTCCCGCTCTCTCCCCATCCCCCTTGATGATGTCTTTTGTGTCTAGAAATCTATCTAGCTCCTTCTTAAATATATTCAGTGACTTGGCCTCCACAGCCTTCTGTGATAGAGAATTCCACAGGTTCACCACCCTCTGAATGAAGAAATGTTTCCTCATCTCAGTCCTAAATGTCCTACCCCGTATCCTGAGTCTGTGACCCCTCGTTCTAGACTCTCCAACCAGGGGAAACATCCTCCCTGCATCCAGTCTGTCTAGCCCCGTCAGAATTTTATACGTTTCAATGAAATCCCCTCTCATTCTTCTAAACTCTAGTGAATACAGGCCTAGTCGATCCAATCTCTCCTCATACGACAGTCCTGCCATCCCAGGAATCAGTCTCGTGAACCTTCGCTGCACTCTTTGAGGAAGTAACATATAGGGTGGATAAAGGGGAACCAGTGGACGTAGTGTATTTAGACTTCCAAAAGGCATTTGACAAGGTGCCACACAAAAGATTATTGCTTAAGATAAAAAATCACGGGATTGGGGGTAATATTCTGGCATGGATAGAGGATTGGCTATCTAACAGAAGGCAGAGAGTTGGGATAAATGGTTCATTCTCAGACTGGCATCAGTAACTAGTGGTGTTCCGCAGGGGTCAGTGCTGGGTCCCTAACTCTTTACAATCTATATTAGCGTTTTGGAGGAGGGGACCGAGTGTAACATATCAAAGTTTGCAGATGATACGAAGATGGGAGGGAAAGTAGTGAGTGAGGAGGACATAAAAAACCTGCAAGGGGACATAGACAGGCTAAGTAAGTGGGCAGAGATTTGGCAGATGGAATACAATACTGGAAAGTGTGAGGTTATGCACTTTGGCAGGAAAAATCGTAGAGCAAGTTATTATCTTAATGGCAAGAAACTGGAAAGTACTGAAGTACAAAGGGATCTGGGGGTCCTGGTGCACGAAACTCAAAAGGTTAGTATGCAGGTGCAGCAAGTGATTAAGAAGGCCAATGGAATGTTGGCTTTCATTGCTAGGGGGATAGAATATAAAAATAGGGAGGTATTGCTTCAGTTGTACAAGGTATTGGTGAGACCGCACCTGGAATACTGCATACAGTTTTGGTGTCCATACTTAAGAAAAGACATACTTGCTCTCGAGTCAGTACAAAGAAGGTTCACTCGGTTAATCCCGGGGATGAGGGGATGGACATATGAGGAGAGGTTGAGTAGATTGGGACTCTACTCATTGGAGTTCAGAAGAATGAGAGGCGATCTTATTGAAACATATAAGATTGTGAAGGGGTTGGATCGGGTGGATGCGGGGAGGATGTTCCCGATGATGGGCGAAACTAGAACTAGGGGGCATAGTCTTAGAATAAGGGGCTGCTCTTTCAAAACTGAGATGAGGAGGAGCTACTTCACTCAGAGGGTGGTAGGTCCATGGAATATGCTGCCCCAAAAAGCTGTAGAAGCTACATCATTACATAAATTTAAAACAGAAATAGACAGTTTCCTAGAAGTAAAGGGAATTAAGGGTTACGGGGAGCGGCAGGAATTTGGACAGAGGTCTAGGTTCGGATCGGTCATGGCCCTGTGGGTAGCGGAGCGGGCCCAGGGGCCGTGCAGCCTGATCCTGCTCCCATTTCGTGTGTCTAATTCTGTTAGATTCAGCAGATGGTTCTGTGATAGTAGATTGGCGGTTAGGATCAGATCAGCCATGGCCTTATTGAGTGGCGGAGCAGGCTCGAGGGGCCGATTGGCCTACTCCTGCTCCTATTTCTTATGTTCTTATGTCCCTCTAGGGCAAGTATATCCTTTCTTAGGTAAGGAGACCAAAACGGCACACAGTACTACTCCAGGTGTGGTCTCACCAAGGCCCTGTACAACTGTAGTAAGACATCCTTGCTCCTGTACTCAAATCCTCTTGCAATGAAGGCTAACATACCATTTGCCTTCCTAACTGCTTGCTGCACCTGCATGTTTGCTTTCAGTGACTGGTGTACAAGGACACCCAGGTCCCTTTGTACATCAACATATCCCAATCTATCACCATTTAAATAATACTCTACCTTTCTGTTTTTCCTACCGAAGTGGATAACTTCACATTTATCCATGTTATGCTGCATCTGCCATGTATTTGCCCACTCACTCAACTTGTCTAAGTCGCCTTGAAGCCTCTTTGTATCCTCCTCACAACTCACTCACTCGTGCTTAAAAGGAGCAACCTTAGCGGATGTTTTTTCTCTCCTTCCCCAAGGCCTCCGGGACCAGTGGCCGCACCCCTTCCATCACCTCAGCTGATTCAGACACTGGGACCCTCCTGGTCTGCCTGGTTTAGATTTTCTGCCCAGTGTGGAACTATCAACTGAGCTATCAAAGGAGCCTTAGATTGCCATGTTCAATCATAATATGCACAGCCATACTGTCAGTTGAAGGGCACAATGTTTCCAGAGACTGGCAGTTTGAATGATGACCTTTAGTGAAAGCAACTTTTCCCAGAGTTAAATTAAAGTTTCATGCAAGGGATAAAATATTTACAACATGAAACTTTAACTGACACAGGAACAAAGTGTCACTTTCACCAGCAGTAATCCAAGTCTTCAAACCCATGGTCAGCATATGAAAAGGGGTGGCATCTCAGGAGGTCAGCGGGCAAACACTTCACACAGTGAAACGGTATGGAACTTCAACCTCCAAATAAAGAATGAACATTTATACACTGTCAATTAGAAAGGGGAAAGAGAATTCCTTGGTACAAGAAAAAGAAATAATGAAAGACTTGCATTTATATAGTGCCTTTCACAACCTCAGGATCTCCCAAAGCGTTTACAGCCAAGGAAGTACTTTTGAAGTGAAGTCACTGTTGTAATGTACAAAAGACTTTGATAGGGAAATCAAGACAATGAATGAACAGAAAACAGCCAAATCCACCGCAGAAAATCATCAGCAACAGTGCCATGATGGGTTAATCAAAAGAAGTTGTAGATCACCATACATTTTGATGATGGGTTCATTTTTTTTTTTATCTTCCTACATCTAACATCAAAAAACCCAACTTCTCCTCCTTCCCCTTCATAAATGCCCAAGACAAAGAAAGTCACCGTTTTGCAATTCCTAAAACACCAGTAGAAATCCCGGAATCGTCCATAATAAAAATGGAATTTTGCTTCTTCGGTCACTATAAACCAGTGGCCCTGTTCTTGGCATCTTTTAAAACGACAAAGGTAAATCTGACCCACAATTCAAATCCGAGCAGAATATACACCTCCAGAAAACAGTAAGTACAGGTCTTTGCACACCTGGCATATTGACATTCTGCAGCATCTGTTGCACTGCCTCAGCTTCACCTTTCGTTACAGGTAAACTGGTTTCATAATTCGCATCTAAATATGCAATGTGCTTGGGATATTTACACATTATTAATTCATGTCTCTGCACATCAGCCACAGCCAAATCCTGCAACAATTTCACAGCTCACTTATGCCACCTGTGTGCTGCAGCCCTGCCTTCAGCGACAGCCCTGTAACGTGAACAAGTTGCTGCTGGTCTCCCTGTTGATCTACCTTGGGAGGTTTTACATAAGAACCTAAGAAATAGGAGCAGGAGTAGGCCAATCGGCCCCTCGAGCCTGCTCCACCATTCAATAAGATCATGGCTGATCTGATCCTAACCTCAAATCTTCTATCACTCTCCATCCCACCCGAACCCATGTGATCTCCCGGGAGAGGCGAAAAACCAGATAAAAAACCCAATGGCCAATTTGGGAGAAAAAATCTGGGAAATTCCTCTCCGACCCATCTAGGCAATCGAAACTCTTCCAGGAGATCACTCTGTCCCTATATTTTCTACAGTACTTACCTTCTGTAAAGGTGATCTCCACCCCAGCCAGGAACAGGAATAAAACCATCTCCTGAAATCTAACACAGAATTAGAACACAAGAAGTAGGAACAGAACCAGGCTACACGGCCCCTGGGCCCACTCCACTACCCACAGGGCCATGACCATTCCGAACCTAGACTCATGTCCAATTTCCTGCCCGCTCCCCGTAACCCTTAATTCCCTTTACTTCTAGGAAACTATCTATTTCTGTTTTAAATTTATTTAATGATGTAGCTTCCACAGCTTTCTGGGGCAGCAAATTCCACAAACCTACTACCCTCTAAGTGAAGAAGTTTCTCCTCATCTCAGTTTTGAAAGAGCAGCCCCTTATTTTAAGATTATGCCCCCTAGTTCTAGTTTCACCCATCATTGGGAACATCCTCACCGCATCCACCCGATCAAGCCCCTTCACAATCTTATATGTTTCAATAAGATCGCCTCTCATTCTTCTGAACTCCAATGAGTAGAGTCCCAATCTACTCAACCTCTCCTCATATGTCCATCCCCTCATCCCCGGGATTAACCGAGTGAACCTTCTTTGTACTGACTCGAGAGCAAGTATGTCTTTTCTTAAGTATGGACACCAAAACTGTATGCAGTATTCCAGGTGCGGTCTCACCAATACCTTGTATAACTGCAGCAATACCTCCCTGTTTTTATATTCTATGCCCCTAGCAATAAAAGCCAACATTCCATTGGCCTTCTTGATCACTTGCTGCACCTGCATACTAACTTTGAGTTTTGTGCACCAGGACCCCCAGATCCCTTTGTACTACAGTACTTTCCAGTTTCTTGCCATTAAGATAATAACTTGCTCTATGATTTTTCCTGCCAAAGTGCATAACCTCACACTTTCCAGTATTGTATTCCATCTGCCAAATCTCTGCCCACTTACTTAGCCTGTCTATGTCCCCTTGCAGGTTTTTTTATGTCCTCCTCACTCACTACTTTCCCTCCCATCTTTGTATCATCTGCAAACTTTGATATGTTACACTCGGTCCCCTCCTCCAAATCATTAATATAGATTGTAAAGAGTTGGGGACCCAGCACTGACCCCTGCAGAACACCACTAGTTACTGATTGCCAGTCTGAGAATGAACCATTTATCCCAACTCTCTGCTTTCTGTTAGAGAGCCAATTCTCCACCCACGCCAGAATATTACCCCCAATCCCGTGATTTTTTTTATCTTGAGCAATAATCTTTTGTGTGGCACCTTGTCAAATGCCTTTTGGAAGTCTAAATACACTACGTCCACTGGTTCTCCTTTATCCATGATTTGTATGATTTGGACAGGTTGGGTGATTGGGCAGATGCAGTATAATGTGGATAAATGCGAGGTTATCCACTTTGGTGGCAAAAACAGGACGGCAGATTATCTGAAAGGCAATAGATTGGGAGAAGGGGAAGTGCAACGACACCTGGGTGTCCTTGTGCACCAGTCGCTGAAGGTAAGCATGCAGGTGCAGCAGGCGGTTAAGAAGGCAAATAGTATGCTGGCCTTCATAGCGAGAGCATTCGAGTACAGGAGCAAGGATGTCTTGCTGCAGTTGTACAGGGCCTTGGTGAGACCACACCTTGAGTATTGTGTGCAGTTTTGGTCGCCTTATCTGAGGAAGGATGTTCTTGCCATGGACGGAGTGCAGCGAAGATTCACCAGACTGATACCTGGGATGGCAGGAATGACTTATGAGGAGAGATTGGGTCGATTGGGCTTATACTCGCTGGAGTTTAGAAGAATGAGGGGGGATTTCATTGAAACTTATAAAATTCTAACAGGACTAGACAGACTAGATGCAGGAAGGATGTTCCCAATGGTGGGGGAGTCTAGAACCAAGGGTCACAGTCTAAAGATAAGGGATCTTTTAGGACAGAGATGATGAGGAATTTCTTCACCCAGAGAGTGGTGAACCTGTGGAATTCTCTACCACAAAAGGCAGTTGAGGCCAATTCATTAAATATATTCAAGAAGGAGTTAGATATATTTGTTAAGGCTAAAGGGATCAAGGGATATGGGGAGAAAGCTGGGACAGGGTCCTGAATTTGGATGATCAGCCATGATCTCATTAAATGGCGGAGCAGGCTCGAGGGGCTGAATGGCCTACTCCTGCTCCTATCTTCTATGTTTCTATTGAGATTACACAAATTAGAGTTGTATTCACTAGAATTTAGAAGGTTAAGGGATGACCTGATCGAAGTTTTCAAGATATTAAGGGGAGCAGATAGGGTAGCTAGAGAGACACTATTTCCGCTGGTTGGGGATTCTAGGACTCGGGGGCATAGTCTAAAAATTAGAGCCAGACCTTTGAGTGAAATTAGGGAACACTTCTACACACAAAGGGTAGAAGAAGTTTGAAACTCTTCCACAAACAGCTACTGATGCTAGATCAATTGTTAATTTTAAATCTGAGATTTTTGTTAACCAAAGGTATTAAGGGATATGGGCCAAAAGCGGGTATATGGAGTTAGGTCGCAGATCAGCCATGATCTCATTGAATGGTGGAACAGGCTCGAGGGGCTCAATGGCCTCCTATTTCTATGTTCTCATGAGCGAGGGAGGGGATGAATGGATATGTATGAACAAATGGTGTTCCAGTTTAGGATATGAATGCTAACCTCTGAAACAAGGTACCAGAGGATTATTCCTATATCTCGTGTTCTGCAGTGATAGGGTAAAGGGAGAAAACAATTGGTGAAGGTGGTGGTAAGAGTACGCACCAGTCCTGCCACTCAGTTGTAAAATTACTCCACAACTAAATGTAGCAGGCTTGCCCATCCTTTAAATGCACCTTCTACAGTTGGGAACTGGGGTCGCCAGTTTTCAGACTGCTAGTTGGAATCCCTTGCAATACACAGTTGTCAGCCTCAATGAAGCACGAGACTAACACTTTTCACAGTACAGCAACATTGACAATATCATGGACTAGCAAGCCTCAATATTCAAACTTCTGTTGGGAACTACAGGGAGGTGAGAGGAAGAAGAAAAATAATCAGTTAGGAATTAGCAGCTGAGGAGAGAAAGGAATAAAATATACATGACTTTAAAGGGACGACTTGAGGTAGAAGTAAATTTACCTCTCCAAAATACAAGATATTACTTCTGTGCTATGTTCTTATATTTTTGCAAGATTATGGAGTGAAGGGTTATGGGGAGCGGGCAGGGAAGTGGCTTTGAGCCCAAGATCAGACATAATCTTATTGAATGGCGGAGCAAGCTCGAGGGGCCAAGTGGTCTATTCCTGCTCCTATTTCTTATGTTAACATTTAATTCTGCCTCCCCTCAAACTGATTGAAGGAAGCTGAGAGATTTAAACGTTTAACTCCCTCACATTCAGAATACCCACCAACAAGGAGGCGATTTCTACAGGTGCTTTTTTAGGCCGATAAGCTGTTGAAAAGCTAAGTGCATGTCTGAGTAGAATCTTTCCTAGAGTTAAATGTTGTTCCAAGTGCTAACTATCTAAAGCTCTGTTTATACCCATAGCTGGTAGGAAAGCAGCACTGCGTGAAGTTGTTGCCAACACAAGCAATTCAAACTACAGATAAATTCCTTTCTGCAATCTACAGGCTTTCTAAACTCAAGGTTGTCAGCACCGAATCACTTCTTGTCCTCCTCCTTTCAACTTCTCTGGCATCCTGCACTATAGCCCTACAGAATACAAAGACCACCTCCTGAAACTGGGCAGAATTTCCTCCTCAGTGCCTGTGTACTGAGCACATATCATAAACGGCTCGAGATTCTCCATTTATTGCAAAGGGAAATCAGGAACAGTTTGTCCCCAAATTTCCAATAAGCACTTCCCCCTGACTACTTGCCTACTCTTGGACGCTGAAGAGGAAAATCTACTCCCGAATCTCAAAGCACTCTCACTTTAAAAAAAAATAGATGTAGTTAAGTGTTTGATACATGAACAGAGGTTAAAGAACCCATCTTGTTGCCAATATTTTTCAAATTTTGCACAAGTAATGCTCTTCATTCCTATGTTTCCACAAACCACAGTATTAATTCAGGAATGAAGAGCGATGACCGGTGTTTCTAAAATCTATTTACATGTACATGCCCTGTCCCCCCCACAGTCCCTCTTCCACAGTGATACGGCTGACACTCAAACTGTGACCAGGGGAGGAGCTTCGGCACAAACTAAGAGCCTTATGAAAGGGTTATGGGAGACATTGGAAATACAGAAGATTCGAATCAACTTTCACGCAGCTATGAAGCAGTATGGGGAAAAGTGCACATGATTAGGTAACCGTCCAGAAACAGATCAATATCATAGCAGCAGCAGTGACACACATGTTTAGTGGAGGTCAGTTGAAGCTGACTTGGGTTTGAACATACTCTCCAGAATTAAAGTCAAATTCAAATCCTTGGAGCAGGACAGGTTAACAAAGCAGTTAATTAAGCATATGGAACCCTGGGTTTTATAAATAGAGGCATAGAGTACAAAAGCCAGGAAGTTATGATAAGCCTATATAAAACACAGGTTCGGCCTCAACTGGAGTATTGTGTCCAATACTGGGCGCCACACTTTAGGAAGGATGTGAAGGCTTTGGAGAAGGTGCAGAAAAGATTTCCGAGATGATTCCAGAGATATGGGAATGCAGTTGCATGGATAGACTGGAGAAGCTGGAGTTGTTCTCCTTGGAGCAGAGAAGGCTAAGAGGAGATTTGATGGAGGCGTTTAAAATCATGAAGCGTTTAGATAGAGTCAATAAAGAGAAACTGTTTCCAATGGCTGAAGGGTCAATAACGTGAGGGCACAGATTTAAGGTGATTGGCAAAAGAACCAGAGGTGACAGGGGGAAAAACTTTTTTATGCAAGGAATGGTTAGGATCTGGAATGCACTGCCTGATAGGGTGGTAGATACAAATTCAATAGTAGCCTTCAAAAGGGAATTGCATAAATACTCGAAGGAGAAAAAATTGCAGAGATATGGGGAAAGAGCCGGTGAATGGGGCTAACTGGATTGCTCTGCGAAAGAGCCGGCACAGACTCGATGGACCGAATGGCCTCCTTCTGTGCTGTACTATTCTATGATTCAAGGCAAAAAGCTGAATCACTGGTGCAGGGGATGGAGGAGGGATGTTTAATCAGAGAGGTGTTCTTAGACACCAGACTCTATACTAGCCTAAAGATGGTCACTGTTAAAAATGACCTATGGCAAACCAACACCACCAACTGTGATAACCAAGCTTTCTTTAACCACTAGATACACCAGCTAATGGAATATATAATAGAATATTCAAACTTGTTATCAAGAATCTGTGGAAACCTGGATATTTGAAGATCTGAATATCCTCAGCACATAATGGAGGAGTTGAACATAAGTGAAATATGTATGATGATGACTAGTGCTGGGAGTAAGTTCCTTCAGTAGCCTGTATCGTGTTTTATAAAGGCTAGAATCATATACTGCATTTACCTTGCAGGGTTGCCACTGATGGCAGCCCAACTTCAATGGTGGCACTTAAAAAATAAATAAAGCAGCAGCTTCAAAATTGCTACATCAAGCCAGAACAGCAACAAAAACTTTCACCTCCACTTCTTCTTTGGTCGTGGACAGACTGAGCGTTTAGCACATCCGTACAGGTCAACAATGTGGTTTTCACACTGCCGCCCTTCAGCGAAGGTCTCGTGGCCAGAAAAGCAGCAATTGATGACGTTTAAACAACCGTGCGACATGTGTAATCGTTTACCGTTTCTGCTGTATCGTCAAATCCACTCAGTGTAAAAAGTACAAATTCCACAACAGGAACAGCCAAGACTTAAGAACGAGAGAGAAACAGGAAAAAAAGAAACAGGCTTGCATTTATAGTACAATACCTTCAGAAGCTTTGTACGGTGGTTCACATACAATGAATTACTTTTGAAGTGCAATGACTATTGTGGTGGCAAAACGCAGCAATGATTTTGATGGACTTGAACTGGACTCTGCATTCAGTGAAATGGGCCCTTTGGAGGGAATGTCTGTCGGAGGCGGTTGAAGCCTGGACTGAATTATTCAAGTCAGACAGTGGGTGGTGAGGAAAATCATCCTGGATTTGTCCTCAACAAGTAACTGTCATAACATACTAATACCTACACTGTTGTATATTTTATTCTGCATTTTACTGTGGTACTTTATTGTTGGCATTACAATTGACAAGTTTTAATGACAATTACAGATCATTTTCAGGTACTATTTATTGTGTAACCATCATTTCAAATTTATTTGCTAACTGTGCTGACTTTTTGTTCATTCTAAAAAGTTGAGCAAACTATGCGGTAACTTTCACTGACAGGTGGAGAAGGGTGCTTTATATGCAAATATAAATATGTAAAAAATTATGATGCATGTTAATTATGTATATTTTTCTAACAACTAAATATTGAGAGCTCCCAAAAATCAACATTAAAATTTGGATCATGGCCAAATTACACAGCAACACTTCACTGCCTAGCCTGCAGAAACAGTACAGCACGAGCATTTTACTCAGAGGAACAATGAGACTTAATGTTAAACCTGTGCACAAATCTAAAGGAGTCAGAAGCATTACTCACCTGAAACTAACAGCACCCAAACCCCACCTGATTCATCAGTCAGCACTGATTCACCACAGCACAGATCGGAGTGATTCAAGCTCCTTACTTTGGAATGTTTGAATGTTCTGCAATTAAAGGTCTCTGGATCTGCAGGAAATTAGTGGATATTGGGTAAGCACCGTATCTCGTCACCCGAGACCTGGGTTTGACAGCAGCTTTGCCTGGCAGGATGAAAGTCTCTCCTCGCTGCTGGGTCTTGTGAAATTAGTTTGGGAGGTCAGAACTCAGTACTTCGAGTGTGGGCCACAGCACGAAATTGTCAATCTCACAGGCAGACCACAAAGATGGCTGGCATAGGAAATGAAGATATCACTTTTCTTTTGAAAAACGCTCCCAAATGCAAGAATCTAAGCAGCATTGCTCTAGGCAGGGTAGCGGGAGCAGTTGTCTGCACCTGATCATACCTGGAAGTGCTTGATGCTGACACTGGGGGCCTGAAATAGGAAAGCATTCCATTCTCCAGTTATAATGGCCCAGAACTTGTGGTCAGCAGCAAAGCGAAGGTGTTCGCTGCTGGCCCCAAGGTACACTTCGCACAAGGGTCATGCAATCCCCGTGTCCAGAACGTCGGGTTTTCCGACCTTCAATTCAAACCAACGGAATTTAATGGGGATATTGTGGCAGTACCACCAGTTGTCCCTTACATATAAATATACATAATTCCCTTTAACTCACCTAACTGTATGTACTTAACTTACTTATATATGTTAGCTTACCTGTTGGGGCCGATGCCCTTTTAACTTACCTTTTGGGCCATTGCCCCTTTAAGATGTACCCTAACATGCTGACGTCACGTCACGTATGACGTAACGTGCGTGCGGCGGCCGCCAGCCCGACTCAGCCTTCCAGGATGGCCGCCGGCGCAACCCGGCATAGCGTCTTCGGTCGCATCGGCCAGCCGACGGGAGCGACGCGGTCTTCCGCTCCCGCGGCAAGCACCGGCACAGCCCGGCCTCGCAACCTCGGCCTCAACGGCGCGGTCACGTGACACCCCAAGCGCGGGCAAACGCGACGACGCGCATCACGTGACGCCCTAAGCGCGGGAAACGTGACCGAGCATGAGGACGTCATCACGCTCTCCACAGGACTGCGAACTCAGTCCTCGTGGAGTCCCCGCTGGGACAAGACCTATACCACGGTGCTTCTAGTCAGCCATCTTACCTGCCATCTTACCGGATGTAATTAGTCTGTTCCTGTAAATAAACAGCTTGGTAATAGTTCGTCGAAGTCAAACTCTCTTATTTAGTGGCGATCTACACGAACCGCTACAATATCCTTGTTCGAGCTGCTGTGACGTCAACAGGCTGAGCAGCCAATCAAAAGGCAGAATTCTCAGACAGCAAACAAGGAAATGAGTAAGCCCTTAAAATTCTAACTTTTTAAAATAGTTAGAGCAAGCAAAAGAAAAATTGAGGCTCTCACACAGGGAAAAGGCAAACCCGAAATAAAGATGAACAAAATAATTTTTTTTTAAATTTTAATTATTAAAATGGACAAATTTCACAATGCACAAAATGAGAATGAGTTTTCCAGGCCTTTAACATTTGTTTATCAGTCAACACGCTGTTAAAACCCCAGTTACACCGAATCCCTTCGGGTCTAACTTTTAGTGGGGAATTTACAGCGTAATTACTGCAGAAGAGCTGAAGTTTTCGTCAGTTTCTCTGATTTGAGAGATTTTACTGATTGCCGGCTCTGTGCTGGGGGGTGTGCTACAGTGCAGCCTGTGTCGGAGCTGTGAAGGACAGACTGCAACTTCGGGATTTTCACATCCGCCTGTGCCAAATCCCGAAGTTGCGGTCAGTTTCAAAGGCGGAATAACGGCAAGCGTTGCCAGCGTGCCGTCATCCTGACCACAAATTCCAGGCCTATATCACTGGCTTCACAAGCACAAAACCTCACCCACCCGACTTATCCTACAACTTCAATTTCCTGCGACTGCACAGTTAACATACTGTGCGTCTATATAGAATATTCTGCATACGAGATATAACGACTTGCATTTATATCGTGCCTTTAATGTAGTAAAATGACCCAAGGTGCTTCACAGGAGTATTAGAAGACAAAAAATTTACCACAATACATCAGTTGGATCCATGCCCCTTTACATTAAAAGTTGGAGTCGTCTTTAATACTGTAACCAGCACCCCTGCCTTTCAAGATGCTAGGGAACCACCTCAAAAGATGAGTCTCGCTGGCACCTTTGCAGCCAACAGCACCCAGTGTCGACAACAAATATAAACAGCTGCTGCAATGAAATCCACTGCCTCATTTACATCATAGAATGGTTACAGCACAGAAGGAGGCCATTCGGCCCGTGCCGGCTCTCTGCAAGAGCACTTCAGCTAGTCCCACTCCCTCGCCCTTTCCCCGTAGCCCTGCAAATTTCTTTCCTTCAGATACTTATCCAATTCCCTTTTGAAAGCTGTGAATGAGTTTACCTCCACCACCCTTTCAGGCAGTACATTCCAGATCTTAACCACTCGCTGCATAAAAAGGTTTTTTCTTACGTCGCCTTTGGTTCTTTTGCCAATCACCTTGAATCTGTGTCCTCTGGTTCTCGAACCTTCCGCCAACGGGAACAGTTTCCCTCTATCGACTGTCTAGACCCCTCATGATTTTGAAAACCTCTATCTGCTCAACCTTCTCTGCTCCAAGGAGAACAACCCCACCACTAATGAGAACCATCAGCCACCTCAGCCCTAGCACGAATTTCCTTTGCTTTTTCTCTCTACATCTTGAAAAACATTTCTCAAAACCCATCTTTTTGAACAGAGAAATTCTGAACCTGCACCCGAACACTAATCATAGAAATTTACAGCACAGGAGGCCGCCATTCGGCCCATCGTGTCCGCGCCAGCTGACAAACAGCTATCCAACCAAATCCCACTTTCCAGCTCTTGGTCCGTCGCCCTGTTGGCTACAGCACTTCAAGTGCATATCCAAGTACTTTATAAATGTGAAACATAGAAACATAGAGATAGGAACAGGAGTAGGCCATTCGGCCCTTCGAGCCTGCTCCGCCATTCAATGAGATCATGGCTGATCTTCGTCTGAGATCTTAGCTGATCTTACCAGTTCAGTACCCCGTCCCCGCCTTTTCTCCGTAACCCTTAATCCCCTTAGCCTTCAGAAATATATCCAATTCTCTCTTGAAAATATTTATTGAATTAGCCTTCACAGCCCTCTGTGGCAGGGAATTCCACAGGCTCACCACTCTTTGAGTGAAGAAATTCTTCCTCATCTCTGTTTTAAATGATTTGCCCGCTATTTTTAGACTGTGGCCCCTGGTTCTGTGCTCCCCTGCCATTGGAAACATTCTCTCTGAATTCAGCCTGTCCAGGCCTGCCATAATTTTATATGTTTCGATGAGATCCCCTCTCAATCTTCTAAACTCCAGTGAGTACAAGCCCAAACTATTCAATCTCTCCTCGTAGGTCATTCCCGCCATTCCAGGTATCAGCCTGGTGAATCGCCGCTGCACTCTTTCCATGGCAAGAACATCCTTCCGCAGATGGGGCGACCAAAACTGTACACAATACTCCAGATGCGGTCTCACCAGCACCTTGTACAGCTGTAGTAAGGTATCTCTATTCCTATACTCGAACCCCCTTGATATGAAGGCCAACATACCATTTGCCTTCTTAATCGCCTGTTGCACCTGCATGCTCTCCTTCAGTGACTGGTGCACAAGAACACCCAGGTCCCTCTGCACTTCCCCATCTCCCAATCTATTGCCATTTAGATAATAATCTACCCTCCTGTTTTTACCCCCAAAGTGGATAACCTCGCATTTATCCACATTATAGTGCATCTGCCACGTATCCGCCCATTCCCCCAACCTGTCCAAATCGCACTGTAGCCTCCTGACATCCTCATCAGAGCCCACCCCTCCTCCTAGTTTAGTGTCGTCAGCGAATTTGGAAATATTGCATCCAATTCCCTGATCCAGATCATTTATATATATTGTGAACAGCTGGGGTCCCAGGACAGATCCTTGCGGCACCCCGCTGGTCACTGCCTGCCACTCCAAAAACGAGCCGTTTATTCCAACTCTCTGTTTTCTATCCGCCAGCCAATTCTCTATCCACGTTAATACTTTGCCCCCAATCCCATGAGCCTTAATTTTGCATGATAATCTTTTGTGTGGAACCTTATCGAAGGCTTTCTGGAAGTCAAGGTACACCACATCCACTGGCTCTCCCCCATCTATTTTACCAGTTACTTGCCTCTACCACCTTCTCAGGCAGTGAGTTCCAGACCCCCACCACCCTCTGGGTGAAAAAAATTCTCAACTCCCCTCTCAACCTCCGAGCAATTACTTTAAATCTCTGCCCCCTGGTTATCGACCTCTCTGCTAAGGGAAATAGGTCCTTCCTATCCACTATCTAGGCCCCTCATAATTTTATACACCTCAATTAGGTCTCCCCTCAGCCTCCTCTGTTCCAAAGAAAACAACCCCAGCCTCTCCAATCTTTCCTCATAGCTAAAATTCTCCAGCCCAGGCAACATCCTGGTAAATCTCCTCTGCACCCTCTCCAGTGCAATCACATCCTTCTTGTAATGTGGTGACTAGAACTGTACGCAGTACTCAAGCTGTGGCCTAACTAGTGTTTATACAGTTCGAGCATAACCTCTCTGTTCTTATATTCTATGCCTCGGCTAATAAAGGCAAGTATCCCATATTCCTTCTTAACCACCTTATCTACCTGGCCTGCTACCTTCAGGGATCTGTGGACATGCACTCCAAGGTCCCTCTGATCTTCTGCGCTTCTCAGCGTCCGACCATTTATAGTGTATTCCCTTGCCTCGTTAGCCCTCCCCAAATGCATTATCCCTCACTTCTCCAGATTGAATTCCATTTGCCACTGTTCTGCCCACCTGACCAGTCCACTGATATCTTCCTGCAGTCTGCAGCTTTCTTCTCCATTATCAACCACACAGTCAATTTTTGTATCATCTACAAACTTTTTAATCGTACTTCCTACATTCAAATTCAAATAATTGATATATACCACAAAAAGCAGAGGACCCAGTACGGAGTCCGGCGGAACCCCACTGGATACAGCCTTCCCGTCACAAAAAACCCCTTCGGCCATTACCCTTTGTTTCCTGCCTCTGAGCCAATTTTGGATCGAACTTGCCACTTTGCCTTGGATCCCATGGGCTTTTACTTTGGTGACCTATGCAGTACCTTATCAAAAGCCTTGCTAAAATCCATATACACCACATCAAACGCACTACCCTCATCGACCCTCCTTGTTGCCTCCTCAAAAAATTCAAATCAAGTTAGTCAGACACGACCTTCCCCATACAAATCCATGCTGACTGTCCCTGATTAATCTGTGTCTTTCTATGGAGGAGAGCATTAATGCACAAACCTGCAAAATTACTTGAGCTGATCATCTAGGCTACCAATTAATGCAGTGATGAAGGAGTGCTGCATTGTCAGGGGTGCCATTCTTCAGATGAGATGTTACTCAGGCCCTGTACTAGTAGTTCAGGTGGACATTTACGGTCCCATGACATTATTCGAAAACAGGAAATTCTTCTGGTGTTTTCCAATGTCACCAGAAACAGATTAACTGGTAATTGATTTCGTTGTTGGTTGTAGTACATTTCCAGTGCAGAATGGCTGCCAGGTTTACCGACTAAAAGTAATTTACCCTGTGAAGTACTTTAAGCCACTGCAACAGAAGTGCAAATATATTTTATTCATTATTTATTGTGAACTACTTTAGGAACTTTTTGAAGGAGAGAAAAAGAACCATTGAGGTCGACAGCACAGGAAAAGGTCATTGAGCCTATCGTACAACAGCAAAACACCGGGGCTGCTGGCAATCTGAAACCAAAACAGAAAATGGTGGAAATACTCTGCAGGTTGGGCAGCATCTGTGGAGCAAGAAACAAGAGTTAACCTTTCATGTTGATGACCTTTCACCAGAACTGAAAAAGTTAGAGATGTAACAGGTTTTAAGCAAGTACAGAGGGAGGGAAAGTGCCGGGGGGGAAAGAACAAAGGGGAGGGTCTACGATAGGGTCGAAGGCAGGAGAGATTAAATGAGAAAAGGGATGATGGTGAAAGGCAAAAGTGGGTGGTAATGGGACAAGTAAAGAAACAAAAGATGGGTCTAGAGGAGGTGGAAATGGGAACAGCAGAATCAGCACCTGCTGTCCGAAAAAAATAGGGACAGAGGTTATAATCTGAAATTGTTGAACTCGATGTGGAGTCCGGAAGGCTGTAAAGTGCCTAATCGAAAGATGAGGTGCTGTTCCTCGAGCTTACGCCGGCCGAGCTTCATTGGAACAGTGCAAGAGGCCGAGGACAGAGAGGTCAGAGTAGGAGTGGAGCGGAGAATTAAAGTGACAGGCAACCCAAAGCTCAGGGTCACGCTTGCAGACTGAACGGAGGTGTTCCGCAAAGCGGTCACCCAATCTGCGTTTGGTCTCCCCAATGTAGAGGAGACCACACCGTGAGCAGCGAATACAGTATACTAAATTGCAAGTACAAGTAAATCGCTGTTTCACCTGGAAGGTGTTTGGGGCCGTGGACAGTGGGAAGGGAGGAGGTAAAAGGGCAGGTGTTGCATCTCCTGCACTTGCACAAGAAGATTCCGTGGGAAGGGGAAGGGGTGTTGGGGCTGATTGAGGAGTGGACCAGGGTGTCGTGGAGGGTACGGTCCCTTCGGAATGCTGAAAGAGGAGAGGAAGATGCGTTTGGTGGTGGGAACGCGCTGGAGGTGGTGGAAATGGCGGAGGATGATCTGTGGAATTTGTGGAGGCTGGTGGGGTGGCAGGTGAGGACAAGGGGGACCCTATCGTGGTTCTGAGGGGGAGGGGCAGGGGCGAGAGCAGAAGTGTGGGAAATGGAAGAGACACAGTCGAGGGCCATCAACCATGGTGGAGGGGAATCCTCAGTTGAGGAAAAAGTAAGACACAACACCAGCCAGAGGGCAGCTGGTGCCGATTCTGCTATTCCCATTTACACCTCTTCTGGGCCCATTCTTTGTTTCTTTACTTGTCCCATTACATCTCCCTTTGCCTCGCACCACCATCCCTTGTCATTCAATCTCTCCTGCCTTCCACCCTATCACAGGCCTTCCCTTTTGTTCTTTCCTTGCCTCTGTACTTGCCTAAAACCTGTTACATCTCTAACATCAGAGATGAAAGGTCATCGACCTGAAACACTAACTGTTTCTCTCTCTCCACAGGTGCTGCCTGACCTGGAGTATATCCAGCATTTTCTGTTATTATTTATCCTATAGTGTCTGAGCCACCTTTTTACTAGAGCAATCCAAAGCCAATTCCAATGTTCCACACTCTCTACAGCCTGTGTATTCCTCTGCTTCAAATATTTATCCAATTTTCCTTTAAAGGATGCAATGGTCTCTGCCTCAACCACTTATTGAAGGACAGCATTACATGCTCCAAAAGCCCTCTGCATAAAGAAACGTCTCCTAACCCCTCTCTTCAGTGACAATTTTAAATCGATGACCCCTCTTCACCAACTCCCCAGCCAGAGGACAGTCCTTCCATCGGTCAAAGCCCCTCACAATTTTAGAAACTTTTATTAAATAAGCTTTCTCTGCTCCAGTGGAAATAGTCCCAGTATCTTAAGTATATCATAACTATATAGTTTTCCATTTCTGGCACCGTCCTGGTGAATCTATGCTGTATGTTCGCTATGGTTTTAAAGCCCTCTCTCTAATGTGGTGCTCAAATTTGCATACAGCATTCCCAACTGTGACATACAGCACTCCCAAAGTTGTACAAATCCATTATTTCTTTACTCTTGTACTTTCTAACCCTAGAAACGTTGTTGGCCTTTATCTACCTACATTTTCAGGGAATGATGTATTTGAACCTCTAGGTTTCTTTGTTCATGTCTCATTAATGCTGGAAATCTGAAATATAGTCATGTAAAATGCTGGAATTGCACAGCAGATTGGTCAGCATTTGAAAGAGAGTCAGACAGTTGTTGATTGACCTGCTGCACATTTTCTGGTTTTAATACTCATCTGAAGTAACGGAGGAGTCTGCAGCTACAGTTTATGCTTTAAAGGAAAGACTTGCATTTATATAGCGCCTTTAACGACCACCAGGCATCCCAAAGCACTTTACAGCCAATGAAGTACTTTTTGAAGCGTAGTCACTGATGTAACGTAGGAAACACGGCAGCCAAAATTGCACACAGCAAGCTCCCACAAACAGGAATGTAATAATGACCAGATAGAAAGAAATGGAAACGCAGAAAGATGCCTCTCCGATCAGCCCAATTACAGCACTAGCACCACAGGACTGAACTCCACGATGGGCAGTCTAATAGCACAGATTTTAATTACAAGGAAGGGCATGTGAACATTAAATTGCTAAAATATCCCACTCCATTTTTCAGGATTAATGTAACATAGCTCATTTAAAATGTGCTCACCATCTTTCAGGGAAAATCACATTGAAACCAAGCTCAATGCCCACTTCTCCAAACACACCTCCTCTGCACACACATTAATTTTTTTCAGGCACAGTCTGTAAACTCAGCTAACAAATGTAGGAGTTTGCTAAAACAAATCAGTCTTCTGAAGCATATGATTGGAAAGACCAAAGCAAAAGGTGTGGAGTGTGTCAGGCCAATAACAACAGCCTTGTTATATATGTCAATTAATCAGTCTGATTAAAACCTTCAACAGATGCCCGTAAAATCAATTATACAAGATTTAAGGTGAGCACAGGCTTCATTAAAATGCACACAATTTCTTGCTCAATGTACAATTTTTACTATATGGACACTACCCAGAATAAACTACTCAATCTCTGTAACTGTATCAGAGTGGGACATGCAGAGAATCGCTAATACTCTTGATTCCATGGGGCGTTAGGAGCTGGTCACCTTCATACAAGAAAGGATGCAAATGAGAAAAAGCCATTCTTTACACAGACCAGATGCAATCTGGTCAATCGTGGATTCTAGCCAACACAAACTCTAAGAAAGGTTTTCAAAGTCACCATCGCTCCTCTCCCCCAGCACTGAATCAAGCTAAACTGCAGAATATATATCTAATCTTCCATCCTATATTGTATACCCCTGACCAGATACCTTCCCTCATATGACACTTTCACAGCAGTTCAGGAACCATCATGTTCCCTACAGAATTTTATTATATCGATGAATTCTAATAGTCTCATTTTAACTAAATAATCATCCACAATATTTTGTTCAAAAGATGTTCACTGGTACTGCATTAGCTGGGGGAAAAACGACTTGCATTTCTACAGCGCCTTTCACGACCTCAGGACATCCCAAAGTGCTTTACAGCCAATGAAGTGTAGTCACTGTTGTAATGTAGGAGCTGCGGCAGCCAATTTGCTCACAGCAAGCTCCCACAAACAGCAATGTGATAATGACCAGATAATCTGATTTTAGTGATGTTGATTGAGGGATAAATACTGGCCAGGACACCAGGGAGAACTCCCTTGCTCTTCTTCAAAATAGTGTCCTGGGATCTTTTATGTCTACCTGAGGGGGCAGATGGGGCCTCAATTTAACATCTCATCCAAAAGAAGGAACCTCAGACAGTGCAGCACTCCCTCACTACTGCACTGGAGTGTCAGCCTAGAGTTTTATGCTCAAGTCTCTGGAGTGGGACTTGAACCCACAACCTTCTGACTCAGAGGCAAGAGTGCTACCAACTGAGCCACGACTGTGTAGTGTATGTACCTTTAAGAGGAACTATGTTTTTTTGAAGCCCTTGTGTACTGTAGTACCGGTAGTGACCACTCGGGTATATAAGCCTGTATAGCGTCTTGTATAGTTTAGTCCACCTCCAGACTTTGTTCAGTGAACACTTGTTAAATCAACTCCTGCATTCCGTGTCTCCATTAACACACGGATACAACAGTGGCGACGAGTTAGAAACGGACTTACCTGCAATTCGGCAGCACCTCAAGGAGATCGATTCCTCAGACGAAGGTCGAAAAAAAAAAAAACCTCTGGTTTCACCAGCTAAACGGGCTGGTGGCAGGTAGTGCACTGATCCTTCCTGGGCGGCGGCTCGATCGGGTGGCTCTGCAGCGGGGCCGGGCAGCGAGTTGGAAGGCAGAAGCAAACAGAGACAGAGGGTGGAGCACTCAGGAGACGGCCGGCGCTGCAAAGCAGGTCGGCGTTCGGACCAAGCAGAGGGAGGGGAAAGTCCCAGAGAGTCCGACGGGAACGATTCTCCAAGTGACGGAGAAACTGTTCAAAATATATGTGTAAATAAAAACCGCGGAGAACAGCGTTGGCAGCAGCGGCAGCGGCGGGAAAGCGCGGGAGGCGCCATTTTTGATTTTCAGGATGCCTAAGACTGGCAATATTACTGCTTTCGATAGTGATACAGAGGATTGGACCACATATGTGGAAAGAGTGGAGGTATATTGCAAGGCGAATGAAGTAGCGGATGATAAAAAGGCATCGGTACTTCTAAATCTGATGGGCGCAAGGACATACGGGCTGTTACGAAACTTGATCACTCCAGCCAAACCGATGGACAAGAATTTTAAGGAGATTGTTGATACCCTACAGGAGCACTTAAACCCAACACCGCTGCTGATAGCGGAACGATTCAAATTCTTCAGGAGGAATCAGCACAAGAATGAAAGTAACGCTGATTACCTCACCGAATTATGAAAGCTGTCAAAGCACTGCCAATTCGGGGCAGGACTGGCAGATTCTCTACGAGACAAATTCGTCTGCGGTCTCCTAAGCGAAGGAACACAGAAAAGGCTACTTTCTGAGAAAGATTTGACACTGGACAAGGCTTTCAGTGTGGCTGTATCATACGAAGCAGCAGCAAGAGGAGCTGCAGAGATACAGCAAAAGCCACAGGACATCGGCACCCATGAAATGACACGGGGTTGAGAGAGATGTTATCGCTGCGGCAGATCCACCCATGACCAGAGGGACTGCTGGTTCAAGGACAAAGCATGCAGGCAATGCGGAAAGATGGGACACATTGCACGTGTATGCCGATCTGGAAACAAAAAATCCACTGACAGAAAAAAGGTCAATAAGGAAAAGTACAGAAAGGTACAAATGATGACGGACAGTAGCTCCGAAGACCAGAAGAGCGATAGCGACTCCGGAAACAAGAGACTAAGCTGTCTCAAATTACATAATGTAATTGCCAAAGAAGATTACCAGACCATTTGCATTACCCTCACGATAGCGGGGTCCCCAGTTAAAATGGAGCTAGATACAGGATCAGCTCTGACCGTCATAAGTCGACGGGATTACGAGCGGCTTTTTCCGCATATACCTTTGAAAGACACATCCATTATCTTGAAGACATATACGGGGCAGAAAGTATACCCCAGAGGGAAAATAAGGGTGTCTGTTGTATACAACGGCAAGGAAATACAGAAGTTGTATTTATACGTTCTGCAAGATGGTGGTCCACCGTTGTTGGGACGTGAATGGATCAGAAAGATACGTTTAGACTGGCACTCCATTCAGGCGCTGACGGTGACCAGTAAGAAAAAAAATGATGATGACGTCATACCTGGACGATTAAAAGACATCTTGGCTAACGCCAAAGAAGTGTTTCAACAGGAACTAGGAACCCTGAAAGGCGCCACCGCCTCAATAAAAGTGGAAGATGCGGCAATTCCCAAGTTTTTTAAGGCAAGGCCGGTGCCATACGCAATTCGTCCAGCAGTCAAGGCAGAGCTGGAGAATTTGGAAAAAGCAGGCGTGTTATCCAAGGTAGATTGGAGCGAGTGGGCAACATCCATCGTCCCGGTCATGAAGAAAACGTTGAATAATGATAAATCTGAAGAACAGAGAAAAATTCGCATCTGTGGGGACTTCAAGGTGACTGTAAACCCGGTTCTTCACACGGTACAGTATCCTCTTCCGAGGATAGAAGATATTTTCGCCTCACTATCCGGAGGGAAACGTTTCACCAAAATTGACTTGGCACAGGCATATCTACAAATGGAGGTTGAGGAGGCCTCTAAAAAGTATCTCACGATAAACACACACAAAGGCCTGTACCTGTACAATCGACTGGTTTTCAGAGTAGCATCAGCTCCAACTATCTGGCAAAGAGCTATGGAGCAAGTCCTGCAAGGGATTCCGGGGACTCAATGCTACCTAGACGACATCCTTGTAACAGGAGAAAACGACAACGAGCACCGTGCCAATTTGGAGCAGGTGCTCACGAGGCTGAGAGAACGGGGCCTACGAGCAAATCGCCGCATGTGCGAATTTTTCCAGAAACAAATATCATATTGTGGCCATGTCATTAACGAAGAAGGGTTGCATAAGTCACCCGAAAAAATTGAAGCGGTCGTAAAAGCCCCAGCGCCTGAAAATGTCTCACAATTAAGATCGTTCCTGGGATTAATAAATTACTATCATAAATTTTTACCGAACTTGTCAACGGTTCTGCACCCTCTTAACGCACTGCTACAAACGGGAGTAATTTGGAAATGGAGCGAAGACTGTAAACGTGCCTTCCATAAATGCAAAGGCTTGATCACGTCCAAGGAAGTGTTGGCTCATTACAACCCATCACTGCCAATCAGACTGGCGTGCGATGCATCCCCTTACGGCGTGGGAGCGGTATTATCGCATAGATTCCCTGA
This sequence comes from Somniosus microcephalus, assembly GCF_052327205.1. NCBI lineage: Eukaryota > Metazoa > Chordata > Chondrichthyes > Squaliformes > Somniosidae > Somniosus > Somniosus microcephalus. The sequence goes on from NC_140992.1 coordinate 6,905,874, forward strand.
TGGCTCGGAGCGGCCGATAGCTTTTGCGTCACGCTCATTGAACGCAGCTGAGCGTAACTATGCCGGATCGACAGGGAGGCACTCAGCCTGGTGTGGGGGGTGAAGAAATTCAACCATTACCTACACGGACAAAAATTTACCTTGTTGACTGACCATCAACCCCTCGTCTCCATATTCAACCCTAAAAAGGGCGTTCCCATTATGACAGCGCAAAGGCTACAGAGGTGGTCCCTTTTCCTAGGGGCACACCAATATGACATAGAATACAAAGGAACAAAACAGCATGGGAATGCTGACGGTTTATCGCGCCTACCGTTGCCAACGGTAGAAGAGGCACCTACAGTGGACCCAGTGGAGATGTTCCACTCGACCATAGTGGAATGTCTACCAGTGACAAATTCTACCATTGAAAAGGAAACGAGAAATGACCCGACTCTCTCACGAGTCTACGATTTAACGGTGAAGGGATGGCCAGCACATGGCGAACCACTGTTGCCAGCATTCTCGCAAAGAAGAGAACAGCTGTCAGTGTGCCGAGGAACTTTGGTGTGTGGATCCAGAGTGGTGATTCCACCCAAACTCCAGGATAAAGTGCTAAAGGAGCTTCACGAGGGGCATCTGGGTGGAGTGAAAATGAAGAACTTAGCCAGAGCGTTTGTGTGGTGGCCAGGTATCGATGGAGACATCGAAGAAATGACCAAGAGCTGTCTAGGATGCCAGAAGGTCCAAAACGCCCCACCACAAGCCCCTCTACATCCATGGGAGTGGCCCTCATCTCCATGGCAAAGGGTACATATCGACTTTGCTGGTCCATTTATGGACTCAATGTTCTTAATCGCGGTTGATGCACACTCCAAGTGGCCGGAGGTAATAAAGATGTCCTCCACCACCATGGAAAAAACCATCACAGTATTAAGGACCATATTTGCCAGGAATGGGCTGCCTGAACAGATCTGTTCTGATAATGGACCACAATTTGTATCCGAAGAATTCAGGAAGTTCTTAAAAAACAATGGGGTTAAGCACTACACGTCCGCCCCATACCATCCCGCCACCAATGGATTAGCTGAAAGGTTTGTCCAGACCTTCAAGAAGGCCATAAAGGCCATGGGTAATGAAGACATAAATCTACAACATAAGGTAGATAACTTCTTGTTTGCGTACAGGAATGCAACACATGTGGTTACAAACCAAACCCCCGCCATGATGTTTTTCAATAGAAGACTAAGATGCCAGCTGGATTTGATCAAGCCAAACATCAGAAGGGACGTAGAGAACCGGCAATTTCAAGGCATGAATGAAAGGCCAACTAGAACCTTCCAGATAGGTCAACAAGTTTTGGCCCGGGACTACCGTACCGAGAAATGGCAGCCTGGAACTATTTGCACACGACTAGGACCACTGATGTATACCGTGGACATTGGAGAAAGCATAATAAGGCGCCATGCTGACCAGATCATAGAGTCATCCGAAAAGGGACAACCTACACAACTCTATACGCCTAATGATGAAGCAGAGATACCCATAGTATCTACCTCCGATCCGGTGATACTGGAACCAGATGAACCCGACACTGGCATTCAAGCCAAATCGACCTTGCCAAAAGAACCTACTACACCACCGAAAACTACTACACCATCGAGGCGTTATCCGGACCGAGTCAGGAAGCCTCCAGAGAGACTGAATTTGTAATTGATTAACTTCAGCAAATGTGTAGATTATTGTTCTTGTAAACATGTTAATTAATGATTACTTAAAATGTTATGTACTATTTATCTAAAAGGGGAGGAATTGTAGTGTATGTACCTTTAAGAGGAACTATGTTTTTTTGAAGCCCTTGTGTACTGTAGTACCGGTAGTGACCACTCAGGTATATAAGCCTGTATAGCGTCTTGTTTAGTTTAGTTCAGTTCACCTCCAGACTTTGTTCAGTAAACACTTGTTAAATGAACTCCTGCATTCCGTGTCTCCATTAACACACGGATACAACAGACTGACACGCAATTTAATGCACTTGTCCTTTACTTTTACGGAGTTGGACATAGAAACATAGAAGATAGGAGCAGGAGTAGGCCATCCGGCCCCTCGAGCCTGTTCCGCCATTTAATGAGATCATGGCTGATCAACCAAATTCAGTACCCTGTCCCTGCTTTCTCCCCATATCCCTTTAGCCTTAAGAAATATATCTAACTCCTTCTTGAATATATTTAATGAATTGGCCTCAACTGCCTTCTGTGGTAGAGAATTCCACAGGTTCACCACTCCTTGGGTGAAGAAATTCCTCCTCATCTCAGTCCAAAATGGCTTACCCCTTATCCTTAGACTGTGACCCCTGGTTCTGGACTCCCCAGCCATCGGGAACATTCTTCCTGCATCTAGTCTGTCTAGTCCTGTTAGAATTTTGTAAGTTTCAACGAGATCCCCTCTCATTCTTCTAAACTCTAGTGAATATAAGCCTAATCGACCCAATCTCTCTTCATGCGTCATTCCTGCCATCCCAGGTATCAGTCTGGTGAATCTTCACTGCACTCCCTCCATGGCAAGAACATCCTTCCTCAGATAAGGCGACCAAAACTGCACACAATACCCAACGTGTGGTCTCACCAAGGCCCTCTACAACTGCAGCAAGACATCCTTGCTCCTATACTCGACTCCTCTCGCTATGAAAGCCAACATACCATTTGCCTTCTTAACTGCCTGCTGCACCTGCATGCTTACCTTCAGCGACTGGTGCCCAAGGACACCCAGGTGTCGTTGCACTTCCCCTTCTCCCAATCTATTGCCATTCAGATAATAATCTGCCTTCCTGTTTTTGCCATCAAAGTGGATAACCTCGCATTTATCCACCTTATATTGCATCTGCCATGCATCGGCCCAATCACCCAACTTGTCCAAATCATACTGGAGTTTCTTGGCATCCTCCTCACAGCACACACGCCTACCCAGCTTTGTGTCATCTGCAAACTTGGAGATATTACATCTAGTTCCCTTGTCTAGATCATTAATATATATTGTGAATAACTAGGGTCCTAGCACCGATCCCTGTGGTACCCCACTAGTCACTGCCTGCCACTCAGAAAAAGACCCGTTTATTCCAACTCTTTGCTTCCTGTCTGCCAACCAGTTCTCTATCCAAGTCAGTACCTTACCCCCAATCCCATGTGCTTTAACTTTGCATGCTAATCTCTTATGCGGGACCTTATTGAAAGCCTTCTGAAAGTCCAAATACACCACATCCACTGGTTCGCCCTTATCTATTCTACCAGTTACATCCTCAAAAAATTCCAGTAGATTAGTCAAGCATGATTTACCTTTTGTAAATCCATGCTGACTTTGTCCGATCCTGTCACTGTTTTCCAAGTGCTCTGCTATTACATCTTTTATAATGGACTCTAGCATTTGCCCCACTACCGATGTCAGGCTTCCCGGTCTATAATTCCCCATTTTCTCTCTACCACCTTTTTTAAATAGTGGGGTTACATTAGCTATCCTCCAATCCATGGGAACTGTTCCAGAGTCTATAGAATTTTGGAAGATGACCAGCAATGCATCTACTATTTCTAAGGCAACTTCCTTAAGTACCCTAGGATGTAGATTATCAGGCCCTGGGGATTTATCGGCCTTCAATCCCGTCAATTTCCCCAACACCATTTCCCTACAAATACTGATTTCATTCAGTTCCTCCCTTTCATCAGACACCATGTTCCCCGACATCTCTGGGAGGTTATTTGTGTCCTTCTTTGTGAAGACAGAACCAAAGTATGTATTTAATTGGTCTGCCATTTCTTTGTTCCCCATTATAAATTCCCCTGATTCTGACTGGAAAGGACCTACGCTTGACTTCACCAATCTTTTTCTCTTCACATATCTACAGAAGCTTTTACAGTCAGTTTTTATGTTCCCAGAAAGCTTACTCTCATACTCTATTTTCCCCCTCTTTGTCCTCCTTCGCTGAATGGACGGAACGGTGGGGAAGAGAGAGAATGTCTTCTGATCACAAGTCAGGTTTGAGGCTTGTGAGGCAATTCAAAAGAGCAACATCTAGTGTCACAATTCCCCAGTACATGATGTAGTTACACCAGCTTTTGACCATTTATAAACATTTCTATAGCCTTTAGTATATCTCAACATGGGATTTCTTCCAAGTGATAAACCAATATATTATAATTAACAGAAGAGGAACACACTGGGAATTCTGTTGCTGTGCAACTGTCATCAGCAGAGGAGCTTTGCAGGTTAAATAAGCTTTATATTTAGCAAAATCTTTTAACTGGGTGACAAAAAGGATAATTAATGTCATAAATTAGACAAAATTAATCTTTTCCACCCAATATTAAATTTTAAAATTGGTGCCACATACTAGTTTATTTACCATAATAATTATTAATCCATTGCAGAGCAAAAATAAAGTGAAATATGCAAGTAAAAGGTAAATAGTTTATCCCAGACAAAATCAATCACTGCAGGACTCAAATGATACTCAGTAGTTCAGGAGCTCCCGAGACACCATCAGATTTTTGTGTAGACTAGACATCTCTTTCGTCCTGTCTTTTCGCAGTGATATTACTGAGCTACCTTCACTAAGTGCGCACAACAGTTAAACGCACCACAAAATGCACAGAAACAGCAAGACTGCTCAGATATTTTATAAAGCAGTAAAGAAATAAAAATTGTTCACCTGGCTGAAACAAGCGCACCTCATTAACAGCTAATTGCCACTTCAGCAATGAGTGCCATGTGTTGAAAATCGTGAGGTTAGTGATAACCAGTTACTAGGAGGATGCAGATATCTCTGATGTCAAGGATCGCAAGCTTCATCAACTCTTGGACACCAACGCCCCTCCGGAACCTTCTTCCCGTCACTTTCCTCTGATCCCATCCCTTCTTCTAATCTCACCCCCTGCCGTGTTTTCACTATCCCCTCTGACTTTCCCCTCTCTGACCCCGAATGATCAGTCCTCAGCAAAGGCCTGAGCTTCATCCCCTTTCGCCCCCATCTTAATGAATTTCGAGCTCGGCATGATGCTGAGCTCTTTTTCCATCGCCTTCGTCTCTGTGCCCACTTCTTTGGCCAGGAGTCTTCCCCCCCGCACAGCTGACCCTTTCTCCCGCTTTCTAAATTCTCATTCTACCTTGACCCCTCCCTCTGGCCTCTTACCCTCTCTAGATCTTTTCATTGCTAACTGCCGACGTGACATCGGCCATCTCAATTTCTCTGCACCCCTCGCTCACTCCAACCTACCTCCCTCTGAACTTGCAGCACTCCGTTCTCTCCGATCCAACCCTAACATTATTAAACCTGCTGATAAGGGTGGTGCTGTGGTTGTTTGGCGAACCGACCTCTAACGTGCGGAAGCTGAACGCCAACTCTCCAACACCTCCTCCTACCTCCGCCTGGACCCACTAGCAAACATCAAGCCATTGTTTCCAAGACTGTCACTGTCCTCATCTCCTCTGGAGATCTTCCCTCCATGGCCGCCAACCTCATAGTCCCCCAACCCCGCACAGCCCGCTTCTACCTCCTTCCCAAGATCCACAAACAGGACTGCCCTGGTATAGATCCATAATTTCAGCCTGTTCTTGTCCCACGGAACTTAACTCTTCCATTTTTTCTCCCCTTGTCCAGTCTCTTCCCACCTATTCCGCGACTCTTCCGACGCCCTCCGTCTCTAACAGTTTCCAGTTTCTTGGCCCCAACCGTCTCCTTTTCACTATGGACATCCAATCCCTCTACACCTCTATCCCCCACCAGGACGGCCTGAGGGCACTCTATTTCTTCCTTGAACAGAGGCCCAACTAGTCCCCATCCACCACCACCCTCCTCCACCTGGCTGAACTTGTTCTCACATTGAACAACTTCTCCTCTGACTCCACGCACTTCCTCCAAATTAAAGGTGTTGCTATGGGAACCCGCATGGGTCCTAGATATGCCTGCCTGTTCATGGGATATGTGGAGCATTCTTTGTTCCAGTCCTACTCAGGTCCCCTCCCTCACCTCTTTTTCTGGTACATCGATGACTGTATCGGTGCCATTTCCTGCTCTCGCCCTGAACTAGATAAGTTCATTCACTTCACTTCCAATTTCCACCCTTCCCTCACCTTCACATGGTCCATCTCCGACTCTTCCCTTCCCTTCTCCGTCTCCATTTCTGGCGATTGGCTTTCGACAAACATCCACAAGCCTACTGACTCCCACAGCTACCTGGACTACACTTCCTCCCACCCCGCTTCCTTTAAGGACTCTATTCCATTCTCCCAGTTTCTCCGTCTCCGCCGCGTCTGTTCTGACGATGCCACCTTCCATACCAGTGTTTCCGACATGTCTTCCTTTTTCCTCAATCGAGGATTCCCCTCTACTGTGGTTGTCACGGCCCTTGTCTGTGTCCGTTCCATTTCTCGCACTTCTGCTCTCACCCCTTCCCCTCCCTCCCAGAACCACGATAAGGTTCCCCTTGTCCTCACCTTTCACCCCACCAGCCTCCACATTCAACGGATCATCCTCCACCATTTCTGCCAACTCCAACGTGATCCCACCACCAAACACATCTTCCCCTGACCTCCCCTTTCAGCATTCCGTAGGGACAGCTCCCTCCGCGACACCCTGGTCCACTCCTCAACCACCCCTAACAGCCCTTCTCCTGGCACCTTCCCGTGCATGTGCAGGAGATGCAACACCTGCCCTTTCACCTCCTCCCTTCCCACTGTCCAGGGCCCCAAACACCCCTTCCAGGTGAAACAGCGATTTACTTGTACTTCTTGCAAGTTAATATACTGTATTCACTGCTCACAATGCGGTCTCCTCTACATTGGGGAGACCAAACGCAGATTGGGCGACCGCTTTGCGGAACACCTCCGTTTAGTCCGTAAGGGTGACCCTGAGCTTCTGGTCGCCTGTCACTTTCATTCTCCGCTTCACTCCCACTCTGATCTCTCTGTCCTCGGGCTATTACATTGTGCCAATGAAGCTCAACGTAAGCTCGCGGAACAGCACCTCATCTTTCGATTGGGCACTTTACAGCCTGCCGGACTCAACATTGAGTTCAACAATTTCAAACTATAACCCCTGCCCCCATTTTTCATGCTGTATGATTTTGCCATTCCCATTTGCAACATTTTATCTTTCCTGCCTCTTACATAAGCACAATATGTTCCTTCAATTCCTTCCTCCCCTCCTACCCGTCTCTGCACCTTAATATCTGTTACATCTCCAGCTTTTTCCAGTTCTGATGAAGGGTCCCAGACCTGAAACGTTAACTCTGTTTCTCTCTCCACGGATGCTGCCTGGCCTGCTGAGTATTTCCAGCATTTTCTGTTGTTATTTCAGATTTTCAGCATCCGCAGTATTTTGCTATTGTTGCAGATATCTCTGTTGTTTCAGGAATCCTGCAATGAGTTGGGTTTTTATTTTAAAAAGGGCAAACACCCTCTTTTTTTTAAAAAAATGCTTCATTCCACCTACCCTCTCCCATTTTCTCGTTCCCCGCATGCAGGTAATTTTTCCTCTTGTTTCTAGAATTAATTTGCATTTACGTAGCACCTTCTGATACCCCAAAGGCTTTACAACGTGGCAGCCAAGAAGCACAGGAAGATCCCGCCAATAGCAAACAAATGGATGACCAAATACTCCAGTTTTTTGGTGGCATTAGGCGAGGCAGGAACGCTGGCCAGGATACCGGAATATCTCCCTGCTCGTCTCTGAACACCATCATAGGATCTTTAACATCCGCTTGAGCAGGCAGACGTCTCAGATTAATGTCTCATCGAAAAACAGCACCTCTGACAATGCAGCATTCCCTCAGTACGGCACTGAGGCGTCAGCCTAGATCATGTGCTCAAGTCTGCAATGGGGCTTCAATCAAGTCTGATAAACAGCTCTGGGGCTTTCTTCTCACCAACCCTGAACAACTCAACATGGTACTTAGTCACAACAAGCTCCAACAGATGAGATGTCAAAGTAAAGTTGTATCTATCTTTTCATCTTATATAGTCTATCACTATCACAGAGAAAGTGTTTTTTTGGAATTCTGGCCAAAATTCCTCCCTTAGTAAGTACCAAAAAAAAAGATTTAACTATGAATCATGGTTGTGTGTGGTACAGGTATTTCGTTTGGAGAATGTTGGGGGGGGGGGGGGGGGCGGAGAGAGAGAAGAGTTAGAGGAAGTGACCAAAAACATAATCATTGTTTTTGATGGCAGGTTTTGAGGGTAGGAAGAGACGTACAGGTACAAAGATGGAGGGGTTTAGGGCCAGTGCTCCAGAGTGCAAGGAGAAGATGACTGAAAGCCCTGCTACCAATGGTAGAGTGGTTGGACGGCAAAATGCACAGCAGACCAAATGGTGGAAGTACAGAATGTGCAGGCAAAGACATAGTGCTAGAGAAAGTTGCACAGGTAGGAGGGGGCGAGGCCGTGGAGATTTTGAAGACAGGAATTAAGGATTTTAAAATCAACGCATTGAGGTATGGGGAAGCAATCGACAAGGATTGCGTGATGGTGAGTGGGATTTTATGCAGAATAGTAATGTACTGTATGGCTACTTGCTGTAACCAAAGAACAACCACAATAAAAAGAGAATCCCATTGTTGATATCGAAAATCAAGTAATCTCGCTAGCTCCCACCTCTAGCTAACCAAATCATCTTAACGCCTCAATTTTATTACAGCCGTCTAACATTTCTTAGTTTAATGAAAGGAATACTGGAAGGAGGAAGCATAGAAAAGGCAAAGCTGTGAGTCTCAACACAACTGCTACAAATTTCCAATGTAAAGCTCGATAAATTGACACTTCCTTAACAGAGAAACATGGGATCTGCTGGACGGAAAAAGACCAGGGTCCCTGTTGTTCATCTTCCGATAGTCGCATGATACAATAACAGAGTTGTTTACTAATCATGGCAATCAATAAGTCTACAACTGACACAGGGTGGTGTCGCAATACTTAACAGAGCCTCTCCAACTTCAATGCTTTATCACAACAAAAGAATGTAACTTTAAGCATATGCGTTTGTCGAGGCTGATAGGTCATAAGTGTTACTGAAATATTTGCTGGCAGGACATCACGTCCATATAAATTATACGGTCATAAAGCGTGAATCAGTAAATAGCCAGCATCACTTTCAACTACTACATCATATAGTTTACACCAGCTTTGGCCAGAATCGGTTTCGAAGCACAGCAAAGTGAATGCAATCACCCTGAGTTTTCCCAAGTCTAGAATTGAGCCCAAGCATGCACTATGTTTTGATATAGTATTTGATTTTCAGTAATCTGTTTACAATACAAAAATAAATCATGTGTCTCACAGCTGTGGTGGTATTTAAAAACAGAAGCATGTTCTCCTCACCTCTGAAACTGTAAGCCTGTGAACGAGCTACCTGCAGTGTTGACCTGTCCTCCGCTACCATAGACATACTTCTTGAAAGAATGTTTGCTCAAAGACAATACAGGAGCTTTAACATTCCTAAAGTTTGTTTTAAGGTGTACTTTGATCAAATGACAAGTGAATCATAATCACCAGGCACAAGTTTACAATTCAACTTCCTGAAATATTAATGGCAAAAAGCTATTGGCCAAGATATAGGAACAGGGGGAGGCCATTCAGCCCCAAAAGCCTATTCCACCATTCAGTTAGATCATGGCTGATCTGCACCTCATCTCCATTTAACTGCCTTTGCTCCATATCCCTTGCTAATCTTACCCAACAAAAATCTACCGATCTCAGTCTTGATCATTTCAATTGTCCACAGCCTTCTGGAGGAGTGAGTTCCAAATGTCCACGACTGTTTGAGTGAAAAAGTGCTTCCTGATTTCACTCCTATATGGCCTCGCTCTAATTTTAAGATTATGGCCCATTGTTCTGGATTCCCCCCACCAGAAGGAAATAGTTTCTCTGTATCTACCCCATCAAATCCCTTTGTTATTTTAAATACCTCAATTAGATCACCTACAACCATCTAAACTAAAAGGAGTACAAGCCAAGTTTATACAACCTATCCTCATAATCCTTTAAGTGCTGGTGGGCAAGGGTATCGAGGGATATGAAAGCAAGGCGGGTCGATAGAGTTAAGATACAGATCAGCCATAAGCTAATTAAATGGCCTACTTCTGTTCTTGGCATCATTCTATCAAGTTCCATGGTCAATAAATCATTCCCAAGATTCTGTGCCCAAAACTGAACACAGTTACTCCAGATGGGGTCTGACCAAGGTGCTATAGAAATGCAAGTCTTTCTTTATTTAGAACAAAATACTGTGCAGACTCGCAATCCTTTCTCAAAAAAATATTTTTATTTTCTCTCCCACTCAGGCTCTGGTAATTTGACAAAGCAGGCATATGGAAGTACAGACAGCGAGAGTTGCCAGCCTAGAAAATCATGGGAACATCACAACCAAGTCTGATCCTGTCCTCACCCAAAATCAAACACGCACACTTCCGGTGATCACTGGATAGTGATTCCGAGCAAGAACTTTAGCTGATTTTCCCCTCCCTAACACAGGGGCACCAAAATCAACTAGATCACACCTACCGTAACCTCGCCTTTGATCATGTAAGTTAGCAAAGACTGAAGATCAAACCGAGGGCCTTCCCTTTCTCTGTAGTGTTTTGTAACAACTAGCATGAAACGTGCAATATCCAACTGGATGGAACACAGACACAAAGTGTACATCTTTGATAAATGGCACAGTCTCTACTGGTTTCAGGATGCAGAGAGCCGTTGTCACGAGGCTCCACTTCGTATATATTGGTACCACAATGCTTCTTAAAGAAAAACACACTTGAGCCAATATGCTTTAATGCTGTGCAATATGTTTTTGTGATACTCTTAATTTATCACCCAAAGTGCTCCCAGCACCACCCCCAATATTTCACCCTAGTGGTATACAACTGAAAATGCTCTCTCCAGACACAACCCAAGTATGGAAGGACAAAAATCAGGAATTGTACTGCTAGCTGTTTTTCCACAGCTGAAGTGGACATAATGCAAAAATTTCACATGACCAACAACATTCCAGAGACCACACTGTAGCTGGCTTAAGGTTGTATAGGTCACGCTGGACCTAGTCTATAGAAGAGAGAGAAACGGAAAGTATGTTGTCCATCTTTTTGATAAAGAATGAATGAAGTAGATAATTAAATATTATGGTATATAGCTCTTTGGGTTTGTACTAGTAACTTTTAGATTTCAATTTGTCTGGAAACAACTTTCCTCAGAGGATAAAGTCATTGCGTTACAAAATTCAGTAAAATGTAGAGGCAGCATTTCAAGGATAGAACTGCAGCAAGCCAAAGGATTTATCATTGATTTCCACTGTACAGAATTCCCAATGCAAGCACAAAATGATCCCCAAAGATTCTCTGCATACCAAATGCATGGCAGTGTGTCCATACTAATTCTCACCTTGGGTTTTCTATGGTTTGATTTTCCATGTATCTGTTATTAAGTTGCACCAATTTTGTGAATGCGAAACTTGTATCAAAGCTTGCTCAAACTGGCATATCTTTATTTGTACTTAACAATTCTTGGCAAATCATGTGTAGCTCATGATTCATCTGTACATTATATCCACTGTATATCACCAGATAAGAATCTTTACCCCATCTAATATCTCCTCCTTTGACGTTTAGTCCAATTTTTTTTAAATTTTGCCTCTGCGCAGTACCGCAAGATGTTTTCCTACGTTAATGTTGCTGTATAAATGTGAGTTATCATTTACATCGTTCATATATTAATGGATTTATGTTAAATTTACCCAATCACATTTTGTTGATAACGCACCCATTGTTATTAAACTACGTATCCTCTAACTCGCCATGAGCAAAGCTACGGGAGATCTGCTGATATGTTAAAGCAACAGACAGATATCAACCCAGGTCAGTTTTTCCTACTGACAGTTCACTGTGCCTAAACAAGGGATACAAAATTCCACGACGATGTTCTTTGTGCACCTTAACACTATAAAGGCAGATTTTTTGAAAAAAATTGATCATTCTGGTTCAATTGAGCAATTTAACAAAGAACTGACAGTGTACCAAGCAACACACTCTCTCCAAATCAAAGGAAAGATACATTTGCATTTTATAGCACCTTTCGTAACCTCAGGACATCTCAAAGCGCTTTACAGCCAACGAAGTACTGTTTGCAGTGTAGTCACTGTTGTAATGCAGGAAATGCAACCGCCAATTTGCACACAGCAAGATCCCACAAACAGCAATGGGATAATTGACCAGACCATCTGGTTGAGGGATGTTGCCCAGGACACTGGAGTGTATTCCCCTGCTTTTCTTCAAAAATAAACTAGGTTCAACCCAACCTGATGAGATCACTCACTGCCCTCAGGAACACTAGTATGGAAATGAGATGAGGGGCTTTAATAAAGAATGATGCAGAAACATCTCATTCACTGCAAATTGATCCACGAGAGACCCAATACGCAGCCCATGCCCTTCCACTTAACCAGTGCTATCTGTGGCTCAATGGGTAGAATCAGAAGGTTGTGGATTCAAGTCCCACTCCAGAGACTGAAGCGCATAATCTACGACACTACCAGTGCACTGCTGCTCTGTCGGAGGTGCCGTCTTTCGGCTGAGACGTTAAACCGAAGCCCAGTCTACCCTCTCAGGTGGACATAAAAGATCCCATGGCGCTATTTTGAAGACACGGAGTTCTCCCCGGTGTCCTGGCCGATAGTTATCCCTCAATCAACATCACTAACACAGATGATCTGGTCATAATCACATTGCTGGTTGTGGGAGCTTGCTGTGCGCAAAATTGGCTGCCGAGTTTCCTACATTACAACAGTGACTACACTTCAAAAGGTACTTCATTGGCTGTAAACGCTTTGGGACGTCCTGGGGTTGGTTCTATCAATGCCACTTCCTTTTCCTCCCAGCACCAGCCCAGGTTACTTCACTTGTTCCCAGCGCTTCCATCCTGTTGCCACATTGTTCCGGCCCCCAGCGATCCTCCTGTGCCCCAAGCCCCCACTCCCCTCCCAGAGCCCGCTGCACCCCCAGTCCTCAAGACCACAGTCTCCCCCCCAATACCCAGTCCCCAAGTCTCCAACTCCAGAGCTCCCAGCTCCAATACCCCAGACCCCAGTGCCCCCCGTCTCCAGTGCCCCAAACCCCCAGTCTCCAGTCCCGGGCCTCTCTCTCTCTCTTACCCTTTGTAATAGGTTTTCATCCGGACCTGGTGCTGATTCTCCGCCGTGTAGGACATCATGCTGTCCCGGTTGGTGGGCATCTCCCTGTCGGAGCCCCGCAGCCCAGCCGCCCGCATCCACCGGCCGGGAGACGCTGACGCTGACCCTCCGCTCCCACTCTCTGTCCCGCTCCCGGCTCTCCGCCGCTCGAGCTCCGCCAACCGCCAGCCCGCTGCGCGCGCACCGCCCTCCCGGCCCGACCCGGCCCGCTCACTCCACCGCCCCGGGGCGGGGGGGCGCATCCACACCAAGCAACATTGCCGCAATGCACATCTCACACTAAATATCTCCCACAGTACTGAACACACAATAATTTTCTATCTACAATCTCTACTTGCATCTGTAGAGTGATTTTTTTTTAGTCAGAACTGCCTGATGTTGAATATCTCGATACGTACACCCCTCCATTCTCCATTTGGGACCGGCCGCATTCCGAACCCTGCGTCGGCCGCATACCGAATGAGTGCGCCTGCGCAGAGTGCGGGGGCGCTCTGGGATTTGTAGTGCGGTCAGAGACTTGGTGAATCACTAGGTGTGTTCCTCATCCAAGGTGCAGAGAAGAAGGACTTGCATTTCTATAGCGCCTTTCACGACCTCAGGACTTCCCAAAGCGCTTTACAGCCAATGACCTACTTTTTGAAGTGTAGTCACTGTTGTAGGAAACGCGGCAGCCAATTTGTGCACAGCAAGCTCCCACAAGCAGCAATGTGATAATGACCAGATAATCTGTTTTTAGTGATGTTGATTGAGGGATAAATATTGGCCCCAGGACACCGGGGTTAACTTCCCTGCTCTTCTTCGAAATAGGATCTTTTACGTCCACCTGAAAGAGCAGACGGGGCCTCGGTTTAACGTCTCATCCGAAAGACGGCACCTCCAACAGTGCAGCACTCCCTCAGTACTGCACTGGCAGTGTCAGCCTAGATTTTTGTGCTCAAGTCCCTGGAGTGGGGACTTGAACCCACAACCTTCTGACTCAGAGGCGAGGGTGCTACCAAGTGAGCCACGGTGTTTTTCCATCATTTTCTGTTCCTGGTTTTATTTGGAGGGGTCCTAGTTCCAAAATGTAGGTTTTATAAATGCACATCTAAACTAAATTTTCAAACGTAGATCCTCTGTGAAGCGTTTTAGGATGTTATTCAACGGTAAAGATGCTTTATAAATGCACGTTATTGTTGTTGTAAAATTGCCTCATGTTCTATCATTTTGCATTTGCCTATGTAGCTCTATAACAAACCCAACGTCTGCAATGAAACTTTAGCCCAAAGGAGCAGGAAATAATTTGGGCATTAATTGGATTTAGAAACATTGTTTGGTGCAGACAAAGTGGTCGATGACTCATCGTAGGCGTGTTATGCTCATTATTTGTTTTTACATTCACCAAGGCCAATTATGTATAGCCTACAAGGAGGTGACCTACGGGGTGCCATCAATAACACTCTTCCCTTTCAACAGTGCATTGCGTCATCCCCTCAGGCTTCTCCTTTTCCCCTCTCATTTCTTATACAGCACAAGTTTCATCTTGACTTGGAATCAAAAGAAATATAAAAGTAACGACAACGTTCTATAATGCCTTTAATGTAGTAAAATGTCCCAAGTCGCATCACAGAAGCGTTACCCAACAAAATTTGCCACCGAGCCACATAAGCAAAAGCTCAGCCAAAGAGGTAGATTTTAAGAAGCATCTTAAAGGAGGAGAGCGAGCAATGCTCTCTTTAAGCTGCATGGCCACGCAGCGCTCTGGAGGTCCCACGCAGCTGGCTCACCGGCTTTTAAATGGAAAACACGCTCATGCGCGGAATTTTGAATGGGCCACGCAGCCCAGAAAAACATTAGCGGGCACAGTGGGAGAGAGGCGAAGAGGTTTAGGGAGGGATTCCAGAGCTTAGGGCCAAGGCAGCTGAAGGCACGGCCGTCAACGGTGGAGCGATTAAAATAGGGGATGGTAAGAGACCAGAACTGGAGGAGCGCGGGGTTGCAGGGCTGGAGGATGTTACCGAGATAGGGAAGGTCAAGGTCATGAAGGGATTTGAAAACAAGGATGAGAATTCTAAAACTGAGGCGCTGCCAGACTGGGAGCCAATGCAGGTCAGAAAGCACAGGGGTGATGGGTGAAGGGGACTTGATGCGAGTTAGGACACAGGCAGCAGAGTTTTGGATGAGCTGAAGTTTATGGATGGTGGAAGATGGGAGGCCGGCCAGGGGTGTGTTGGAATAGTCGAGTCTAGAGGTAACAAAGGCATGGGTGAGGGTCTCAGCAGCAGATGAGCTGAGGCAAGGGTGGAGTCAGGTGATGTTACAGAGGTGGAAATAGGCATGCCTTGGCGCTGGCGCAGACATGTGGTCAAATACGACTGGCCTGGTTTAGGCTCAGGTGGTTGCCGGGGAAAGGGATAGAGTCAGGGGCTAGAGAACGGAGTTTGTGGCGGGAACCAAAGACAATGGCTTCGGTCTTCCCAATATTTAGTTGAGTCGTCTGACAATTTAGAGACAGTGGAGGGGTCAAGAGAGGTGGAGGTGAGGTAGAGCTGGGTGTCGTCGGCGTACATGTGGAACCTGAAGTTGTGTTTTCAGATGATGTTGCCAAAAGGCAGCATTGAGCTGAGAATAGGAGGGGGCCAAGGATAGATCCTTTGGGGACATCACAGCATGGGAGTGGGAAGAAAAGCCATTGCAGGTGATTCTCTGGCTACGACTGGATAGATAAGAATGGAACCAGACAAGTATCAACAATACAGAAAATAAGTAAATAATTAGCTGTTATATCTTAGTGGATCATCTGTTTTATTTACATATTTTATACTAAAGAAAGACTTGCATTTATGCAGCATCTTTCATGACCTCAGGACTGCTTTACAGCCAAAGAAATACTTTTGAAGTGTGGTCACTGTTGTAACGTGGGAAATGCAGCAGCCAATTTGCACACAGCAAGATCCCGCAAACAGCAACATGATAATAACCAAATAATCTGTTTCAGTGACATTGCTTGAGGGACAAATATTGTCCGGAACATCGGGGATAACTCCCCCTGCTCTTCTTCGAATAGTGGCTGTGGGATCCTTACCGTTCACCTGAGAGGGCAGACGGGGCCTTGGTTAATGTCTCATCTGGAAGACAGCACCTCCGACAGTGCAGCACTCCCTCAGTACTGCTCCTCCGACAGTGCGGCGCTCCTCAGTACTACTCGTCCGACAGTGCAGTGCTCCCTCAGTACTGCCCCTCCGACAGTGCAGCGCTCCCTCAGTACTGTCCCTCCGACAGTGCAGCGCTCCCTCAGTACTGCCCCTCCGACAGTGCAGCGCTCCCTCAGTACTAACCCTCCGACAGTGCAGCGCTCCCTCAGTACTGCCCCTCCGACAGTGCAACACTCCCTCAGTACTGCCCCTCCAACAGTGCAGTGCTCCCTCAATACAGCCCCTAAGACAGTGCAGCGCGCCTCAGCACTGCCCCTCCAACAGTGCAGCGCTCCCTCGGTACTGACCCTTCGACAGTGCAGCACTCCCTCAGTACTGCCCCTCGACAGAGCAGCACTCATTCAGTACTGACCCTCCAACAGTGCAGCGCTCCCTCAGTACTGCCCCTCCAACAGTGCAGAGCTCCCTCAGTACTAACCCTCTGACAGTGCAGCGCTCCCTCAGTACTGACCCTCTGACAATGCAGCACTCCCTCAGTACTGCCCCTCTGACAGTGCAACGATCCCTCAGTACTGCCCCTCTGACAGTGCAGTGCTCCTTCAGTACTGCCCCTCCAACAGTGCAGCACTCCCTCAGTACTGACCCTCTGACAGCACGGCGCTCCCTCAGTACTGCCACTCCGACAGTGCAGCGCTCCCTCAGTACTGCCCCTCGACAGTGCGGCGCTCCTCAGTACTACTCGTCCGACAGTGCAGTGCTCCCTCAGTACTGCCCCTCCGACAGTGCAGCGCTCCCTCAGTACTGTCCCTCCGACAGTGCAGCGCTCCCTCAGTACTGCCCCTCCGACAGTGCAGCACTCCCTCAGTACTAACCCTCCGACAGTGCAGCGCTCCCTCAGTACTGCCCCTCCGACAGTGCAGCGCTCCCTCAGTACTGCCCCTCCGACAGTGCAGCGCTCCCTCAGTACTAACCCTCCGACAGTGCAGTGCTTCCTCAGTACTGCCCCTCCGACAGTGCAGCGCTCCCTCAGTACTAACTCTCCGACAGTGCAGCGCTCCCTCAGTACTGCCCCTCCGACAGTGCAGCGCTCCCTCAGTACTGTCCCTCCGACAGTGCAGCGCTCCCTCAATTCTGCCCCTCCGACAGTGCAGCGCTCCCTCAGTACTGCCCCTCCGACAGTGCAGCACTCCCTCAGTACTGTCCCTCCGACAGTGCGGCGCTCCCTCAGTACTGCCCCTCCGACAGTGAGGCACTCCCTCAGTACTGCCCCTCCGACAGTGCAGCGCTCCCTCAGTACTAACCCTCCGACAGTGCAGCGCTCCCTCAGTACTGCCCCTCCGACAGTGCAGCGCTCCCTCAGTGCTGCCCCTCCGACAGTGCGGCACTCCCTCAGTGCTGCACTCTATATGTATATATACACACACGTGCATAGATTTTTATTTTATTTTTATTCACACAAGTACTATCTTTTTTGTGGGGAGAGAAATGAGGGTAAAAGGAGTCATGACATACTCCAGCTTGCCAACATTTTTACATCACACTACATTAGAAAATAACAAAAACACATTAAATAAATCTCCACTTTGTCATTTTTCTTTGAGAAAATTGTTTTTATAAATCCACAAAGAAGAAGTGTACCAATGAAAGAAGCCATTTTGTACATTTGCCTCATCCTTCCATGTAAATCTACAATTGTCCCATTACAGTCTTTTGATTGCCTCCAGCGTTAGAACAAATGCATGGCCAACGTAGTTATATGTGGACATAAGGAACAGCGATACATCCCTAACCAATAAACAAGGCCTTCAAACTATTATCATTTATGTTTTGGAAATCTCGAAAGTTCTGTTTTCTCAGGATAAGGATGCACAGTCCCATGGTGCACTTGGTAGATACAGTGCCCAGTGTGAAACTGAGGCATTGAGGTAAGGAAGATTCTAGATTCAATTGTCAATCTGTGCTAATTTATCTCAACCCGTGCAGTCATTTTAACATTCACTTCCAAAAGCTCATGGATTTCATCATCTCTTAGATTGAGACGATCCATACAGCTGACACCTTTCCCCCTCTACTTCCCTGCCCTGAACAACCCTCCACGCCCTACCTTGCTCTATTCCCGACATCCATCACTCTTTAACTTCTCCCCCGTTTCTCCCTCCCTTGCCTTCCAGCTCTATGCATATCTGCCAATCACTTCCACAATTCTCCGTTCAAACCCCTTTAGTCCATTTCATGTCCAACTCACAGCAATGTGATTGTGTCTACAGTCCATCGTCTCTTTGTTCCCCTCGAACACTTCGTCACAGAGAGGATAGTTGAAATTTGGGACTCTCGACCCAAAAAGGCTGTGCAAGTTGGGCCAACTGGAGCTTTCAAGACTGAGATCAATAGATTTCTGTTAGGAAAGGGTATCAAGGGATAAGGAGCAAAGGCAGCTAAATGGGGTTGAGGTACAGATCAGCCACGATCTAACTGAATGGTGAAACAGGCTCGAGGGGCTGAATGGCCTCCTCCTGTTCCATTGTTTTCCACAGCATTCAGTGACCCAGCATCTTCTTCAATCATCTGTCCTCTGAGGACTGGCTCCATGGCATTGCCAATGCCTGGTTCCATCCTTCCTGTCCCATTGCAATTACCACCGCTTCAGTAATGGCTCCTCTTTCTGACCAGCACAGTGATCTTAGGGTTTTCACCTCGCCTCTGAGTCAGAAGGTTGTGGGTTCAAGTCCCACTCCAGAGACTTGAACACAAAAATCTAGGCTGACACTCCAGTGCAGTGCTGAGGGAGTGCCGCACTGTCGGAGGTGCTGTCTTTCGGATGAGATGTTAAACCGAGGCCCCGTCTGCTCTCTCAGGTGTATGTAAAAGATCCCCTGGCACTCTCTGAAGGAGTGCAGGGGAGTTCTCCCCTGTGTCCTGGCCACAATTATTCCTCAATCAACATAACTGAAAAAAACAGATTATCTGGTCATTATCACATTGCCGTTTGTGGGACGTTGCTGTGCACAAATTGGCTACCGCGTTTCCCACATTACAACAGTGACTCCACTTCAAAAAGTACTTCATTGTCTGTAAAGCACTTTGGGACGTCCTGAGGTCGTGAAAGGCGCTATAGAAATGCAAGTCTTTCTTTCTTCAAAAATCCATCTGTGCCCCCCCCGCCTCGTCTTCCTGATCTACAATCTGCCAACCGGTAACATCATCCCTAAACATGGGGTTAACTTCCATATGTATGCTGATGATAGCCAGCTGTACCTCTCTAAAATTTCCCTCAACCCCGTGACTACGTCTGTCTGGGGTCACACTGCCTGTCTGACGTTAACAAGGTAAATCCTGTTTACCATCTAAATGATTCGACCAATCAAGGTAATTAATTCTCTTATGTGGATTCAGTCTAACAATTAGGCATCACGCATGAGGGACTGATAATGGTCATATTCTAATGATGAAGGCCAAACCTCTCATCAGATATAACAACAGAAAATGCTGGAAATACTTAGCAGGCCAGGCAGCATCCGTGGAGAGAGAAACAGAGTTAACGTTTCAGGTCTGGATCCCTTCATCAGATTGTTCACTCCCTTCTTGTCCCACCACTTGATTTGCAATAAAACAGACAAGTTCCTGGTATCAACATTTTTCAAGGCTCTTCTCTACTTGTTATACTGTTGTTTGCTCCGACAGCATTACATACCAACCAGTCTAGAAGGTCTGCAGCCGTGACAGATTTATCTCAACCCAGCCCAGTTGTCTGACTCAGCTTTTTATGAGGGTTTTCATCAGTTCGCCTGGAAATTCAGAAACAACCCTTTGTCTTTTCCCTGAATTCAGTATTGTGGTTTAGGAGGCCGCCTTCACTACAGCGAGAGGTCAATAGTTCAAGTCTTTCCATGCAAAACAGGTGGAACTTGAAGCCGAGAGAACAGGCTGTTTGTATGGTGCAGGCAGAGGAGCAGTCTTCCTGGTGCACTGAATTGTTGTCCATCTGATTAAATATAATAATGAAATAAATGGGTCTATCGGAAGAAGAGCAGGACAGTTCCTCCCCCCCCCCCAGGTGTCCTGGCCCGTACTTAGCATTCAACCAAAATCACTAAAACAGATGATCTAATTGTTTAGATCATTGCAGCTTGTGGGGTCCTACAGCATTCCAAAATGGCTGCCTTATTTCTCTACTATACAACAGTGACTACACTTCAAAAATACTTCAATGGCCATGAAACACTTCGGGACATCATGAGGTCATGGAAGGTGCTGTATAAATGCATGTCTATTTCTCCGTCTATCGAAGAGAACAGGAGGCACCTTTCTCCCACATTCAGTGAATTAAGCATGAGGAGTTTAATCTTCGCCCTGAGCACAGCAGCTCCCAGATTACTTCTCACCAAAGGTCACGTTCCAGTTGATGGGAAGCGTGTGCTGACGTCTGGTATAATTTTATCGTGCTCAGCATGAGAAAATGTATTTGGAGAGCTCCCAACTCCTGACAAGGAGGATCAGAGGACACCAATGGAGGTTAATGAAAAGTATTTTTAGAACAAGTATCAGGAAAAACTGCTTGGAGTAATCTGCCAATCTACCAAGTAAGATAATAGGGGCTGAAATCTTGTGCTTATTCAAAATAATAATAGATACTATAATAATAGAATTTCTATGGGTCAATGGGTCTTAGCAGCGGCGAGAGGATAAAGAGCGGCCCGAGAGGGGATCTGAATTAAAGCAGTGGCAGCGGCGAGAGGATAGAGAGCGGCCCGAGAGAGGACCTGAATTAAAGCAGTGGCAGCGGCGAGAGGATAGAGAGCGGCCCGAGAGAGGGCCTGAATTAAAGCAGTGGCAGCGGCGAGAGGATAAAGAGCGGCCCGAGAGTGGACCTGAATTAAAGCAGTGGCAGCGGCGAGAGGATAGAGAGCGGCCCGAGAGCGGACATAGAAACATAGAAGATAGGAGCAGGAGTAGGCCATTCGGCCCTTCGAGCCTGCTCCGCCATTCAATGAGATCATGGCTGATCATCCAAATTCAGTACCCGGTCCCTGCCTTCTCCCCATATCCCTTGATCCCTTTAGCCTTAAGAAATATATCCAACTCTTTCTTGAATATACTTAATGAACTGGCCTCCACCGCCCTCTGTGGCAGAGAATTCCACAGGTTCACCACTCTCTGAGTGAAGAAATTCCTCCTCATTTCAGTCCTAAATGGCTTACCCCTTAACCTTAGACTGTGACCCCTGGTTCTGGACTCCCCGGCCATCCGAAACATCCTTCCTGCATCTAGTCTGTCCAGGCCTGACAGAATTTTATAGGTTTCGATGAGATCCCCTCTCAATCTTCTAAACTCCAGTGAGTATAAGCCCAATCGACACAATCTCTCCTCATACGTCATTCCTGCCATCCCAGGTATCAGCCTGGTGAATCTTCGCTGCACTCCTTCCATGGCAAGAACGTCCTTCCTCAAGTAAGGCAACCAAAACTGCACACAATACCCAAGGTGCGGTCTCACCAAGGCCCTGTACAGCTGTAGCAAGACATCCTTGTTCCTGTACTCGAACCCTCTTGCTACGAAGGCCAACATACCATTTGCCTTCTTAACCGCCTGCTGCACCTGCATGCTTACTGTAATGATCAATAACATGTCATTCTATAGTGGACACTAGGTGGAGCCGTAGAGCTGTGTAGAGCTGTATATAGCTGTATATATTAAGACTACACTACCCAGCTGTATGTATATTAAGACTACATTACCCACGAGGCACTAGGCTACCCACAAGGCAGCAGTCAAGATGGAAGCCTCTACAGATACTGTACCTAGTCCACATGGGCTCAATAAAGTAACTAGCAAAAGCTAGCTGTGTTCATAATAAGAATGTATATTTATTAATGAACATAAGATGGTACCAGGGTGGTGAAGATCTGCTGAAAATTGTGAAAAGCGACATGGAGAATTTGAAGCCACCAGAGCGTTTGAAACTCACAGAAAACATCGGCTACAATTGGCAGACTCTTAAACAACAATTCGAACTCTACATTGCAGCCATCGGATTCGGTACGAAGCCAGACGCAAGGAAGATAGCGTTGCTGCTTACGGTTGCAGGCCCACAGGTGATAGAGGTATTTAATACATTTGTATTTAATCCTAGAGGGAGAAATATAGAGAGCTATACTTTGCGTCTAACCATACTGTACCTGACCTGCTTGATGTTAACACTGGGAGCCTGAAATGGGAAGTGTCCTTTTCCCCAGCACTAACATCCTTCACCTTGATGAACACACAACCACACCACCTCCCCCCCCACCCCCACAAAGTATATACCAGCCAGTCATCACCTCGATCTGTGTAGAAGTCTAGCTAATGCTGATGAGATGATGGACTGTCACTGGCTGTAAGCACTCCAAGTGCAATCAGGGTGGGTGGAATCTGCAGCACAAAACTGCCCATAAATGAGTACTAATTGTCACTAAATTAAGAGTCTTGTGCCACGGGGATGGCTAGTGTGGGGAATGGAAGGGTCACCTGGTGGGAGAATGAAGCACTCTTCTGAGGCTGAGGTAAAGCCTCATTGGTCACTGCACAGGGAGTTCGATCCTGGATCAGACCTGTGATGTACCTGACCAGGCAAGTGCTTGATTGGGAATAGTGGATGCCAATATTTTTTAATGGGATGTTGGATAAAAGTAACTTAAATAACTTGTTTTAGGGGTTACCATTTACTGACAGTTTTAAAGAAAATGTATCCTTTATTTGTGTACAAGGTGGACATTACATCAGAGGAAGTAGGACCAAGGTCATACACTGTTAGAACTGAGGAAGGACAGATTCTCAGGAGGAACCGCCGTTCCCTCCTAAAAACACAAGAGACTATTCAAGACCAGATTGATGACAATGCCGCAACTGCATCTTGTCATTCACCGCCAGAACAATCTTATGAAGACACATCAGACTTACCCGTGTTGAGAAGATCCACACGTGAAGTAAAAGAGCCTGATAGACTTAATCTTTGAGTACAATGTAAAGCTTTGAAAATGTGTTGACTGTTTTGAAAATGTTTATGTTTATAGAGCACTAACAAAAGTGTTACTGATATTATCTTTATTGTTTTCTTGAAAGTTGATTGATATTGATTTTGTTAAACCTCAAAGAAAGGGGGATGTAATGATCAATAACATGTCATTCTATAGTGGACACTAGGTGGAGCCGTAGAGCTGTGTATAGCTGTATATATTAAGACTACACTACCCAGCTGTATGTATATTAAGACTACATTACCCATGAGGCACTAGGCTACCCACAAGGCAGCAGTCAAGATGGAAGCCTCTACAGATACTGTACCTAGTCCACATGTGCTCAATAAAGTAACTAGCAAAAGCTAGCTGTGTTCATAATAAGAATGTCTATTTATTAATGAACATAAGACTTACCTTCAGCGACTGGTGCACAAGAACACCCAGGTCTCTTTGCACTTCCCCTTCTCCCAATCTATTGCCATTCAAATAATAATCTGCCTTCCTGTTTTTGCCACCAAAGTGGATAACCTCACATTTATCCACATTATAGTGCATTTGCCATGTTTCTGCCCAATCACCCAATCTGTCCAAATCGTACTGGAGTTTCTCGACATCCTCCTCACAGCTTACCCTCCCACCCAGCTTTGTGTCGTCTGCAAATTTGGAGATATTACATCCAATTCCCTCGTCCAGATCATCATTAATATATATTGTGAACAGCTGGGGTCCTAGGACTGATCCTTGCGGTACCCCACTAGTCACTGCCTGCCACTCGGAAAATGACCCGTTTATTCCAACTCTCTGCCTTCTGTCCGCCAACCAGTTCTCTATCCAAGTCAATACCTTGCCCCCAATCCCATGTGCCTTAATTAAAGCAACGGCAGCGGCGAGAGGATAAAGAGCGGCCCGAGAGCGGACCTGAATTAAAGCAGTGGCAGCGGCGAGAGGATAAAGAGCGGCCCGAGAGCGGACCTGAATTAAAGCAGTGGCAGCGGCGAGAGGATAAAGAGCGGCCCGAGAGCGGACCTGAATTAAAACAGCGGCAGCGGAGAGGCTCTGATTCAAAAATAACATCAAAGTGTGATGTCACAGGAGAGCAGGTAGGTGATTGGTTGGTGAGTATTACAGCTTTTTTTTGCTCTCTAAACTAGGGAAAGGGGTTAAATTAAGAGCTGAAAAACTATAACTTGCTAGTACTTATAAATTAATAACTTAAACTCGGTAAAATAATCAAACAATAAAACTAAAAAACAATTGAATAAAAGCTTTAACTAATTAATTAATAAATGAAACAAGGTTAGAGATACAGGGCAGGTGGTGTGTCGTAACTGCAGCATGTGGGAGTCTGTGGAGAGCATCACGATCCCGAGCAACCACATCTGCAGTAAGTGTCTGCAACTCGAGGAACTTCAGTTCAGAATTGTTGAGCTGGAGTACAAGCTACAGACATTGCGATGCATCAGGGAGGGGGAGAGTTACCTGGACACTTTGTTCCAGGAGGCAGTCAAACCCTTTAGGTTAAGTAATACTTTAGAGTTCATCAGTGGTCAGGGACAGGAGGGTGTGACTGCGAGTCAGGAAGGTATGGGGACCCACGATGTAGAGATGGAGGAACCTCAGCCGTTGACCTTGTCCAACAGGTACGAGACACTTTTTTTTTCATTTATGAGATGCAGGCGTCGCTGGCAAGGCCAGCATTTATTGCCCATCGCTAATTGCCCTTAAGAAGGTGGCCTTCTTCAACCCCTGCAGTTTGTGTGGTGAAGGTGCTCCCACAGTGCTGTTAGGGAGGGAGTTCCAGGATTTTGACCCAGCGACGATGAAGAATCGGTGATATACTTCTAAGTTAGGATGGTGTGTGACTTGGAGGGGAACATGGAGGTGGTGGTGTTCCCAAGTGCCTGCTGCCCTTATCCTTCTAGGTGGTCGAGGTCGCGGGTTTGGGAGGTGCTGCTGAAGAAGCCTTGGCGAGTTCCTGCAGTGTATCTTGTGGATGGTACACACTGCAGCCATGCTATGCCAGTGGTGGAGGGAGTGAATGTTTGAGGTGGTGGATGGGGTGCCAATCAAGCAGGCTGCTTTATCCAGGATGGTGTCAAGCTTCTTGAGTGTTGTTGGAGCTGCACTCATTCAGGCAAGTGAAGAGTATTCCATCACACTCCTGACTTGTGCCTTGTAGATGATGGAAAGGCTTTGAGGAGTCAGGAGGTGAGACACTCGCCGCAGGATACCTAGCCTCTGAGCTGCTCTTGTTGCCACAGTATTTATGTGGCTGGTCCAATTAAGTTTCTGGTCAATGACCCCCAGGATGTTGATGGTGGGAGATTCGGCGATGGTAATGACATTGAATGTCAAGGGGTGGTGGTTAGACTCTCACTTGTTGGAGATAGTCATTGCCTGGCACTTCTGTGACGCGAATGTTACCTGCCACTTATCAGCTCAGGCCTAAACGTCGTCCAGGCCTTGTTGCATGTGGGCATGGACTGCTTCATTATTTGAGGAGTTGTGAATGACACTGAACACTTGCTACCTGTATGGATGAGGAAAAGGACTGCAAGGGAGGATGGGCAAACTGACCATGGCATCGTGGTACAGGGGGCCATCCAAGTGGGGGGAGAAGGAAGGAATGTGGTGGTAGTAGGGGACAGTATAATCAGGGGGATAGATACTGTTCTCTGCGAAAGAGAGTCCCGAAGGTTGTGTTGCCTGCCCAGGTTTAAGGTTATCTCCTCGCGGCTGGAGAAGAGCTTGGAGTAGGAGGGGGAGGATCCAATTGTCGTGGTCCATGTAGGAACCAACGACATCGGTAGAACTAAGAATGAGGTTCTGCTGAACGAGTTTGAGGAGCTAGGGTCGAAATTATAAAGCAGAACCTCAAAGGTAATAATCTCTGGATTACTACCTGAGCCACGCATAAATTGGCATAGGGTCAAGCAGATCAGAGAGTTAAATCCGTGGCTCAAAGAATGGTGTGGGAAGAAAGGGTTTCAATTCATGGGATACTGGCACCAGTACTGGGGAAAGAAGGAGCTGTTCCATCGGGACAGGCTCCACTTAAACCAGGCTGGGACCAGCATCCTGGCAAATTGAATAACTAGGGCTTTCAACTAAAAAAGGGGAGAGGGGTCAGGTGAGGGGAAATTTAAAAATCTAAAGAGAAAGGTCAAGGCAATAGAGCAGTGTAGCGATTTGGGTAAAAATAAGCCGAGTGTGACAGGAAGGGACAGAGAGTTTAACGGTAGCAGTGCAGCAGAGAATAAGGTCAAAGCAAGATTCTGAAGGGGGTTGACAGGGTAGATGTTGAGAGGTTGTTTCCCCTGGCTGGTGAGTCTAGAACTAGGGGGCATAGTCTCAGGATAAGGGGTCGGCCATTTTAGACTGAGATGAGGAAGAATTTCCTCACTCAGAGGGTTGTGAATCTTTGGAATTCTCTGCCCCAGAGGGCTGTGAATGCTGAATCGTTGAATATATTCAAGGCTGAGATCGATAGATTTTTGGACTCTAGGGAAATCAAGGGATATGGGGATCGGGCGGGAAAGTGAAGTTGAGGTCGATGATCAGCCATGATCTTACTGAATGGCGGAGCAGGCTCGAGGGGCCATATGGCCGACTCCTGCTCCTATTTTTTATGTTCTTACGTTAACGCTGACTTTTCTTATGTTTCTTTTCTGCCCAAATTCTCCGCTCTCCTACAAGTGGCAATTCCTTGCCGGGCTGGGGTTCCTCTGGGGCTCTTTTCCATATGTTTCTTTTTTATTCATTCGCGGGAATGTGGGCGTCACTGGCAAGGTCAGCACTTATTGCCCGTCCCTAACTGCCCTTGAGAAGTTGGTGGTGAGCCGCCTTCTTGAACCGCTGCAGTCCTTGTGCTGTTTTGGTAGCAGTTTGTTACAACTGAGTGTCTTGCTCGGCCATTTCAGAGGGCAGTTAAGAGTCAAACACATTACTGCGGGTCTGGAGTGACATATAGGCCAGACTGGGTAAGGACGGCAGATTTACATAAGAACATAAGAACATAAGAAATAGGAGCAGGAGTAGGCCAATCGGCCCCTCGAGCCTGCTCCACCATTCAATAAGATCATGGCTGATCTGATCCTAACCTCAAATCTTCTATCACTCTGCATCCACCCGAACCCATGTGATCTCCCGGGAGAGGCGAAAAACCAGATAAAGACCCAATGGCCAATTTGGGAGAAAAAAATCTGGGAAATTCCTCTCCGACCCATCTAGGCGATCGAAATTCTTCCAGGAGATCACTCTGTCCCTATATTTTCTACCGTACTTACCTTCTGTAAAGACGATCTCCACCCCAGCCAGGAACAGGAATAAAACCATCTCCTGAAATCTAACAAAATTAGAACACAGTAGGAGCAGAACAAGGCTACACGGCCCCTGGGCCCACTCCACTACCCACAGGGCCATGACCATTCCGAACCTAGACTCATGTCCAATTTCCTGCCCGCTCCCCGTAACCCTTAATTCCCTTTACTTCTAGGAAACTATCTATTTCTGTTTTAAATTTATTTAATGATGTAGCTTCCACAGCTTTCTGGGGCAGCAAATTCCACAAACCTACCACCCTCTGAGTGAAGAAGTTTCTCCTCATCTCAGTTTTGAATGAGCAGCCCCTTATTTTAAGATTATGCCCCCTAGTTCTAGTTTCACCCATCATTGGGAACATCCTCACCGCATCCACCCGATCAAGCCCCTTCACAATCTTATATGTTTCAATAAGATCACCTCTCATTCTTCTGAACTCCAATGAGTCCCAATCTACTCAACCTCTCCTCATATGACCACCCCCTCATCCCCGGGATTAACCGAGTGAACCTTCTTTGTACTGACTCGAGAGCAAGTATGTCTTTTCTTAAGTATGGACACCAAGGACATTAGTGAACCAGATGGGTTTTTATGACAATCCGGTAGTTTCATGGGCACCATTACTGATACTATTGCAACCAGAAAAAGCAAAATAAGAAACGTTGAATTAAAGTTTAGTACTTTTATGTTGGTGTATGAGCTTGCAGCGACCTTGCAGTGGCATATTAGTTTCGCTCTGGCTATCAGTCAGAGATTATTTTCGTGCATTTATTACATATCCTCAATTAAATTGCTTTCAGTCTACTCATGAGGCACATGCTGGCAATGCTACTTACTGAGTCAACTTGTGTGCCAGCAATGTTGATACGCAAGACTGCAAAGAATGTGAAGTATTTACTTTTTAGTATGAGGGTATGTAATAGTTTAAAGGATAGCTAATTTTTCTCGGTTTTAGCCAGCTTCCACTCCAAGGAGGCGTCTCACCACCATGGCCTCTTATAAAACTCTTGCAGTTGCTAAGAGGTACAATTAAATTTAATGCTTAGCTCTCCGATCGTATATTTCTAAGCTGTTGCAGATCGGAGATTGGAAGCAAAGGGTTCCAAGATGAACCAGGCTTTAAATCAATAAGGCAAGGTACTCATAACTCCCGTTCCATTATCAGTGTGGGAAACATAGAGACATAGAAGGTAGGAGCAGGAGTAGGCCATTCGGCCCTTCGAGCCTGCTCCGCCATTCAATGAGATCATGGCTGATCATCCAAACCCTAGCACCCGGTCCCTACACCGACAGAAAATGTTTGTTTTTCAAAAGTCACTGCCAAATCTGCCATTCACCATCCCCAACCCCTGTCCTGACCTCATGGAGGCCTCTCTAGTTACTGGGAGCTAATCTGGGAGTTGCTGGCTTCAGAGTAGCTGCTAAACTGCATCTCCAAAGCCACGAAATCCACCATGTGGCGCAACAGCCAATTAGTTACTTTAACAAGATTCAATTTAAAACTTAGGTTCAACTCCGTGCCATATGGTATTTGGCGAAGGCATAAGATATAACCTTTACTTAATTGGCTACCTTAGACCTGTATTGTTTAAAAAAAAAACTCTCAAGAATGCTCATCTGAAGGCTCAATTTGTTGAGCTATTGGTTAATAGTAAAACACATCCAGACGTCAGAATGTGTTCTCACACTTTTCAACATTCAGTCCATACACTATAAAAGATTATCAGACAGATCTTTGTACACAGGCACTGGACTGGACTTCTAGCATCTATTTCTAAGGTTGATAAGATGCCGGCCTAGCAATCCGATAAGAGATTTTTCTCGCGCCCATAAAAAAGATTGCAGGCAGCGCGGTTACTTTAGTGCTGCCTGCTGATTTGAATGATTGGAGCGCTGAGCCGAGCGAGGAGCCCGCTGCCTCAGGCTGTTCGCTCAGCGGGGGGCCCAATGTAGCACCCCTGGAGCGAGGCTGCCTTTTCTCAGGGCAAGCCTGTCATTTTGGAAAGCAGTCTCAAGCCCTTGCAGCTCAACTGCCTCCTGAAAATAAAACATTAAAAATCATTCCCAACCAGGCAGTCTTCAAAAAGCTGAACTGCTTGTAAAAAATGGTAAAAGTGCTTCAGAACACAAATGCCACCACATTACAGGAAAGATGTGATTGCACGGGAGAGAGCACAGAGGAGATTTACGAGGGTGTTGCCAGGACTGGAGAATTTTAGCTATGAGGAAAGACTGGATAGGCTGAGGTTGTTTGCTTTGGAACAGAGGCGGCTGAGGGGAGACTTAATTGAGGTGTATAAAATTATGAGGGGCTTAGATAGAGTGGATAGGAAGGACCTATTTCCCCTAGCAGAGAGGTCAATAACCAGGGGGCATAGATTTAAAGTAATTGGTAGAAGGATTAATGGGGAGTTGAGGAGAATTTCTTTCACCCAGAGGGTGGTGGGGGTCTGGAACTCACTGCCTGAAAGGGTGGTAGAGGCAGAAACCCTCATCACATTTAAACAGTACTTGGATATGCACTTGAAGTGCCGTAACCTACAGGGCTACGGACCAAGAGCTGGACAGTGGGATTAGGTTGAAGAACGCTTTTTCAACCAGCGCAGGCACGATGGGCCTAATAGCCTCTGTGCCGCAAATTTTTATCATTCTATGAAATGGCTCAACAGGCCAGGGAAAGGACACCCAGGGTCTCGCACGCAGCACTCCAGCTTTGTGCAGGGGAGTCAAAAGTGGAAGAGAGGTCCTCTACCCACAGGGGGCCAGGAGGACCTCCAGAAAGAAGGATGTGGGACCAGAATGCCAAGGCCGTCACTGCCAGCAGTGTCGCCCCCAGGAGCTTGTTCCAGTGCCCAAAGAAGCTTCACGACCTCAGACCAGTGGTCAAGGTCAGTGACTGCATCTTCAAAAGCTGTGTTCTACCAACTGCACCACCGGCCTCACACACTGTTCAATGCACGACCCCCCCTCCCACCCCCTTGGAGGAAATGGTGCTGGCCATTCTTGGCAGGGGCATGGCTGAAAGAATACAAGATGCTGGTATCTTCATACATTTATCTTCTTTTTTTTAATTTATTCGTTCATGGGGTGTGGGCGTTGCCGGCAAGGCCAGCATTTATTGCCCGTGAGATGAACCGCTGTTCTTTTTTTTAGCAGTTTGGTACAACAGAGTCAACCACATTGCTGTGAGTCTGGAGTCACATATAGGCCAGACTGGGTAAGGACAGTAGATTTCCTTCCTTAAAGGACATTGGTGAACCAGATGGGTTTTTACAACAATCCAGTAGTTTCATGGTCACCATGACTGACACGAGCTTTTTATTCCAGATTTATTTAATTAACTGAATTTAAATTCCCCAGCTGCCGTGGTGGGATTTGAACTCATATCTCTACATCATTAGTCCAGATACTCTGGATTACTAGTCCAGCAACATAACCACCATGCTACCATTCCTGATAGATCTCACATCCCACTTTCCCCCTCATCCAACAATCTCATCTGATGTACAAGCTGCACATGGTGTGAGCATGCAGCTCTTGCTTTCCCGCCCTCCCCTCACCACAACCCTACCCTTGTGCCTCCCTCACTTCAGACACCCAAGAAATCCAGCCTGCCCAGCCAGTGGTTGCCCAAGAAGAGGGAGAGGAGAGGGAAGAAGAAGAAGAAACACTGTCACTCGATTTGACACTCCCAGCCACCAGCTCCTCAAGGTCGACCAGCAAGGCCATCTGCAGTGTCCCCCACTGAACCTCAGCAACCTTCCACCAGCCATGCTGCAGCCACTGGGGTAGCACTGTGTGACATCAGTAGGATAGGCAAAGGCACACACAAGACAATCACTAAGAAAATACACAAGGGTGATGAGTTGATTGCTTGCTGTAATATTGGATGCATATATGGATAAAGTTGGATTGGAAAGTTTACTTTGTGGTGGCTTTTATTTCAGCATTGTGGCCAAGAGGACGCTGCGATAGTCAGTAACAGAGGGAAGGTAAGGTGTGGGACATATGTTGAAAGGGGAATTGGGGTTGTAGTCACTGGTACCACAGGCAGATGATTCCATCCCGGATATCCCGGCCAGAAAGGGGCTGTCTGGGTTCCATCTTCTTTCCACTTCCTTCTTTTCTGCATCTTCCTCTTCTGCTTCTTCCTCTTCTCTCTGTGAGCAGCATGTCCCCTTTGCTGCCTCTGCTTCAGCTCCATGTGCCCCCCAGGACTGTGAGCAAGTGGTCTTCTCAGATGCAAAATACAGCAGAGGCTGGAAATATGAAATAAAAACAGAAAATGCTGGAAATATTCGGGAGGTCAGGCAGCATCACGACCTGAAACGTTAACTCTGTATCTCTCTCCACAGATGCTGCCTGACCTGCTGAGCATTTCTAGCATTTTCTGTCTTCTCAGAGGCCTTCCTTTACCATCCAAAGCCTTGCAAGCATCCAACAACATCCAATGAAGCTCGCGGAACAGCACCTCATCTTTCGATTAGGCACTTTATAGCCTTCCGGACTCAACATCAAGTTCAACAATTTCAGATAATAATCCCTGCCCCCATTTTTCATGCTGTATGATTTTTGCCATTCCCATTTGCAACATTTTATCTTTCCTGCCTCTTACAAAAGTACAGGATGTTCTTTCAATTCCTTCCTCCCCGTCTCTGCACCTGCTTAATATGTTACATCTCCAGCTTTTTCCAGTTCTGCTGAAGGGTCCCAGACCTGAAATGTTAACTCTGTTTCTCTCTCCATGGATGCTGCCTGACCTGCTGAGTATTTCCAGCATTTTCTGTTGTTATTTAACATCTCTCTCTCCTCGTTTAAGACGTTCCTTAAAACCTTGACCAAGTCATCTATCCTAATTTCTCCTTATGTGGCTCGGTGTCAAATCTTTCGTCTTATAACACTCTTGTGCAGCACCTTGGGACGTTTTACTACGCTAAAGGCGCTATATAAATACACGTTGTTGTTGTTGTTGTTGTTGTGCGGTGACATCCAAAAATGCAGTCGTGCATCAAATCAGGCGTTGCGTGCAGATCGATGTCACGATCTGCTCATTTGCATTTGCGAGGCCAGCGCTGGCAATGGCAGCACTATGGACCTCCCCAAAGTGGCAACCACCGTGTCCTGGGCCGGGAGCGGGCGGAAGCAAGGCGGCTGCCATTTTTTTGCAGAAATACGGCGTTAGCGGCCGGCGGTAAGGTAGGGAATTTCTAGACCGCCCAAATTTGGCTCACCTCTGAACCCTCATATATTTCTCAGTCCAAAGTATTTTAATAGTTAGATGCTGAACCACTCAACACAGCATTACAGCATAACTGGAGTGCCAGGGTCAAAGATGTAGTCAGACACAGATGTATGAACTATTACTTCTTTGTTCAAAACTTCCCATCTAATGTCATTGTTAGGTTAAACATTGTGAATTACATTAGGCATTTACATTGAGGTTTTTAATTAACAAGAGTTGAAATCATTACTGCTCACAAGAAGTTTAATTGAGTATATTGCACATCTCAGTCACAGACAGCCTTCTCCATTACAGAGTAAGTTATGGTCGACATTCAAGGCTAACATCTGGCTTAGAAAAGTTAGGTTTTCTTTTGTATCGATGCGCTGCAAACCGCTTTGAACGTGCTGGCTGTCCCCCATGGTGTGGGTGCAGAGTATCCTGATCCTTCAGGTATATTGGATCTGGGACACCGGCCGCTTGATTTAACTTGGAGACACTTGCTGCATTTGCCATTTGTTGCCATCATCATTTTCTTCTCATCCTGGCTGAGCGAACTTATATCCAAAGATGAAAAATGTAATTTGGGTGGGAGAATGCCAGATTCTGGGCAGTACATGAGGAACTTCCTATAAACATTCAGTATATGAGCGAGATCATTCGGCCCAACGTTTCACAAACACCTACAATTCCCCGTTTCACAGCATCTAGCTGCATCTTGAATGGCTTCAGAGATTTTGCCTGTACTACCCTGCCAAGAAGACTATTCTAGATACTAATCACTCGTTAGGCAAAGAGGAGCTTTCTGACACCAGTCCTGAAGTGGCATTTTAGCAGTTTGTACCAATGTTATGCTTTAGAATCATAGAATGGTTACAGCACAGGTGGCCATTCAGCCTGTCGAGCCCGTGTCGACTCTCTGCAAGAAAATGTCAGCTAGTCCCACTCCCCCGCCCTTTCCCCGTAGCCCTGCAAATATTTTTCCTTCAGATACTTGTCCAACTCCCTTTTGAAAGTCATGATCGAGTCTGCCTCCATCTTTTCAGGCAGTACATTCTAGATCCTAACCAATCGCTGCGTAAAAAAGTTTTTCCTCATGTCGCCTTTGGTTCTTTTGCCAATCACCTTAAATCTGGTTCTTGACCCTTCCGCCATTGGGAACAGTTTCTCTCTATCTGCTCTGTCTAGACCCCTCATGATTTTGAATACCTCCATCAAATCTCCTCTCAACCTTCTCTGCTCCAAGGAGAACAACCCCAGTGATGTGCCATCAATAACTCAAAGACAAGGAGTTTAAAGGAGTCAACTGAAGGCTTTTAATCACTAAGAACATTGCAGGTCTTTCCACATCGGGTTCATCTGATAGAATGACTCATACAGCTCGAGACCTTTATATGGCAAAAGACAGGGGCGTAGCCAATACACATAATAGGAAAAAGGGGGCGGTACACACAATACAAAGCAGGTAAAACACAGGGGCTGATGAAGGCATATATTTCATCACACCCAGCTTCTCCAGTCTATCCCCGTAACTGAAGTCCCTCATCCCTGGAATCATTCTCGTAAATCTTTTCTGCACCCTCTCCAAGGCCTTCACATCCTTCCTAAAGTGCGGTGCCCAGAATTGGACACAATACTCCAGTTGAGGCCGAACCAGTGTTTTATAAAGGTTCATCATAACTTCCTTGCTTTTGTACTCTATGCCTCTATTTATGAAGCCCAGCATCCTGTATGCTTTTTTAACCACTTTCTCAACCTGCCCTGCCACCTTCAGTGATTTGTGCACATATACCCCCAGGTCTCTCTGTTCATGCACCCCCTTTAGGATTGTACCCTTTAGTTTATATTGCCTCTCCTCGTTCTTCCTACCAAAATATATCACTTTGCACTTTTCTGTGTTAAATTTCATCTGCCACATGTTTCACCCATTTCACCAGCCTGTCTATGTCTTCCTGAAGTCTATCACTATCCTCCTCACTGTTCACTATACTTCCAAGTTTTGTATCATCTGCAAATTTTGAAATTGTGCCCTGTACACCCAAGTCCAAGTCATTAATATATATCAAGAAAAGCAGTGGTCCTAGTACCGACCCCTGGGGAACACCACTGTATACCTTCCTCCAGTCCGAAAAACAACCATTCACCACTACTCTCTTTAAGTTGAAATAGTTCTCGGGATTAACTTTTCCTGTTCCACTTGGTATTGTATAAAGCTCTATTATGTCGCCTCTCATTCATCTTTCAAGGTTGAAGAGTAATTTTGTTCCAATATTTCCTTGTATACTCCTCTGACACTAGGGGTCAGCATCAATCCTCTTCCCTGCACCATTTCCAGAACGTGGAGTTTACTTTCGTTTCTCTGTCAGAACCGAATGCATATTCAAAGTTCAGCCCTAATCAAAACACTATACCACTTAAGCAATGATGACGCCAGACTTAAACTCGATGAACTTTGGTGATCTAGATCGACATTCTGTTTGCTTTTATTACATCTAGACTCGACTATTCCGACGTTTTCCGGGCCATCCTCCCACCTTCCATAAACTTGAGCTCATCCAAATCTCTGCTGCCCCGTGTCCTAACTTGCACCAAGTTCCCTTCACCCATCACCCCCTGTGCTCACTGCCCCGTGTCCTAACTCACACCCAGTCCCGTTCACCCATCACCCCCTGTGCTCACTGCCCCGTGTCCTAACTCACACCCAGTCCCGTTCACCCATCACCCCCTGTGCTCACTGCCCCGTGTCCTAACTCACACCCAGTCCCGTTCACCCATCACCCCCTGTGCTCACTGCCCCGTGTCCTAACTCACACCCAGTCCCGTTCACCCATCACCCCGTGCTCACTGCCCCGTGTCCTAACTTGCACCAAGTTCCCTTCACCCATCACCCCCTGTGCTCGCTGACCCACATTGGCTCCTGTTCTGGCATCACCTTGATTTTAAAATTCTCATCCTTGTTTTCAAATCTCTCCATGGCCTCACCCCTCCCTATCTCTAAAACCTCCTCCAGCCTTACTACCCTTTGAGAACTCTGCATTCCTCCAGCTCTGGCCTCTTGTGCATCCCCCACCTCCTTCACCCCACCCTTGGCGGCCGTGCCTTCAGCCGTGCCTTCAGCCGTCTAAGTCCGAAGCTCTGGCATTCCCTCTCCAAACCTCTTCGCCTCTACACACCTCTCACCTCATTTAAGATGCTGCTTAAAACTTACCCCTTGCCCCAAGCATTTGGTCAACTGTCTGTTTCTTTGGCGCAATGTCAATTTCTTTGTCTGGTAACACTCCTGTGAAGCGCTTGGGACATTTTACTACGTTAAAGGCGCTATATAAATGTAAATTGTTAGTTGTTGTTGAATAAATTAATATCTAAAAAGCTGTGTCGGACACAGCTCTGGTGGTGCTTTAGTTAATGTAATTAGCTTTTTCGACGTTCATTTGTTTTTCTAATGTGATTAGGTATTGAAGTTACTAAAGTAAATGTTCAGACCAGAAGGCTGCAGAGTTGCCTGGAGAAAGATTCTGGGGTGAAATTGGGCTCGGTAGTGCCCGTTTTTTGGGCACTGCAAGGCCCCTTAGGGTTCCAAAATGGTGTCCACGGCGTGTGCCGCGAAGTTTGCCAGGCGCCATATTGGTAAAGGGGTTAGTGCACATGCACTTAACCTGCTTCCGTTTTGTAATTTTATATAATTCTATGTCATTTTATATAGTTCTACTCATTTGCAAATATTGTTGAGTTCTTTCTGCAACTGTTTATGAGACTCTTATCGCTTTCCTCACCTAGTTTAGCATCTGTAAATTTGGCAAACTACCATTGAATCCAGGCAACTGAAAATAGTAGGGGACTCAGCAACCATCCTTGGGACAGCCCAGCCAGCACATCTCCCCAACAATCAGCATCGCATCCTGCTTCCTCTCTTTCAGCCAATTCCTTACTCAAGTTTTACATAGGATGCCCATTGCCTTAAAGAAAGGAAGAGTTGCATTTATATAGCACCTTTCGCAATCTCTGGATGTCCCAAAGCGCTTTACAGCTAATTAAGTACTTTTGAATTGTAGTCAGTGTTGTAATGTACAAAATGCGGTAGCCAATGTATGAACAGCAAGCTCCCACAAACAGCAATGAGATAAATGAGCAGATAATCTGTTTTAGTGGCATTGGTTGAGGGATAAATATTGGCCCAGGACACTGGCGGGAACTTAACGGGGATAACCTTAAACTTATGTAGCAGTTTTTCCAGAATAGAGCTTTACCTAAAGGTTTGTGAAATTCACGCACATGTGAGCGAGTGTGGCCAACCTTTAGATTGGAATAGAATGTAGCTGTGCTAGAATGTAAAACAGAAGTCTGTTAGCAACTCATGCCAATCTGAATGAAGTGGTACTGGTGTTGAACCTGTAGATTTCTGTAAGTGTGGCAGGTGGTTGGGTGGTGGGATCGAGGGGGGGGCCGGGGGGGAAGAAAGAAAGAAATGGGAAAGAACAGGTAATCCTCCTCGTTTGGAGTGAGAAGTGGCACAACCAGTGATTGGCAGGTTAACACTCTTCCCACAGCAGTAATGGTAGTACCACAGCCTTGGGCTAAAGCGGCACCCATTGCAAATAATTGCGATGTTCAAATTCCTTAAACATTTGTCATCTCTTCTATTCCCCTTATGCAGAGAGGTGCTCAGTTTAGTGTCTTGCAGGCCTAGATCTCAGGAGTCCTCAAGTACAATTCATGCATGAACACCAAAAAGCAAGACTGCAAGGTCATCAGCATTCTCACCTCCCCAGCATTTTCAACAATTGGATGCATGAATCCATTCCACCTCAAGCCCCTATGTTTTAACATATGAAATAGGAGTCATCGGCCATTTGGCCCTTCAAGCCTGCTCTGCCATTCAGTAAGATCATGGCTGATCTTCTACCTCAACTCCACTTTCCTGCACTATCCCCATATCCCTTGATTCGTTTAATAGTCAAAAATCTATTAATCTCTGTCTTGAATATACTCAACGACTGAGCCTCCACAGCCCTCTGGGGTAGAGAATTCCAAAGATTCACAACTCTGAGTGAAGAAATTTCGCCTCATTTCAGTCCTCAACGGCCAACCCCTTATTCTGAGACTGTGACCCCTGGTTCAAGACTCCCCAGCCAGGGGAAACATCCTCCCTGCATCTACCCCATCAAGCCCTGTAAGAATTTTGTATGTTTCAGTGAGATCACCTCTCATTCTTCTAAACTCCAGAGAGTATCAGCCTATCCACTCAATCTCTCCTCATAGGACAATTCCCCCATCCCAGGAACCAGTCTGGTGAACCTTCGTTGCACTCCCTCTGTGGCAGGTATATCCTTCCTTAGGTATCCCAGAGTACTAAAAGAGGTAGCCATGGAAATAGTGAATGCATTGGTTGTCATCTTCCAAAATGGAATAATTCCGGCAGATTGGAGGGTGGCAAATGTAACCCCACTATTTAAAAAAGGGAGAGAAAACAGGGAACTACAGACCAGTTAGCCTAACATCAGTAGTAGGGAAAATGCTAGAGTCCATTCTAAAGGATGTGATAACAGGACACTTAGAAAATATCAACAGGATTAGACAAAGTCAACATGGATTTATGAAAGGGAAATTGTGTTTGACAAACCTACTGGAGTTTTTTGAGGATGTAACTAGTAGAATAGATAAAGGGAGAACCAGTGGATGTGGTGTATTTGGATTTTCAAAAGGCCTTTGATAAAGTCCCACATAAGAGGTTAGTGTGCAAAATTAAAGCACATGGGATTGGGGGTAATATACTGGCATGGACTGAAAATCAGTTAACAGACAGGACACAGAGAGTAGGAATAAATGGGTCTTTTTTGGGGTGGCAGGCAGTGACTAGTGGGGTACCGCAGGGATCAGTGCTTAGGCCCCAGCTATTCACAATATATATCAATGATTTGGATGAGGGAACCAAATGTAATATTTCCAAGTTTGCTGACAACACAAAACTAGGTGGAATTGTGAGTTGTGAGGAGGATGCAAAGAGGCTTCAAGGCAATTTAGACAAGTTGAGTGAATGGGCAGATGCAGTACAACGTAGATAAATGTGAAGTTATCCACTTCGGTAGGAAAAACAGAAAGGCAGTGAATTATTTAAATGGTGATAGATTGTGAAATGTTGATGTACAAAGGGACCTGGGTGTCCTTGAACACCAGTCACTAAAAGCAAACATGCAGGTGCAGCAAGCAGTTAGGAAGGCAAATGGTATGTTGGCCTTCATTGCAAGAGGATTTGAGTACAGGAACAAGGATGTCTTACTACAGTTATACAGGGCCTTGGTGAGACCACACCTGGAGTACTGTGTGCAGTTCTGGTCTCCTTACATAAGAAAGGATATACTTGCCATAGAGGGAGTGCAGCGAAGGTTCACCAGACTGATTCCTGGGATGGCAGGACTGTCGTATGAGGAGAGATTGGGTCGACTAGGCCTGTATTCACTAGAGTTTAGAAGAATGAGAGGGGATCTCGTTGAAACGTATAAAATTCTGACAGGGCTAGACAGACTGGATGCAGGGAGGATGTTTCCCCTGGCTGGGGGGTCTAGAATGAGGGGTCACAGTCTCAGGATACGGGGTAGGACATTTAGGACTGAGATGAGGAGAAATTTCTTCACTCAGAGGGTGGTGAACCTATGGAATTCTCTACCACAGAAGGCTGTGGAGGCCAAGTCACTGAATATATTTAAGAAGGAGACAGATAGATTTCTAGACACAAAAGGCATCAAGGGGTATGGGGAGAGAGCGGGAATATGGTATTGAGATAGAGGATCAGCCATGATCATATTGAATGGCAGAGCAGGCTCGAAGGGCCGAATGGCCTACTCCTGCTCCTATGTTCCCTTAGATAAAGAGACCAAAACTGTACACAATACTCCAGGTGTGGTCTCACCAGGGCCCTATATAATTGCAATAAGACGTCTTTACTCTTATACTCAAACCCTCTTGTAATAAAAGCCAACATACCATTTGCTTTCCTAATTGCTTGCTGTACCTGCATGTTAACTTTCAGTGATTCGTGTCCAAGGACACCCAGGTCCCTCTGAACACCAACATTTCCCAATCTCTCACCATTTAAAAAATACTCTGCTGTTCTATTTTTCCTACCAAAGTGGATTAACCACATTTCTCCACATTATATTCCATTTGCCATGTTCTTGCCCACTCACTTAGCCTGTCTATATCCCCTTGAAGCCTCCTTGCATCCTCCTCACAACTTACATTCCCACCCAGCTTTGTAACATCAGCAAACTTGGATATATTACATTTGGTCCCCTCATCCAAATCATTGCTGTACTGTAGATTGTGAACAGCTGAGGCCCAAGCACTGATCTTTGCTACCTCTGGTTACAGCCTGCCAACCCTTTGCTGAATTCTAAAATCCTCACGTTTACTACTTTGATGGCATTATAAGCCTCTTCCTTTGATCTAATACTATCTTTAACTTCTCTTGTTAGCCACAGTTGGACCACTTTTCCTGTGGGGGTGTTTGTGCCTTAAAGGAATGTTGTAAATTATGTATTAATCCTTTAAATGCTAGCCATTGCTCGTCCACTGTCATACCTTTTAATTGCTACAGGCCGCAAAATAAAAAAGTCACCATTTGGATTCAATTAAAACAACAAATATTTAGATACAAAAAGTGACAGGGTAGCTTATAAAGTTCTTTTCACAAGACAGCAGTGCCAAACTTCAGGGGTAATTTTACAAGCCTCCATTTCAGGCACAGAGAATTGGTGCAGGGCAGGTTGCAAAAATCAACTTCCAAAAGGACTTGTAGCTTTATCTCTGAGTAAGGCTCCCAGCAGAAACAGAGTTTCATGAAATTACCTCTACGCAATATGTATGTGGGACAATAGTTTATGGTGAATCCATAGTTTTACAGGAAATACCACTCAAAATCCAGTGCTGCAAAGTACAAAAAACATACTGGCCATCAACATCCAAATGACACACACCAAGTAAAGCTGGGCAGTATTAGAAATGCAGTTATATAAACCACTGTAACATTACTCTCATGGTTTGAGAGCAGAGTATGGAATTGTAATCATTCCCTGGTATCCATTATTTTCAGAATGTAAATTCATAAACTTTTTCAAATCTTTGGTGATAAGCTATTGTTCATCCTTCTAGTGAAGAAACTTGGGGTACTGAATCCTACGGTGCTCAGTTATTTCAAAAGAACAGTTTTTCTCACTTTTATTAAGAAAATAAGCTGATTATTAAAGCATCCAGAATATACAAAAAAACTTGGCACCACTGTCTTGTGAATATTTACCAAGCTTTAGAAATATGTTTTAGAATAGGTTTATACAGTGAAACTAGTCCAGAGCAGCCATCCTGAGGATGTTCTCCCATGAGGTCTACGGTTTTCCTTAAGGCAAGCTACACTCTATTTCTCTTCCCCTACCCTGAGCAGTGCTGCGGAGATCAGGAACTCACTTTGGGAAGGGTGGGAATGCAGGGAAAGGACTCTTTAATCTGCGCTATTAAATAGCCACCACAGACAAATGTTGTTCACATTTAGTTAAACCCAATCCATTTTTGATTAAGCCAATGGCCAAGTAATAAGCATTGTGTGACCCAATTAAAGCTAAAACAGCATTAACTTGCAACATTCATACATCCTATTTCACAACACTGTCTGACAGATAGCTTGACAACAATCCCAGTCCAAAGAGAAAGCATTCTCTGCATTTGTTTCAGATTTCAAAGCATTTGCAGTTTTCTCTTTTATTATCCTAATTTATTGATAACTTATACAGCAACTCCTGCTGTTCAATCTGAAATCAGATGTTTTTTGCTACAAGTTTGAAACTGCCACTTAATTTAGTTCCAAAAAGTTGCCTCACTTTTTTTGTGCTGAAATTTCAAATGTCTTTACTCGAGCTTGCTATTTGGCTCTGACTAAACGACACTATACCCGTTGGATTTGCAGTAGATCTACATCTCCTAAACCACAATTAGGGAAAATAAAAAAGTGAGTCACTGCCACAGATTTCAGTTCGGCTTTAGAAATGACGTTGTATTTATAAAAAGGTACATTTTTAAGAGAGAAAGCATTTGTTTTTACAAAAAAAATAAATACACACTAATATCATATGTTCTTGCAGCTCACATCCCAAACAGGAGTGATACATTAGACTCAATTTTAATCTAAACGTCAGATAGGGAATCAGATTAGACACGACGTGGATACAGAAATTCCGGGTGACAAGTTGTAGAGTGGTCTTACTACATTGCTAAGCAGTAGAGTTAAGTTTTACCTCCAGCAGTATCAAACTGTATCTCCTGTTAAAAGTTGACAAGATTATTAATGCTTGTTGGATCATTTGCAACATGGACTGCCTCAAAGGTTGGGCACACGGAACAAGTCCAGCGATAACCATGAACAGAAGCGCAGTCACAGTCGAATAGCCAGTCGCTGCAAACTCTGTTCTGTGTTAAACTAGCTGACATTTTGTTAAAATCACATTCTATGTATTAATGAACAGAATACATAGCAAGAACATGTATGGTTGATGGCGTCATTCCTTACGTCACACAAGGTACAAAAGGTTCGCCCTAGAATACTTCTAAATCGGCAATACAACACAACACAGGGCAGACAGAAGCAAGAGTGCACAGATGATCTCTCCATTTATAACAAAAAGGGATTATCGTGCCACAATAAAAGATTTCTACTGATCAGTTTAATTTGCCATTAGTTAGAACCTGACAGTTCGGCAGCAGGTCGGTGTGAAGTTTAAAGCTGTATTGATGAATTGACTTCACACATTTTGTGCACAGATTATGCTTCGTCTATTCGCC
This sequence comes from Somniosus microcephalus, assembly GCF_052327205.1. Lineage (NCBI taxonomy): Eukaryota > Metazoa > Chordata > Chondrichthyes > Squaliformes > Somniosidae > Somniosus > Somniosus microcephalus. The sequence goes on from NC_140992.1 coordinate 6,948,570, forward strand.
TAGATACAGTGCTCAGTTAGCTAGCTGGGGACTATAAACACACAAGGTTATTTAAAAAAAACCTGAAACTCATGTTTAAAATGGAATGTTTTAGGAAGCTTGCTGGCAACATCATTCAAGGTTAAAACACATTTTTCCTCAACCAGCATTAAACAGATGTACATAAACTACTGAGTACAGCAGGATACATTGCGTTATACAGTATGTTGGATCCGGAGGACATAAAGGCTCGATATAAATGCAAACTCTTCCACCCATCCCCCTCACAAGCACTGCTAAGGAGATAAGGGCAATTTTGGAATCTTCAACGTCAGCTGGTAAAAAGGAACACTGCCCTGCGTTACATCAATGGTTATGCCTTTATAACAACAGAAAATGCTGGAAAAACTCAACAGGCCAGGCAACATCCATGGAGAGAGAAATAGAGTCAACGTTTCAGGTCGAAACCCTTTGTCAAGACTGAAAAAGCACAAGAAATGAAACAAATTAAAAGGCCAGTTTGGGGGCTAGGAGAGAACAAAAGAGAAGTGAAGAGACATTAAGAGGTATTCAAAACAAGACGAGCTGGTGACAGGACTAGTGGAGACAAAAGACGGCTCAGATTAGGTGTGAAATGCGCTGGCAGAATGGGAGACAGCTGTCATGTGGGAGAGGAAAAAAAGGGGAAGGGCCAAAACAAAGGTGTGGATAAAAAATATATATATAAAAATGTACTGGGGGCCGAGGTTATGATCTGAAATTGTTGAACTCTATATCGAGTCCGGTAAGACTGTAAAGTGCCTAATCGGAAGATGAGGTGCTGTTGCTCGAGCTTACGCTGAGCTTCCGTGGAACAATGCAAGAGCCCGAGTACGGTGAGGTCTGAGTGGGAATGGGGCGGTGAATTAAAATGACAGGTGACCGGAAGCTCGGGGTCATCCTCACGGACTGAACGGAGGTGTTCTGCAAAGCGCAAACCTCGGCCCCCATTACATTTTTACTTATATTTTTTATCCACACCTTTGTTTTGGCCCCCCCCCTTTTTCTCTCTCCCACATGGCAGCTGTCTCTCATTCTGCCTGCGCATTTCACACCTAATCTAGAGCCGTCTTTTGTCTCCACTAGTCCGATCACCATCTCGTCTGGTTTTGAATACATCTTAATGTCTCTTCACTTCTCTTTTGTTCTTTCATCCCCATTTCCCAGCCCCCAAACTGGCCTTTTAATCGGTTTCATTTCCTGTGTTTTTTCAGTCTTGACAAAGAGTTTCAACCTGAAACGTTGACTCTATTTCTCACTCCACGGATGTTGCCTGGCCTGCGGAGTTTTTTCAGCATTTTCTGTTGTTATTTCGGATTTCCAGCATCTGCAGTATTTTGCTATCGGTTATGCCTTTATGTTTGACTGGTTTTGAGATTCTATTCACATATGGTAGGGTGTCTTCCTGGTGCTGGAATGCACGATCCACTGATTCGGTTCAGGTTTCATTCTGGGCTTTGCTGTCCACTCAGTTCAGCCTGATGAAAACAAGAGAATTTCAGGCTTTGGCAGTGCAATGACCAAATGTTAACACATTATCAAATTTTTAAATTCAAGAGCAGGAGACAGAGGGGTGGATGAGGAGCTCCAGGTGTCCAATTTCCTGCCATTATTGCATTGGATCTGTAATTTTGGGGACTTACACAAGATATTTTCCTCAGGTTCAGCATTAGAGACCACCCGAGAGTATTGACGCCCTACGACCCAGAGTGCGTCTTTACTTGGGGAGTCTAACAGAGAACTCTTGTTGCTATACTCTAGCTTATTGGATATAGCTTATTGGATATATCACATGCCACCATACAGTTCCCTCAACTTTGGAAAAACAAGGAAAAAAACACCATCAGGCGGTGGCTTAGGCAATAAACTAGTTAGTATTGAACAGGAGGAGACAAGTGAACAATAGTAAATATAACTAGTAGATTTACTCGCCGAGAAGTTTGCCTTTCACAACATGTCAGTCAGATCAGTGTGGAATAGTGGGGAATCCCTAGTGCGATGCTGCTGTGATGTCAACAAGCTGTCTAAGCAGCCAATCACAATGCAGAATTCTCACAGACAGCGAACCAGGAAGTGAAGAAATTGCTTTTATTCAGACTTTTAAAAAATGTTGCAGAGAGCAAAAGAAAGATTAGGGCTCTCACATGGGGAAATGGTAAACCTGAAATAAAGATGAACAAACTTTTAAAAATTGTAATATTTTTTTTTTTTTTTTAAGGTTTCTTAAAAATTGTAATTTTCATTATTATGGAGAAATTTGACACGCCACAAAATTTAAATTAGTTTTTCAGGGCTGTAATGTTTGTTTAGCAGTCAATACGCTGTTAAAACCCCAGTTACACCTATTACAACATGGCCTAAAATTTAATGAGGTATTTAACAGCGATATTACTGCGGAAAAGCTTGTGTCAGTTTCACTGATTTCCCGGATTACACCGATTGCCAGCTATGCAAGGGGGTGGGCATCCACAGCGCAGTCAGCATCAGGGCAGTGAATGACTGACCGCAACTGATTTCCACGTTAGGATGCGCGTGCGCTACACCCTGAACTTGCAGTCAGTTTCAGAGGGGTAATAACGCTGTTTGTTCGCTGTTATTACCCAACACAAAGTCTGGGCCATAATATTTTTGAAGTGACCTTTTGCACACTAGACCATCATGCATATTCACTGCAACTTGAGGCAACAGCCTCAATTTACCTAACATTTAAAGTGACTGCCAGACTCCTGTGCAGAGATGATTAAAATGCATATATTTTATTATAGAAATGTGACCACAACCCCCTCTTCACAACAGATACCAATAATAAAGGAATATTCGCCATGGAGAATGCATGTTAGAAAGTTAGATTATGTGGATTTGGAAGGTCTTCCTGATCCATGAAATTAAGTTTATGCTCCACATACATTAGCAGAAACCTGTTGTCCACAAGAGGGAAAAAGCCACAGGCAATGTTCCTTTAAGAACTTAGCTTACAGTTGCCTCTCAAGAGTTACATGATTACCCCCATCCTTGGTCCTAAATAAATTGAAGTCTCCCCCTCTCCCGTGGATTGGCCATGCACCAATCTAGCAGACAGGACAAGCCTCTACAAAAGGTACTTTTACCTGCCCGTTGTATTTGCCCTAATACAACCTTGTGTTCAAATCCTTCCATGGCCTTGCCCCCTCCCATCCCTCTAACCTCCCACAACTCTCTGAAATCTCTGCGCTCCTCCAATCCTGGCCTCGTGTGCATCATCAATTTTCATCGCTCCACCATTGGCGGCCGTGTCTTCCGCTGCCAAGGCCCTAAGCACTGGAATTCCTTCCCTAAACCTCTCCTCCTTTAAGACGCTCCTTAAAACCTACCTCTTTCACCAAGTTTTTGGTCACCAGTCCTAATATCTCTTTATATGTTGCTCAGAGTCCAATTGTGTCTGATTACGCTCCTGTGAAGCGCCTTGCGACGTTTTCATTATGTTAAAGGCGCTGTATAAATGCAAGTTGTTGTTGGTGACATTTCTTTCCAACTCTTACAGACAAAGGAAGTCCGATTTAAAATGCTCAAAGCACACTGGAAAGAGGAGTCAGAGGATAAACTACATAAACCATACTGGAGGCAGGCAGTATTCAGCTCAGCTTCAGTTTATCCTCCAAATACACTGAAACTTTCGATGGTAGTTCCAGTTCAGTTTGTTCAACAAAAAAACTGTACGTGAATTGTTGCCAACACAGAGTCACATGCTTCCACAATGAGTGACTCAATAGTGGAAAATGAGATGCCTCCACCTGCTTATTTACCAACTCAATTGGAATTGTGTGGTTCACATGCTCCTGCACGGACTTATACCTCCATAAAAAGCAGATTCAATAGTAACTTTCAAAAGGGAAATGGATATATACTTAAAAAGGAAAAATGTACAGGGCTATGGGGAAAGGGCAGGGAAGTGGGACTAATTGGATAGCTCTTTCAGAGAGACGGCAGAGGTACGGTGGGCCTAATGGCCTTCCTCTGTGCTCTATGATTCTAGGATAAGGAGATGGAATCAGGGCCACATTGACAATCTCTACATGTGCTTTTGTTCTATGCCAATTGAATCAACTGTTAACTCAAAGATCTGCCTGGAACATGCAGTGGCAGTCCCTAGGTCAGATATTCCTGTATCAGGGGTTTTCACACTGTACAACGAGCCACTTGGAGCAACGTTTGAAGGATCCAAAATTAACAAATGCCCTTGAATCAATCATTCAACTCGGGCAGATGCTGTAACGCAGCAGTGGGTTCCAAACCTCCTTTGGTCCCTGCCGACAGCTTAAGGCAAAGGCCAGAGGAAAAGTTGCTGCTAATTCGGAGAAGAGCCTGCTGTTTTCTCATCATGTAGCCTGCCTTGACTGGCATTCTTGAAACAGATTGCTCCTGTAACACATGAGGCCCTCATAGTTTGAGAAAGACCATCTCTAATCTAAAGCAATTGGCAGATTTTGACTGGAAGCCTAATTATAAATCTGAAGTTCTGTGCCGCCATACTGTTCCAAAGAGGAAATAGAGTCACGTCCACTTTTCAGTCACCTACACTCGAATGGTCTATCAACACTGCACAACCACTTCCTGAAGCAGTTCTCCAGCATCCAGTCCCACTGCCACCTCGGTTAATAGAGGGTCAATGACCTTTCTTGCATTCTTATGAAACTGCCCCACTTACACTGGCAGTTGTTTCTATAAATGCAAGTTGAATTTCATTAACTTGCCTGACTCAGTCACCTCTTCACAAATATAGTAAATTTGTGGTACGTGCAAATTGTTTTTACCTGGGCCGTTTCAGCCATGGTGAAGTCCAGCTGCTGCTTTCTCCGAACTTCCTCTTGTGTTAGTGTACCCCCTAAAAAATAATCAAAATTCCACTTACAAGTAATAACAAAATTGGCTAAGTGACAGGAAACAGAGAGTAGTGGTGAACGGTTGTTTCTCGGACTTCAGGAAGGTATACAATGGTGTTCCCCAGGGGTCGGTTCTAGGACCACTGCTTTTCTTCATATATGTTAATGACTTGGACTTGGACGCACAGGGCACAATTTCAAATTTTGCAGATGACACAAAACTTGGAAGTATAGTGAACAGTGAGGAGGATAGTGATAGACTTCAAGAGGACATAGACAGGCTGGTGGAATGGGCGGACACGTGGCGGATGAAATTTAATGCTGAAAAGTGCAAAGTGATACATTTTGGTAGGAAGAATGAGGAGAGACAATATAAACTAAAGGGTACAATCCTAAAGGGGGTGCATGAACAGAGAGGCCTGGGGGTATATGCACACAAATCGTTGAAGGTGGCAAGGCAGGTTGAGAAAGCAGTTAAAAAAGCTTACGGGATCCTGGGCTTCATAAATAGAGGCATAGAGTACAAAAGCAAGGAAGTTATGATGAACCTTTATAAAACACTGGTTCGGCCTCAACTGGAGTATTGTGTCCAATTCTGGGCACCGCACTTTAGGAAGGATGTGAAGGCCTTAGAGAGGGTGCAGAAAAGATTTACAAGAATGATTCCAGGGATGGGGACTTAAGTTACATGGATAGACTGGAGAAGCTGGGGTTGTTCTCCTTAGAACAGAGAAGGTTGAGAGGAGGTTTGATTACACAGGATATACGGCACAGAAACAGGCCATTCAGCCCAACCAGTCCATGCCGGCGTTTATGCTCCACACGAGCCTCCTCCCGTCTTTCCTCATCTAAATCTATCAGCGTAACCCTCTATTCCCTTTTGCCTCATATGCTTGTCTAGCCTCCCCTTAAATGCATCGATACTATTCGCTTCAACCACTCCCTGTGGTAGAGAGTTCCACATTCTCACCACTCTTTGGGTAACGATTTCTTCTGAATTCCCTATTGGATTTCTTGGTGACTATCTTATATTGATGGCCTCTAGTTATGCTCTTCCCCACAAGTGGACACATTCTCTCTGTATCCACACTATCAGAACCTTTCTGATAAGTGGATACAGAGAGGTCACCCCTCAGCCTTCTTTATTCAAGAAAAAAAAGAGCCCCAGCCTGTTCATCCTTTCCCGATATATATACTCTCGTATTTCTGGTATCATCCTTGTAAATCTTCTCAGCACCCTCCCCAGTGCCTCTATATCCTTTTTATAATATGGCGACCAGAACTGTAAGCAGTACTCCAGGTGTGGTCTAACCAAGGTTCGATACAGGTTTAGCATAACTTCCCTACTTTTCAATTCTATACCTCTAGAAATAAACCCTAGTGCTTGGTTTGCTTTTTTATGGCCTTGCTAACCTGTGTCGCAACTTTTAGTGATTTGTGTATTTATACTCCCAGATCCCTTTGGTCCTCTACCCCACCTAGACTCGCACCCTCCAAGTGATAAGTGACCTCCCTATTCTTCCTACCAAAATGTAATCTCACATTTATCTGTGTTGAACTTCATTTGCCAATTATATGCCCATTCTGCAAGTTTATTAATGTCCTCCTGTAACTTGTTGCAGTTCTCCTCAGTATTGACTATCCCCCCAATTTGGTGTCAATCGCAAATTTAGAAATTGTGCTTTTGATTCCCAAGTCAAAATCGTTAATGTAAATTGTGAACAGCAGTGGTCCCAGCACTGATCCTTGTGGAACACCACTACCCACCTTCTGCCACTGTGAATAGCTACTCTTTACTCCTACTCTCTGCTTTCTGTCCTGAAGCCAGCTAGCAATCCATTCTGCTACTTGTCCCCTGACTCCGCATTCTCTGACCTTTTTCATCAGTCTATTATGGGGTACCTTATCGAAAGCCTTTTGAAAATTCGGATAAATTACATCTACTGCATTACCCTTATCTACTCTCTCTGTTACCTCTTCAAAAAATTCAATAAGGTTGGTCAAGCAAGACTTTCCCTTTTGAAATCCATGCTGACTATTCATTGTTATATTTTTGTTTTCTAGATGTTCTTCTATTTTCTCCTTTAGTAGGGATCCCATTATTTTTCCTACCACCGATGTTAAGCCGATTGGTCTATAATTCCCTGGACATGTTCTATTCCCCCTTCTTAAATATCGATATTACATTAGCTATCCGCCAGTCCTCTGGCACTATATGTGTAGTAATGCCTCTGCTATCTCTTCTCTAGATTCTTTTAAAATGCGTGGATGCAATCCATCTCGACCAGGGGTTTTATCCTTTTTGAATTTGATTGGTTTATTTAATATATCCTCTTTATTTTAAATGCACTTATCTCAATACTGATCTCATCATCCAATGTCATGTCCACCTGTTCTATCTCCCTGGTAAATACTGAAACAAAATAATTATTTAATATTTCTGTCATCTCTATCGTTACCTGTGGTATTATCCTGACTATCCCTTAATAGCCCTATTCCCATTTCAACCTTCCTTTTTTTATTGATGTGCCTATAAAATGTTACTATTTTGTTTTATGTTCCTTGATAATTTAATTTCATAGTTCCATGATAGAGGTGTTCAAAATCATGAGGGGTCTAGACAGAGTAGATAGAGAGAAACTGTTCCCATTGGCAGATGGGCCGAGAATCAGAGGACACAGATTTAAGGTGATTGTCAGAAGAACCAAAGGCGACATGAGAGAAAACATTTTAAGCAGTGAGTTGTTGTGAGCTGTAATGCACTGCACGAGGGGGTGGTTGAGGCAGATTCAATCATGGCTTTCAAAAGGGATTTGGATAGCTACCTGAAGAAACAGGGAAAGGGCAGGGGTGTGGGACTAGCTGAAGTGCTCTTGCAGAGAGCCAGCATGGGCTCGACAGGCTGAATGGCCTCCTTCTGTGCTGTAACCATTTTATGATCCTATGACCCCTTATCCTGAGACTATGCTCCCTAGTTCTAGACTCTCCAGCCAGGGGAAACAACCTCTCAGCATCTACCCTGTCAATCCCCCATAGAATCCTATACGCTTCAATGCAATCACCTCTCATTCTTCTAAACTCCAGAGAATATAGGCCCAATCTACTCAATTTCTCATACATGCTTAATTCAGCCATGTTAAGAAATTGTGCACATCTTCAGATTTTGTTCCACCCAAGTATTAAAACCAATTTATTTTAAGATGAGTATGATGTCATATTGGTTACGTTATTGGACGAGCAATCCAGAGGCCTGGACTAATAATCCAGGGACGCGAGTTCAAATCCCACCATGGCAGTTTCTGAATTTGAATTCAGTTTTTAAAAAAAACCTGAATTAATCTGGAATAAAAAGCTGGTATCAGTAAAAGTGACCATGAAGCTGTTGGATTGCTGTAAAAACCCCACTGGTTCACTAACTGCGTCCTTACCCAGTTTGATCCGACACCAATTAATTCCCCTCTGAAATGGCCTAGCAAGCCATATAAAACCACTACAGGAAAGGCACCACATGGACTGCAGCAGTTCAAGGCGGCTCACCGCTAAGCCTTGCCAGCGACACCCAAGAATTTTTTTTGTTAAATTACTGGATACGTTTTCTTGAAAGGATGAAAACAAACTTTAGAATATACAACGTTGCAGTTAAAAATTCAGACACTTTGAGAATTAAATGTATTTTGGCTCAGTTTTTATAATCAGACTTGCAGTGATAATGTTTCACTCACCAACAGCGCTTGGAGTGATAGAAACGTGTCCAACATTCCGACGTTTCAGCTTTTCCAACGCAGCCAACTCTGCAGCTGCTTCTAAATGGAAGTCGAGTAAAACGTGTTAGATGGCAGTATAAATGCTCGAGCTCACACTCCATGGTGTCCTCGTCTTTTAGATTTCCCAGTCACCTTTAGTTCAATTCCAAAGACATCCTGCATTAAGGGGGAATCAGTGGATGTAGTGTATTTGGATTTTCAAGAGGTTATTACACAAAACTAGAGATCATGGGATTGGGGGTAATATATCAGAATGGATTGAGGATTGGTTAACGGACAGAAAATGGAGAGTAGGAATAAACGGGTCATTTTCAGGTTGGCAGGCTGTAACTAGTGGAGTACCGCAAGGATCAGTGCTTGGGCCTCAGCTATATTAATGACTTAGATGAGGGGACCAAGTGCAATGTATCCAAAGCTAGGTAGAAAAGTAAGCTGTGAAAAGGATGCAAAGAGGCTGCAAAGGGATATAGACAGGTTAAGTGAGTGAGCAAGGACATGACAGATGGAATATAATGTGGAGAACAGTAAAGTTATCCACTTTGGTAGGAAAAATAGAAAAGCAAAATATATTTTTTTTTAAATGGTGAGAGATTGGGAAGTGTTTGTATTCAGAGGGACCTGGGTATCCATGTATACAAATCACAGAAAGTGAACATGCAGGTACAGCAAGCATTTAGGAAAGCAAATGGTATGTTGGCCTTTATTACAAAAGGATTGGATACAAGAGTAAATATGTTTTGCTACAATTATACAGGGCCTTGGTGAGACCACACCTGGAGTAGTGTGTACATTTCTGGTCTCCTTACCTAAGGAAGGATATACTTGCCCTATTGGGAGTGCAACCAAGGTTCACTAGATTGATTCTTGGGATGAGGGGATTCTCCTATAGGGAGAGATTGAGTAGACTAGGCCTATATTTCCTAGAGTTTAGAAGAATGAGAGGTGATCTCATTGAAACATATAAAATTCTTAAAGGGCTCGACAGGGTAGATGCTGGGAGGATGTTTCCCCTGGCTGGGGAGTCTAGAACTAGGGGTCACAGTCTCAGGATAAGGGAGTGGCCATTTAAGACTGAGATGAGGAGAAATTTCTTCACTCAAAGGGCTGTGAATCTTTGGAATTCTCTACACCAGAGGCCTGTGGATGCTCAGTCGTTGAGTATATTCAAGACAGCAATCGATAAGATTTTTGGATATTAAGGGAATCAAGGAATATGAGGATAGTGCAGGTAAGTGGAGATGAGGTAGAAGAACAGCCATGATCTTATTGAATGGCAGAGCAGGCTCGAGGGGCCGAATGGCCGACTCCTGCTCCTATTTCTTATGTTCTTACGTTCACCTAAAAGTTCAAATGCTCGATACATAGAGCAAACAAATGAGGTTTCCATTAACTCTGAAAAGAGCAGCACTGCTTCCCTTACATTGCTAGTTTGCCACTGATGGTGGAGCTGCCACTAACAGTAAGCCAGCATCAGAATGTACAGATCTCAAGACATCTCTTCCTTCAAGACATTGGTGTGTTCTACCTCGACAGAACTTACTCCATATGTATGTTGCTGGAATGCTGTCAGTGGCAGTTCCACCACCCCAAGGCAAAGTAAACAACATTTACCTGTACTATAGCATTTTCTGTGCTTGACTTACCCAGGGTTTTCCATCAGAGGCCTATGCAAGAAGAAGCCTGAGATTTTAGTTCATGCATCTTCCCTGAAGTATCACTTTCAGCCAAAGAGACTCAACCAGGCAGCAAGTTACAGTTACCATCACGCACCCGTATTTACAACTTCTACAGATGGTTGACAGCAAAACTGGCCATTCACAGCGTGCACCTGGCCTTGCTGTTGGTAAGCCATGGCCTATCCAATTCAAAAAAAAAAAAAAAAATTTAAGACAAAAATTAACTGGAGTTTTTTTGTATGAAATCAAGAAAAAAGTAGGTATGAACTCCAAATTTTTGTGAGGTATCTTTGAAAGCAAAAACATGCATATTATATATTAGCTGAACACCTGCAAGTTGAGCAAGTACAAGAACACCTTAAACACAAATACACACAATGAGAAAACTGGCCAACAGGGAACAATCTGGTATTTTGCCATGTAGTCCAATTGTTACACTAACTGCATTTAATTTCTTTAAGTTTTTTTTTAAAAAGAAAAGGGATTTGAACATATGACCTAGGCTGGCACTCCAGAGCAGTACTGAGGGAACGCTGCACTGTCGGAGGTGCCGTCTTTCGGATGACACAATAAACCGAGGCCCCGTCTGCTCTCTCAGGTGGACAAAGATCCCATCGCACTATTCGAAGAGGAGCAGGGGAGTTCTCCCTGGGTCCTCGCCAACACATACCGCTCAATCAACACTGATCTGATCATTTATTTCATTGCTCTTTGTGGGAGCTTGCTCTCGGCATTCCTGTATTACAACAGCGACCACACTTCAGTACCTTGTTGGCTATGAAGGTCTTTGGGGAGTCTGGAGGTCCCGAAAGCTGCTATGTAAATCCAAGTTCTCTTTTTTTATGTAACTCAGACAAGCATTGTTCACTTAAAAGCCAACAATCTCTTGATTTATTATTCAAGTTTGGAGGGAGATTCTAAATATTTAAATATAATCTTTTGGTAAACACCAAGTACACCTGCAGAGCAATTTAGTGAAGAAACAAAGATGTAAATTAGCTTAATCTTTTATTATATACATTGTTGGTCTTCACCATGCTAAAACAAAACATTTCTAAAACAGATGGATAATTAAGGTTAATAGCTGCTCCCTATAATGACATGCAGAGATGTATTTATTTAGACAAGCGTTGTATGTGAGGGGAACAAATTTACCGACCGACAAAAGTAGATAAATAAACTATTTATTTTCCAAGAATGAATCAAAACACAATGCCTGGGGAGATCTCTTAGAAAGTACTTTACAAAGTCTTGTACTGTGAATGTGCTCCCTTCCTTCATTGCTATACCCCAACACACCCAGTCCTTTTGCAGAAGCATAAACTAGACTCACCATGAATAGAGCCAGAATTTTAGACCACTGCAATAATTAGGCAGCACTTTAAACAGAGCCTAGGCTTACCGTTTCCAGAGATTCAAAGTAGACAATACAACTAATTGGACAATGCCACTCATGTATTCCCCACAGCAATAGACAAACAGAAGGGAATCACTCTAGCTAGCTCTCTCTCACTTCCTAGCGACCAGTTACTCAACATCCAGGAACCAGCTGATATCTTGTTCTCAGCGAGGAATTTAATATATGCCACAAACTAAACTAGCCAGGCAGAGAACTGAATTCATAAACAGAGGGCAAAAAAGTAAAATCTTCTCAAGAAAACAACACACTTACTTTTCTGTAAGTCACTCCTCTTCTTCTGGTCTGGTACAGTTACAGAATATGCACCATAACTGGAAAAAACCCAAGTGGAATTATTCAGGATTAGAAAGGCTAAACTATTTTGACTATTAAAAAAGTGACGATTGATCTAAACCATTGCTGAAGTTACAATAACTATTGACATCACAGCCGGCCCTACATTGCACTATTGACACCCCACAATTTAGGGTTTGGGATCAGTATTAGGGTCACCAGTTTAGTAATAGAAATTGTGGTTAGAGGTTAGTGTTGGAAACCACCATTAGGAGAGCTGGAGAGTTCTCCCCGGTGTCCTGGTCAATATTTATCCCTCAATCAACGACACTAAAACAGATTATCTGGTCATTATCACATTTTTTTTTCTCCCCATTTATTCACGGGATGTGGGCATCGCTGGCAAGCCCAGAATTTATTGCCCATCCCCAATTGCCCCTCGAGAAGATGATGTGCCACCTTCTTGAACCGTTGCAGTCCGTGTGGTGAAGGTACTCCCACAGTGCTGTTAGGTAGGGAGTTCCAGGATTTTGACCCAGCAACGATGAAGTAACAATATATTTCCAAGTCAGGATGGTGTATAACTTGGACCCCTTGCAGGTGATGGTGTTCCCATGCATCTGCTGCCCTTGTCCTTCTAGGTGGTAGAAGTCACGGGTTTGAAAGGTGCTGCCGAAGAATCCTTGGCGAGTTGCTGCAATGCATCTTGTAGATGGTACACACTGCAGCCACGGTGCGCCGGTGGTGGAGGGAGTGAATGTTTAAGGTGGTGGATGGGGTGTCAATCAAGCAGGCTGCTTAGTCCTGGATGGTGTCGAGCTTTTTGAGTGTTGTTGGAGCTGCACTCATCCAGGCAAGTGGAGAGTGTTCCATCACACTCCTTACTTGTGCCTTGTAGATGGTGGAAAGGCTTTGGGGAGTCAGGAGATCAGACACCCACTGCAGAATACCTAGCCTCTGACCTGCTCTTGTAGCCACAGTATTTATGTGGCTGGTCAGTTAAGTTTCTGGTCAATGGTGACCCCCCAGGATGTTGACGGGGTGGGATTCGGCGATGGTAATGCCGTTGAAGGTCAAGGGGCGGTGGTTAGACTCTCACTTGTTGGAGATAGTCATTGCCTGGCACTTGTCTGGCGCGAACGTTACTTGCCACGTATCAGCCCAAGCATGAATATCGTCCAGGTTTTGCTGCATGCGGGCATGGACTGCTTCATTATCTGAGGAGTTGTGAATGGAAGTGAACACCGTGCAATCATCAGCAAACATCCCCACTTCTGACCTAATGTCGGAGGGAAGGTCATTGATAAAGCAGCTGAAGATGGTTGGGCCGAGGACACTGCCCTGAGGAACTCCTGCAGCGATGTCCTGGGTCTGAGATGACTGACCTTCAACCACCACGACCATCTTCCTTTGTGCTAGGTATGACTCCAGTTTGTGTTTGTGGGAGCTTGCTGTGCACAACTTGGCTGCCGTGTTTCGCACATTACAACAGTGACTACATTTCAGAAAATACTTCATTGGCTGTAAAGAACTTTGGGAGGTCACGAAAGCCGCTATAAATGCAAATTGTTTAATTCTTTATTATAAAATGCCCACAATTTTAAAATTCCATGATACCTCCTTCTGCAGCAAAAAAAATCATAGAAATTTACAGCAAGGAGGCCATTCAGCCCATCGTGTCTGTGCTCCTGTTTTGTCAGATTAACTAAAAGACGAAAGCAGCTCATACATGAGCTCTGAACGCAGCTACAATTTGAAGTCTTGGGACATCTTGCTACATTAAAAGGAGGCACTTTATAAACTTGTTGTCTCACAGGAACAAGAAATTTCTGCTCGAACCACAGATTTCTTACCTGTGCGTTGTTTTTTGGGCTGACTTCTGTGGAGTGGCTTTTTGATTGGTAGCAGCGTATCTCTGCAGCGTTGTACAACTTCCCCTGCCTGCAGCTTTACCCGCACCTGTACGTGTACCTGTACTCATACCCTTACCTGTACCTATACCCTTACCTGTATTTATACCTGTATCTTTACCTGTACTATTATCTGTAACCTTACCTGTACCTTTAACTGCACTTGTACCTATACCTGTACCATTACCTATAACCTTACCTATACTTGTATTTACACCTGTACATATATTTACACCAGTACTATTACCTATACCCATAACCTTACCTGTACCTTTACCTGCACCTATACCCTTACCTGTACCTTTACCTGTATTTACACCTGTACCTGTACATATATTTACACCACTACTATTAACTATACCCACAACCTTACCTGTACCTTTACCTGTATTTGCACCTATACCCTTACCTGTACCTCCACCTTTATCTGCACCATTCCCTGTACCTGTATTTACATCTGTCCCTGGGGCCCTCCCTGTCCCCTGCCCACCTCCACCCGTTGCTCCGCCCTCATCCTGACACCCTCTCCCCCGAGTTGCCGCGGGCTGAGCCGCCACCCGGACTGTCCTGGCTTTGCTCACAATCGACAAGTCAGACATGTCCGAGGGGGCACAGGCAGCACAAAGTGAATCTTCACCTCTCTGAGGAGACCAGCGGGTACGGCTGTCTGGGAGATGTAGGCGGTCTGGTCACGTGCCTCAGCCTGAGGCCGCCTCCCGGTGACTGTTGGAACTGCAATACCCAGCATTCCCGGCGCCGAACGGATTTCCGGCCAGGAGAAGCTGAGGCGGCGTTACCATAGCAACAGCACAGGCCCTTTAATTCAAGGGCAATATGCTCCCTTTCCAAACACCTAAAAGATTTTTTATTTTAAGCAATTCCAACCGGCCCAAATGTTTATGTATTGTTTCTATTCATAATTTTATTCTCAGGCAGCAGTAAATGTTTACTTCGGCAGCACCTTCCAAACCCACAACCTCATCCACTTAGAAGGAGAAGGGCAGCAGGTGCATGGGAACACACCTCCAAGTTCCCCCCCCAAGTCACACACCATCCTGACTTGGAAATATATCGCCGTTCCTTCATCGTCGCTGGGTCAAAATCCTGGAACTCCTTCCTTAACAGCACTGGGAGCACCTTCACCACACGGACTGCAGTGGTTCAAGAAGGCGGCTCACCACCACCTTCTCAAAGGTAATTAGGGATGGGCAATAAATGCTGGCTTTGCCAGCGATGTCCACATCCCAGGAACGAAAAAAAAACCAATGTCATAATGACCAGATAATCTGTTTTAGTGTCGTTGATTGAGGGATTAATATTGACCAGGACACCGGGGAGAACTCTCCAGCTCTTCTAGTGGTGGTTTCCAATGCTAACCTCTAACTGTAGCGGTACCATCGAGTGTCCCTTACTTATTATACATAAGTCCCTTTAACTTAACGATGTATATATATATAGTTTACCTGTACAGGGCGATGCCCCTTTAAGAACATGACCTAACGCAATGACATCACATCGCGCATCACGTGACTCACCTTAATGCGAGCCGGCCCAACTCGGCCTCCCGCTCCCGCGGCAATCGCCGGCCCAGCTCGGCCTCCCGCTCCCGCGGCAATCGCCGGCCCAGCTCGGCCTCCCGCGGCAATCGCTGGCCCAGCTCGGCCTCCCGCGGCAATCGCTGGCCCAGCTCGGCCTCCCGCTCCCGCGACTTCGGCCGCAACAGCCAGCTCCAGTGCCAGGTAAACGTGATAACGTCATCACGCAATTCACGTGACCGCTCCAAGCGCGGGCAAACGCGATGATGTCACATTTCAAGTCACGTGACACCCCAAGCGCGGGAAAACGCGAGCAACGCGATGACGTCATCGCGCAAACCTCCGGACTGCCTAGTCAGTCCTCGTGGCGTCCCCACTGGGGAAAGACCTGTTCCACGACTCTCCTGCATCGTTCTACGTTGTTTGCTGTATTTCATCTAATTCAACATTAAAATCCTGTTGGCTGTTCTTCCGAGTCAAGCTCCGTTATTTGTTAGGAATACACCTATTCCTACATTGGTGATCCACCGACGTGAGGACGGGAATTCATCAAAACCTACAATTGGTGACCCCGTCTCCGTGAACGTTTTTCACGGGCGATGCGCTCAGCCTGAACCCCGTCTCTGTGAATGATTTCACAGAGGAAGAGCACGGCGAACAACATCCGACAAGCAACAACCGACGAACACCAATTCCTACATTGGCAACCCCGTCTTTGCGAACGTAATCGCAAAGGAAGCGCAGCCTGGAGGTGATCCCGTTTTTCACGAACGAAACGCAGCCGGACCCCGATTTTTGTGAACGATTTTCACAAAAGAAGCACGCCATGGAAGCATCAGCCGTTTCACTGTCGCTACCGCAATTCAGGGAGCAGCAACCGCCCTTGTGCTTTCTTCAGGTAGAAGCCCCATTCGCCAAGAACATCGATGCGGCGCAGACCAACGAGGTCTCCGTATTCGTCAGCTCTACCGCCTTACGGATCGTCCGCCTCCACGACATCTCCCAACGCAACAGCAAGTATGCGTCCCTCCAAGCGCGGGTTCCGCAGGTTTTCGGGCCCACAAGATCGGAGCGCGTCCCCGCAGAGATGCCACGAGGACTCGCTCCTCACGAACCACGAGGCCGCACTCGCGACCCACGAGGACCCATCGCTCGCGAAACACGACGTCCCATCCCTCGCAAACCACGAGGACCCATCCCTCGTGAAACACGAAGACTCATTCCCCGCCGATGACGCACCAGCCCATCAGCCTGCTGGTTGTGTTTTCTACCACGCTTTTCGGCGCGAAAGCGAAGCGTTGCCGCCCTCTCGGCAGTTTTTCCCCTAAATCAGCAACAACTGGAAGCGTTGCCGCCCTCTCTACAGTGTTCCCCTCAACAAGCGCGAACCTCTACTGACGCTGCAAACATCGACGACGGGTCCAACGGGCATCCCGCGGCCGCGATCAGCCACGCGAAAGTTGCTGTCATCACCGATCAACGCAGCAACGGTTCACTCTCTTTTGTGTTACCGTCGTAGCACTACGGCACGCACCGTTCCGTGCGTCCCAAACTGCCGAAGAGTCCGCTCACCTGTCGGCGAGTTCACCAACCTCGCCCGCCAAGTCCTCCTGGATCGCCCGTACGGCGTTCCTGCAGATTCCGTCAGACTGGGGACATTTTCCAACAAAAACAGAGCCATGGTCCGCGTCTGCCCAACCTGCCCGTCACTATGACGCAGCCTGCTGTTTCGCCCTGGCGCCCGCTTCGAACCACGGGCTGCAGAGGTCACGCGTCTCCACTGTCCTTCGCATGGCTGAATACGTTTTATTCGCCATGACGCCGTGGTCCTTCGCACGGCTGGATACGTATTATTTGCCACGACGCACGCAAGGATCCGCTCACGACCAGCACCTTTCGACCTCGCCCGCCAAGTCCAGACAGCATGACCGCCGAGACCACCGACCACCCATCGTCGTTGCAGCACACCAGTTACGGTCCGCCTGACCACCAGCCACCCAACAGTCTCCGTCTCGAGACTGCGGGAGTCGTTCGGACAGGCTCGTCAGGCTACCTCACCTTTTGTCGTTCATTAAAGCGAATTCTGGGGGGGCGCATGTAGCAGTACCACCGAGTGTCTCTTACTTATTATACATAATTCCCTTTAACTTAACGATGTATAGTTTGCCTGTACGGGGCGTTGCCCCTTTAAGAACGCGACCTAACGCAATGACGTCACGTCGTGCATCACGTGACTCACCTTAACGCGAGCCGGCCCAGCTCGGCCTCCCGCTCCCACGGCAATCGCCGGCCCAGCTCGGCCTCCCGCTCCCGCGGCAATCGCCGGCCCAGCTCAGCCTCCCGCTCCTGCGACTTCGGCCGCAACGGCCAGCTCCAGTGCCGGGTAAACGTGATAACATCATCACGCAATTCACGTGACCGCCCCAAGCGCGGGCAAACGCGATGACGTCACGTCGCAAGTCACGTGACGCCCCAAGCGCGGGAAAACGCGAGCAACGCGATGACGTCATGACGCAAACGCGATGACGTCATCGCGCAAACTTCCGGACTGCCTAGTCAGTCCTCGTGGCGTCCCCACTGGGGAAAAACCTGTTCCACGACTCTCCTGCATCGTTCTACGTTGTTTGCTGTACTTCATCTAATTCAACATTAAAATCCTGTTGGTTGTTCTTCCGAGTCAAGCTCCGTTATTTGTTAGGAATACACCTATTCCTACATAACCACAATTTCTATTCCTAAACTGGTGACCCTAATAGTAATCCCAAACCCTAAATCATGGGGTGTCAATAGTGCAATGCAGGGCCGGCTGTGATGTCAATAGTTATTGTAATGTCAGCAATGAACGAATAAAAAAAATCAGACTTAAGCAGAAATACTTTCAAAAGGTTAAAAGAAAACAATTCTCAAGTGACTAGGCGTTAGGTATCATGCTCAGCCTAAGATTATGAAAGCTGCTTTCAGAGCTGCCAAAAGGCCACAGTGGAAAAGAAGCTTATAAGAACATAAGAAATAGGAGCAGGAATAAGCCATACGGCCCCTCGAGCCTGTTCCGTCATTCAATAAGATCATGGCTGATCTTGGGCTCAAAGCCACTTCCCCGCCTGCTCCCCATAACCCTTCACTCCCTTATCTTGCAAAAATGTGTCTATCTCCACCTTAAATGTATTCAATGACCCAGCACCCGTGTTCTAGATTTCCCCACAAGGGGAAACATCCTCTCTGCATCTACCTTGTCGAGCCCCCTCAGTATATCTTATATGTTTCGATAAGATCACCTCTCATTCTTCTAAATTCCAATGAGTATAGGCCCAGCCTGCTCAACCTTTCCTCATAAGTCAACCCCTTCATCTCTGGAATTAACCTAGTGAATCGTCTCTGAACTGCCTCCAATGCAAGTATATCCTTCCTTAAATAAGGAGACCAAAACTGTACGCAGTACTCAAGATATGGTCTCACCAATACCCTGTACAGTTGTAGCAGGACTTCCCTGCTTTTATACTCCAACCCCTTTGAAATAAAGGCCAACATTCCATTAGCCTTTTTGATTACTTGCTGTACCTGCATGCTAACTTTTTGTGTTTCATGCACAAGGATCCCCAGGTTCCTCTGAACTGTAGCATTTTGTAATCTCCATTTAAATAATTTTACTTTTTTATTTTTCCTGCCAAAGTGTATAACCTCGCACTTTCCCACATTATGCTCCATCTGCCAAATGTTTGCCCACTCAATTAGCCTATCTATATCGATAGCAAAATACTGCAGATGTTGGAAATCCGAAATAACAACAGAAAATGCTGGAAAAACTCAGGTGGTCAGGCAACATCCGTGGAGAGAAATTTGAGTTGACGTTTCGGGTTGGACCCTTCTTCAAAACTGGAAAGAAAAGAAACTAGATCGGAGGCAGGGCTGCGATCGGACAAAAGAATAAAAGAAACAAAAGAAGTAAAAGAGATTAGAAGCTAGACGAGATGGTAATAGGCTGGGATTAGGTGTAAAGTGTACTGGCAGGGCAAAAGATAGCTGCCAGGTGTGAGAGAGAAACAAAAGGAAAGGGGGGGGCGGGGAAAAAGGAGTGGAACAATTACGAGAGAAAATGAAATGGGGGCCAAGCTTATGATCTGAAATTGTTGAACTCGATATTGAGTCCGGAAGGCTGCAGGCTGCAGACTGCCTAATCGGAAGATGAGGTGCTGTTCCTCGAGTTTACGTTGAGCTTCCGTGGAACAATACAAGAGGCCAAGGACGGTGAGGTCCGAGTGGGAATGGAGCGGTGAATTAAAATGACAGGCGACCGGAAGCTCGGGGTCACCCTTACGGACTGAACGGAGGTGTTCCGCAAAGCGGTCACCCAATCTGCGTTTGGTCTCCCCAATGTAGAGGAGACCGCATCGTGAGCAGCGAATACAGTATACTAGATTGCGAGAAGTACAAGTAAATCGCTGTTTCACCTGGAAGGGGTGTTTGGGGCCCTGGACAGTGGGAAGGGGGGAGGTATAGAGGCAGGTGTTACATCTCCTCCGCTTGCACGGGAAGGTGCCAGGCGAAGAGGAAGGGCTGTTTGGGGTGATAGAGGAATGGACTAGGGTGTCTCGGAGGGAGCGGTCCCTGCGGAATGCTGAAAGGGGAGGGGAGGGGAAGATACGTTTGGTGGTGGGATCACTTTGGAGGTAGCGGAAATGCCGGAGGATGATCCGTTGAATGTGGAGGCTGGTGGGGTGAAAGGTGAGGACAAGGGGAACCCTATCGTGGTTCCGGGAGGGAGGGGCAGGGGTGAGGGCAGAAGTGCGGGAGATAGAACTGACACGGTCGAGGGCAGTGTCAACCACAGTAGAGGGGAATCCTCGGTTGCGGAAAAAGGAAGACATGTCTGAAGCACTGGTGTGGAAGGTGGCGTCGTCGGAGCAGATACGGCGGAGGTGGAGAAACTGGGAGAATGGAATAGAGTCCTTACAGGAAGCGGGGTGGGAGGAAGTGTAGTCCAGGTAGCTGTGGGAGTCAGTGGGCTTGTAGTAAATATTGGTCGATAACCTATCCCCAGAGATGGAGATGGAGAAGTCGAGGAAGGGAAGGGAAGAGTCCGAGATGGACCATGTGAAGGTGAGGGAAGGGTGGAAATTGGAGGCAAAGTGAATGAAATTGTCAAGTTCGGGGCGAGAGCAGGAAACGGCACCGATACAGTCATCAATGTATCGGAAAAAGAGGTGAGGGAGGGGACCCGAGTAGGACTGGAACAAAGATTGTTCCACATAGCCCACGAAAAGGCAGGCATAGCTAGGACCCATGCGGGTACCCATGGCAACACCTTTGATTTGGAGGAAATGAGTGGAGTTAAAGGAGAAGTTGTTCAATGTGAGAACAAGTTCAGCCAGGTGGAGGAGGGTGGTGGTGGATGGGACTGGTCGGGCCTCTGTTCAAGGAAGAAGCGGAGTGCCCTCAGGCCATCCGGGTGGGGGATGGAGGTGTAGAGGGATTGTACGTCCATGGTGAAAAGGAAGCGGTTGGAGCCAGGAAACTGGAAACTGTTAAAGTGGCGGAGGGCGTCCGAAGAGTCGCGGATGTAGGTGGGAAGAGACTGGACAAGGGGAGAAAAGATATAGAGTCAAGATAGGAAGAGATAAGTTCTGTAGGGCAAGAACAAGCTGAAACGATGGGTCTACCAGGGCAGTCCTGTTTGTGGATCTTGGGAAGGAGGTAGAAGCGGGCTGTGCGGGGTTGGGGAACTATGAGGTTGGTGGCAGCAGGGGGAAGATCTCCAGAGGAGATGAGGTCAGTGATGGTCTTGGAAATGGTGGTTTGATGTTCGGTAGTGGGGTCATGGTCCAGGTGGAGGTAGGAGGAGGTGTCGGAGAGTTGGCGTTCAGCTTCCGCTAGGTAGAGGTCAGTACGCCAAACAACAACAGCACCACCCTTGTCAGCGGGTTTAATGACAATGTCAGGGTTGGATCTAAGAGAATGGAGTGCTGCAAGTTCAGAGGGAGGTAGGTTGGAGTGAGTGAGGGGAGCAGAGAAATGGAGACGGCCGATACATTGATGACTGTATCGGTGCCGTTTCCTGCTCTCGCCCCGAACTTGACAATTTCATTCACTTTGCCTCCAATTTCCACCCTTCCCTCACCTTCACATGGTCTCTTACCCTCTCTAGATCTTTTCATCGCCAACTGCCGCCGTGACATCGGCCGTCTCCATTTCTCTGCTCCCCTCACTCACTCCAACCTACCTCCCTCTGAACTCCCCCCCCCCCCTTTCCTTTTGTTTCTCTCACACCTGGTAGCTATCTTTTGCCCTGCCAGTACACTTTACACCTAATCCCAGCCTATTACCATCTCGTCTAGCTTCTAATCTCTTTTACTTCTTTTGTTTCTTTTATTCTTTTGTCCGATTGCAGCACTGCCTCCGATCTAGTTTCTTTTCTTTCCAGTTTTGAAGACGGGTCCAACCCGAAACGTCAACTCAAATTTCTCTCCACGGATGTTGCCTGACCTGCTGAGTTTTTCCAGCTTTTTCTGTTGTTATTTTAGCCTATCTATATCCCTTTGCAGGTTCTTTGAGTCCTCTGCACAACTTGCTTTCCCACCCATCTTTGTATCACCCGCAAACTTATGACTAACTCCTGCCTTCCAGCCTATCACAGACAGTCCCTTTTGTTCTTTCCTCCCCTCCCCGCTTTCCCTTGCTTAAAAACCTGTTCCATCTCCAACTTTTTCCAGTTCTGACGAAGGGTCATCGACCTGAAACATTAACTCTGTTCCTCGCTCCACAGATGCTGCTTGACCGGCTGAGTATTTCCAGCATTTTGTGTTTTTATTCCATATGAGTATAGAATAATTTTACAAGCCAAGTACTGGAAACCTGGAGAGGGACACGGAGTAGACAAGCAGGGGTGGGGTGGGGTAGTATGAAGGCTGATACCCTCTATTATCCTACAACCCTGTCATCCAAAATCCCGTTAGACCCCATTTCACCCCCTCCCCACAATGATGTCATGTATCGTGCCTCCAATCTTCCCTTTCAACCTACAACTAACAGATGCTCCCCAGTCTAGTCTATCCACCAAACAGCCCTTCTGGCCTCCTATTCTAGCTAACAACATTATCTGATAATGTTGAGAGTGAGAGTTCTCCCCCTCAGCCTCCCTCCTGCTGCATCCCCCACCGCTGCATCCCCCTACCCTCCCTCCCGCTTCCCCATTCCACTCCTCCTGATTCTGGTGGCTAAAGAACCAATATGTTACCTCTTCAGATGCTCTCAGCACCAATGGCTTGGATTACTGCTTCTGTATCCTCGAACTTTCATGACAATGTGATGGGGAGGGGGAGGGAGGTAAGTGAAAGGAGAGACGGAAGAAAAGAGAAAAGGGAGGAGAGGAGAAGTCGCAGAAAAGGGGAAGGTATGAAAGGGGAGGGGAAAGGAAGGAGAAGTGAGAGGAAGGGATGGGGAGAGAAAACAATGGAAAGGGGAAGAGGGATGGGGCGGGGCAGCAGAAAGGCAGGGGAAGGCAAGGGGGAGACTGGGGGTTCGTGGGGAGATCATTTTGGGAGGTGAGAATGATTAATTTCTTTGCTCCCCATGCTGCCCCGAGGCTGCCCTCTCATTATTGCCAGATCCTTGGACCCCCTTCCCAAAGCTGCTTCATGATGGGAGTTATTTATCTTTCCAATTCTGCCGAACTGAAGGAGCCTCTTTAGTGCCACTGGACCCCAGGTTACCATCTGAAGTACTGCCACAGCCATGGCACCTTTTCCCACTGCTGCCCGATCCTAGGAATGCTGCTTCTTGTTCTCCCAGATCCCAGGATCCTCCCAAGTGCTGCTAGACTCAACTGCTCTTGGAATGTTGGGTTGGACGCATGGGGGGGGGGGCGACGGCCGGGGGGCGGCGGCGGGGGGGGGCGGCGGCGGGGGGGCGGCGGGGGGGGGGGGTTCCCATGATGTGACAGCACTGGGGTGGGATCCCGGGATCTGGCAATACAGGAAGGGAGGTTCCAGTGTCTGGCAGCATGGGGACAAGGGGTTAGGGGTCTGACAGCAAGCAAGAGCTGAGCAGAGAATCACTGCTTCCTCCACCGGATGACCCATCGCAACCCATCACTGCTAGACCCCCGAGTCCACGCACCCTCCCCACTCCGCCCCCAGTCTTGCTGATCCCAGATCTACCCTCTCCTCTACTCTGACAGACAGGAACACCTTCCCAAAGCTGCCTCACTTTGGGAGTTATTTAACTTTCCAATTCAACCAGAAGGCAGGAGTCACTCCAGTGCTGCTAGACCCCAGGATCCCATCTCAAGTACTGTCACAGCCAAGGCACCCCTTCCCACTGCTGACAGACCCCTGTCCCCCGCCCCCCAATCCAATGCTGCCAAGCCCCAGGAATCCCCCCCGCCTCCTGCAAACTGAAGAGCCCAACCACCAGATCCCCTCTTCATTGTGCTGCTGAGCCCCGGGGTGAGCCATCCAAAACCCACACATTCAACAGTGTTTGATAGGAATATAGGAACAGGAGGAGGCCATTCAGCCCTTTGAGCCTGTTCTGCCATTCAGTTAGATCATGTCTGATCTGTATCTTAACTCCATTTACCTGCTTTGGTTCAGTAACCCTTAATACCCTTGCCTAACAAAAATCTATCAATCTCCGTTTTGAATTTTTCATTTGACCCCCCAGCCTCACAGCTTTTTGGGGGAGAGAGTTGCAGATTTCCACTAGTCTTTGTGTGAAGAAGTGCTTCCTGACATCACCCCTGAACGGCCTGGTTCTAATTTTAAGGTTATATCAAATAACAACAGAAAACGCTGGAAAAACTCAGCAGGCCAGGCAACATCCGTGGAGAGAGAAATAGAGTCAACGTTTCAGGTCGAAACCCTTCTTCAGAACTGAGAAAAAAACAGGAAATGAAACAGATTAAAAGGCAAGTTTGGGGGCTGGGAAATGGGGGAGGGGATGAAAGAACAAAGGGGAGGTCTGAGAGGTGAAGAGACATTAAGAGATATTCAAGGCGAGACGAGATGGTAATAGGACAGGTAAAGAGACAAAGGATGGCTCTGGATGAAGTGTGAAATGCGCTGGCAGAGTGAGAGACAGCTGCCATGTGGGAGAGAGAAACAGGAAAAGGCACAAACCAAAGGTGTGGATAAAAAATATATAGAAATGTAATAGGGGCCGAGGTTATGATCTGAAATTGTTGAACTCGATATTGAGTCCGGAAGGCTGTAAAGTGCCTAATCGGAAGATGAGGTGCTGTTCCTCGAGTTTACGCTGAGCTTCCGTGGAACAATGCAAGAGCCCGTGGATGGTGAGGTCAGAGTGGGAGTGGAGCGGTGAATTGAAATAACAGGCGACGTTAACTCTGTTTCTCTCTCCACAGATGGTGCCTGGCCTGCTGAGTTTTTCCAGTGTTTTCTGTTGTTATTTCGGATTTCCAGCATCCGCAGTATTTTGCTATCATTTAACGGTATCCCCCTTGTTCTGGACTTCCCCACCAGAGGGAACAGTTTCTCTCCATCTACCCTATCAACTCCTTTAATCACCTTAAACACCTCGATTAGATCACCCCTTAATCTTTTAAACTCAAGTGAATACAGGCCCAGTCTATGCAACGTGTCCTCACAATTTAACCCTTTCAAACCCTGGTATCATTCCGTGCTCACAGCCAGGGTTTTGGGAGCCTGCTCAGCATGTCAGCATTTGTTGACACAAAGTAATACAGCCGCCCCCCTTCCTCCCCCCCATCCTCCTCCCATCCTCCCGCTGCATCCCCCCCATCCTCCCGCTGCATCCCCCCCATCCTCCCGCTACATCCCCCCATCCTCCCGCTGCATCCCCCCCATCCTCCCGCTGGATCCCCCCATCCTCCCGCTCCATCCCCCCCATCCTCCCGCTGCATCCCCCCCATCCTCCCGCTGCATCCCCCCATCCTCCCGCTGCATCCCCCCATCCTCCCGCTGCATCCCCCCCATCCTCCCGCTGCATCCCCCCCATCCTCCCGCTACATCCCCCGCATCCTCCCGCCCATCCTCCCGCTACATCCCCCCCTTCCTCCCCCCCATCCTCCTCCCATCCTCCCGCTGCATCCCCCCCATCCTCCCGCTGCATCCCCCCCATCCTCCGGCTACATCCCCCCCATCCTCCCGCTGCATCCCCCCATCCTCCCGCTGCATCCCCCCATCCTCCCGCTCCATCCCCCCCATCCTCCCGCTGCATCCCCCCCATCCTCCCGCTGCATCCCCCCCCATCCTCCCGCTGCATCCCCCCCATCCTCCCGCTGCATCCCCCCATCCTCCCGCTGCATCCCCCCCATCCTCCCGCTGCATCCCCCCCATCCTCCCGCTGCATCCCCCCCATCCTCCCGCTGCATCCCCCCATCCTCCCGCTGCATCCCCCCATCCTCCCGCTGCATCCCCCCCATCCTCCCGCTACATCCCCCCATCCTCCCGCTACATCCCCCCATCCTCCCGCTATATCCCCCCCATCCTCCCGCTCCATCCCCCCCATCCTCCCGCTGGATCCCCCCATCCTCCCGCTCCATCCCCCCCATCCTCCCGCTGCATCCCCCCCATCCTCCCGCTGCATCCCCCCATCCTCCCGCTGCATCCCCCCATCCTCCCGCTGCATCCCCCCCATCCTCCCGCTGCATCCCCCCCATCCTCCCGCTACATCCCCCGCATCCTCCCCCCCATCCTCCCGCTACATCCCCCCCTTCCTCCCCCCCATCCTCCTCCCATCCTCCCGCTGCATCCCCCCCATCCTCCCGCTGCATCCCCCCCATCCTCCGGCTACATCCCCCCCATCCTCCCGCTGCATCCCCCCATCCTCCCGCTGCATCCCCCCATCCTCCCGCTCCATCCCCCCCATCCTCCCGCTGCATCCCCCCCATCCTCCCGCTGCATCCCCCCCATCCTCCCGCTGCATCCCCCCCATCCTCCCGCTGCATCCCCCCATCCTCCCGCTGCATCCCCCCCATCCTCCCGCTGCATCCCCCCCATCCTCCCGCTGCATCCCCCCCATCCTCCCGCTGCATCCCCCCATCCTCCCGCTGCATCCCCCCATCCTCCCGCTGCATCCCCCCCATCCTCCCGCTACATCCCCCCATCCTCCCGCTACATCCCCCCATCCTCCCGCTATATCCCCCCCATCCTCCCGCTCCATCCCCCCCATCCTCCCGCTGCATCCCCCCATCCTCCCGCTACATCCCCCCATCCTCCCGCTGCATCCCCCCATCCTCCCGCTCCATCCCCCCCATCCTCCCGCTACATCCCCCCATCCTCCCGCTACATCCCCCCATCCTCCCGCTACATCCCCCCATCCTCCCGCTGCATCCCCCCCATCCTCCCGCTGCATCCCCCCCAACCTCCCGCTACATCCCCCCATCCTCCCGCTACATCCCCCCATCCTCCCCCCATCCTCCCGCTGCATCCCCCCCATCCTCCCGCTGCATCCCCCCATCCTCCCGCTCCATCCCCCCCATCCTCCCGCTGCATCCCCCCATCCTCCCGCTGCATCCCCCCATCCTCCCGCTACATCCCCCCATCCTCCCGCTACATCCCCCCATCCTCCCCCCATCCTCCCGCTGCATCCCCCCCATCCTCCCGCTGCATCCCCCCATCCTCCCGCTCCATCCCCCCCATCCTCCCGCTGCATCCCCCCCATCCTCCCGCTGCATCCCCCCCATCCTCCCGCTGCATCCCCCCCATCCTCCCGCTGCATCCCCCCCATCCTCCCGCTGCATCCCCCCCATCCTCCCGCTGCATCCCCCCAACCTCCCGCTACATCCCCCCCATCCTCCCGCTGCATCCCCCCATCCTCCCGCTGCATCCCCCCCATCCTCCCGCTACATCCCCCCATCCTCCCGCTGCATCCCCCCCATCCTCCCGCTGCATCCCCCCCATCCTCCCGCTGCATCCCCCCCTCCTCCCGCTGCATCCCCCCCATCCTCCGGCTACATCCCCCCCATCCTCCCGCTGCATCCCCCCATCCTCCCGCTGCATCCCCCCATCCTCCCGCTCCATCCCCCCCATCCTCCCGCTGCATCCCCCCCATCCTCCCGCTGCATCCCCCCCATCCTCCCGCTGCATCCCCCCCATCCTCCCGCTGCATCCCCCCATCCTCCCGCTGCATCCCCCCCATCCTCCCGCTGCATCCCCCCCATCCTCCCGCTGCATCCCCCCATCCTCCCGCTACATCCCCCCATCCTCCCGCTGCATCCCCCCCATCCTCCCGCTACATCCCCCCATCCTCCCGCTACATCCCCCCATCCTCCCGCTACATCCCCCCATCCTCCCGCTACATCCCCCCCATCCTCCCGCTACATCCCCCCATCCTCCCGCTGCATCCCCCCATCCTCCCGCTACATCCCCCCCATCCTCCCGCTACATCCCCCCATCCTCCCGCTACATCCCCCCATCCTCCCGCTACATCCCCCCATCCTCCCGCTACATCCCCCCATCCTCCCGCTCCATCCCCCCCATCCTCCCGCTGCATCCCCCCATCCTCCCGCTACATCCCCCCATCCTCCCGCTGCATCCCCCCATCCTCCCGCTCCATCCCCCCCATCCTCCCGCTACATCCCCCCATCCTCCCGCTACATCCCCCCATCCTCCCGCTACATCCCCCCATCCTCCCGCTGCATCCCCCCCATCCTCCCGCTGCATCCCCCCCAACCTCCCGCTACATCCCCCCATCCTCCCGCTACATCCCCCCATCCTCCCCCCATCCTCCCGCTGCATCCCCCCATCCTCCCGCTACATCCCCCCATCCTCCCCCCCATCCTCCCGCTGCATCCCCCCCATCCTCCCGCTGCATCCCCCCATCCTCCCGCTCCATCCCCCCCATCCTCCCGCTACATCCCCCCATCCTCCCGCTGCATCCCCCCCATCCTCCCGCTGCATCCCCCCCATCCTCCCGCTGCATCCCCCCCATCCTCCCGCTGCATCCCCCCCATCCTCCCGCTGCATCCCCCCAACCTCCCGCTACATCCCCCCCATCCTCCCGCTGCATCCCCCCATCCTCCCGCTGCATCCCCCCCATCCTCCCCCCATCCTCCCGCTGCATCCCCCCTATCCTCCCGCTGCATCCCCCCCTCCTCCCGCTGCATCCCCCCCATCCTCCCGCTCCATCCCCCCCATCCTCCCGCTGCATCCCCCCATCCTCCCGCTACATCCCCCCATCCTCCTGCTACATCCCCCCCATCATCCTCCCGCTGCATCCCCCCATCCTCCCGCTGCATCCCCCCCATCCTCCCCCCCATCCTCCCGCTGCATCCCCCCCATCCTCCCCCCATCCCCCCATCCTCCCGCTACATCCCCCCCATCCTCCCGCTACATCCCCCCATCCTCCCGCTACATCCCCCCCATCCTCCCGCTACATCCCCCCCATCCTCCCGCTACATCCCCCCCATCCTCCCGCTACATCCCCCCCATCCTCCCGCTACATCCCCCCATCCTCCCGCTGCATCCCCCCATCCTCCCGCTGCATCCCCCCATCCTCCCGCTACATCCCCCCATCCTCCCGCTACATCCCCCCCATCCTCCCGCTACATCCCCCCATCCTCCCGCTGCATCCCCCCATCCTCCCGCTGCATCCCCCCATCCTCCCGCTACATCCCCCCATCCTCCCGCTACATCCCCCCCATCCTCCCGCTACATCCCCCCATCCTCCCGCTACATCCCCCCATCCTCCCGCTACATCCCCCCCATCCTCCCGCTACATCCCCCCATCCTCCTGCTACATCCCCCCCATCATCCTCCCGCTACATCCCCCCATCCTCCCGCTACATCCCCCCCATCCTCCCGCTACATCCCCCCATCCTCCTGCTACATCCCCCCATCCTCCCGCTGCATCCCCCCATCCTCCCGCTACATCCCCCCATCCTCCCGCTACATCCCCCCCATCCTCCCGCTACATCCCCCCATCCTCCTGCTACATCCCCCCCATCATCCTCCCGCTACATCCCCCCATCCTCCCGCTACATCCCCCCCATCCTCCCGCTACATCCCCCCATCCTCCTGCTACATCCCCCCATCCTCCCGCTACATCCCCCCATCCTCCTGCTACATCCCCCCATCCTCCCGCTACATCCCCCCCATCCTCTCGCTACATCCCCCCATCCTCCTGCTACATCCCCCCATCCTCCCGCTACATCCCCCCCATCCTCCCGCTACATCCCCCCCATCCTCTCGCTACATCCCCATTCCGCTCCTCCTGATTCTAGAGGCTAAATAATCAATATGTTACACTCTCCCTCTTCAGGTGCTCTCAACACCATTAGCTTGGATTATTGCTTCCCTACACTGGAACCCTCGGGACAATGGGATGGGGAAGGGGAGGGAGGTAAGTGAAAGGAGAGGTGGAAGAAAAGGAAAAAGGGAAGAGAGGGGAAGTCGAAGGGAAGGGGAGGTTATGAAAGGGGAGGGGAAGGAGAAGTGAGAGGAAGGGAAGGGAGAGAAAGCAATGGAAAGGGGAAGAGGGATGGAAGCAGATGGGAATGGGGAGGGACAGGAGAAAGGGAGAGGAAGGCATGAGAGAGAATGTAAGTTGGAGGGGGTCCTGGAGAGGAAGAAGGGAGAAAAGAAAGAGAAAATGGAGGAAGGAGAGCAGAGAGGAAGAGGAGGGCAAGGGAAGGTAATGGGAAGGGGAAGGGGGATGGCAGTGGATGTGAAGGGAAGGGGAGGGGAGGGGAAGGAAGGAAAGCAGGAGAAATGCATGTTTGAGCAGAAGGGATACAGGAGAGGAGGGGGAGAATGCACAGCATTGGGGAAATGGATGGAGAAGGGAGAGTGAAGATGGAGGAGGAGAGTGCCAGCTTGAACAGGGGCGAGCGGAAGGCGAGAACCAACTTAATTAGTGGGTGATGGTGGAAGGTTGTTTTTGTGACTAGAAGCCTGTGTCCAGTGGGGTACCGCAGGGATCGGTGCTGGGTCCCTTGCTGTTTGTGGTCTACATTAATAATTTGGATGTGAATGTAAAAGGTATGATCAGTAGGTTCGCAGATGACACGAAAATTGGTGGGGTGGTAAATAGCAAGGAGGGTAGCCTCAGTCTGCAGGACAATATAGATGGGT
This sequence comes from Somniosus microcephalus, assembly GCF_052327205.1. NCBI lineage: Eukaryota > Metazoa > Chordata > Chondrichthyes > Squaliformes > Somniosidae > Somniosus > Somniosus microcephalus. The sequence goes on from NC_140992.1 coordinate 6,979,075, forward strand.
TGGTCAGATGGGCGGAACAGTGGCAAATGGAATTTAACCCTGAAAAGTGTGAGGTGATGCATTTTGGAGGGACTAACAAGGCAAGGGAATACACAATGAATGGTAAGACCCTAGGAAAGACAGAGGGCTGGATTTTCCTAAGCCCCTGGAGTCGTGTTGGAGGCGTGCGGGCGATAAAAATCGGAGATCCGGGGGTCCCGACCCCATCCCGCCTCCAACCCGCCTCCATGTCAATTTCATAGGAGTCGGGTTGCCGACAAGTGCTGGAACCCAACTCCCAGAGGCGGGAAGGGATTAAAGGCAATTAAACTGCCTGTTAACAGGTAGTTAACAGGTAGTTTTTTGCCTATTCGCGATTTTTATTGCTGGTTTGTGGGCTTCCCGACAGCTCCAAACCATGAAAAGTTTGAGAGGCGGGACGTGGGTCTGAGGTCTTGGAGGGGTCGAGATGCCCAGTGTTCAGGTGAGTGAGGGGTGCAGGAGTGCAAAGGTAAGTGTTTTGCAAGTGTTTAAAGTGTTTAAATAAGTTTAACTTACTTTTACTTACCTTTACAGGAGTCCTGCATTCCGGTGTCGGGAGTCGGCTGCAAGAACCACAGCAGCTCCGATTTTTAAAAAAAAATCAGCTTCTTGGTTTCTGCAGCAAAATGATTTTAAAGTTATCCTGAGAAAGGACTGAGGCTGAATTAGCAGTTTTTCAGTGCTTGACAGCTTCAAACAGCTGTTAAACACTGATATTTCATCTGCCAAAAGCTTTTGACAGATGAAATGTCAATCTCCGACGTCACCTGTTGCCGGGTGGCCCTTAATTGGCCTGCTGAGCCCACAGGGCGGGCTCAACAAGGTCAATCAGAGGAAAATCCAGTGGGTTGGCCACATCTCCATGGAGGCGGGACAACAAGCCCGAATGTGGGTTTCCCACCTCCAACCCGCCCCCGTAGCAAAATCCAGCCCAGAGGATCAGAGGGACCTTGGTGTGCATGTACATAGATCCCTGAAGGCAGCAGGACAGGTAGATAAGGTGATTAAAAAGGCATATGGGATACTTGCCTTCATTAGCCGAGGCATAGAATATAAGAGCAGGGAGGTTATGATGGAGCTGTACAAAACCCTGGTTAGGCCACAGCTGGAATACTGTGTGCAGTTCTGGCCGCCACACTTTCGGAAGGATGTGATTGCTTTGGAGAGGGTGCAGAGGAGATTCACCAGGATGTTACCTGGGCTGGAGCGCTTCAGCTATGAAGAGAGACTGGACAGGCTGGGATTGTTTCCCTTGGAGCAGAGAACGCTGAGGGGGGACCTGATTGAGGTTTACAAAATTATGAGGGGCATAGATAGGGTCGATAGAAAGGAACTTTTCCCCTTAGTAGAGGGGTCAATAACAAGGGGGCATAGATTCAAGGTAAGGGGCAGGAGGTTTAGAGGGGATTTGAGGGAAAACTTTTTCACCCAGAGGGTGGTTAGAATCTGGAACTCACTGCCTGAAAGGGTGGTAGAGGCAGGGACCCTCACAACATTCAAGAAGCATTTGGATGAGCACTTGAAATGCCATAGCATACAAGGCTATGGAGCAAGTGCTGGAAAATGGGATTAGAATAGACAGGACTTGATGGCCGGCGCGGACACGATGGGCCGAAGGGCCTCTTTCTGTGCTGTATAACTCTATGGCCTAGAAATTCAGTTGGTTGTGCCAGCAGTTAGCGCCTCAAGAGAAGTGAATTTCGGGCGCTATGCGTGTAGCGCCCGGGCGCAGCGCAGTTTGCGCCTCGCCCCAAATTAAGTTGACCCTTAGCGCCGGCGCAAAGTTTAGCGCCCGCCCGGCTGCGCGCGCAGAAAATGACGTCACATCCTCGTGCAACGCCCTTTGCGCGCCCCGATTCCAAACTTCAGTCGGACCGCCCCATTGTGCGGCTGGCGGCCAGAGCGTTTGTAAAATGGAACGCAACACAGCCGACGCAGGCCCCGGGGAGTGCAAATTAAAGGGCACGTACTCTGCAGTATAAAGGGCAGCCATTTTGCAGCAAACACTCTTGTGCAACGGATTTCTGGACACACAACAAGGAGGAGAGCTAACTGGTTTCGTGCAGCAATAGCTCAGGTATTTTTGGACTCAGGCCAAAGCGCTGCAAGTGCCCTGTTGGAAATTTGACTGTTTGCCAGCATTTGATGGGGGTTGCATGGGGTGCCAACGCGGAGTTTCAGCGCCATGTGCGTATTGCTCGCAGACGCGGGGTCAGAGGGGCAGCCCTGGCTAGAGGCAGAGGGGGCAACAGGCGTTGGCAACATAGGCCTTACCCAGTCAGGGTATACCGCCAGCAGCGCTCCTACCTCACCATGAGTGGCGCGCGATGTGTAAGAAGGCTGAGATTCCGAAAGGAGGTGGTTGCAGAGATCTGCCACCTGCTTCGCAGAGATCTGCGTCCAAAGCTCAGGTGCAGGACGTCTCTGTCGGTGGAAGTGAAGGTGACGGTGGCATTGAACTTCTATGCCACCGGCTCCTTCCAATCCGCTGTTGGGGACATAGCAAACATATCCCAGTTCGGCGTGCATCGCTGCATCCGCCAGGTGACCGATGCCCTTTTCAGAAGGAGACGCCAATTCATCTCCTTCCCCATGGCCCTGGAGAGCCAGCATCAGCGTGCAGTGGGATTTGCTAGACTCGCGGCCTTCCCCTTGGTGCAGGGCGCCATTGACTGTACGCATGTGGCTTTGCGGGCACCTCTGGAGCATGGTGAGCAGTATCGCAACCGGAAGGGCTACCATTCTCTCAATGTGCAGCTGGTGTGTGACCACAAGCAGCGCATCCTGGCTGTCAATGCCTGCTTTCCAGGCAGCTGCCACGATGCCTTTATCCTGCGGCAGAATACTGTGCATGACATGTTCGAGGCACAGCCTCCCCCAAGAGGATGGCTACTCGGGGACTGTGGTGATTATTCTTTATGTTTAGTAAGAAGTATTGTGATTGGTTGTTTGTTTCCTGCCTTGGGATATATGCTGTAATCTCATTGGTAGTTGATGTCATGTGATTTGTGGTGGCCATCTTAAATTCAGTTCTTTCCAGCCTTTAGTTGGGACTGGGTGTTGAAAGATGTGCTACAGGATTTTTAAGTTAATAAAGCCTAGATTAGAAAGGCAAATCTATTCTTTATTTCAGGGACAAAGGCTATCCTTTGTGTACCTGGCTCATGACCCCGCGCGCCCAGGACCGCTGCTGAAGAGGCATACAACGAGAGCCATCAAAGGAGCAGAAACATCATCGAGCAAACTATTGGGGTCCTCAAGCAGCGGTTCCGCTGCCTTGATCGTTCCGGCGGATCTCTGCAGTATTCGCCGCACCGGGTCTCCCAATTTGTCGTAGTTTGCTGCATGCTACACAACCTGGCTCTCCGCAGGATTCAGGCACTGCCACCTGACGTTGGACCACCACCTCAGGAGGAGGAGCAGGAGGAGGAGGAGGAGGAGGAGTACGATCCCAGGAGGGAGCGACAAGGTCCAAGGGCCGTCCGTCGCCAGCTTATTGAACGTAACTTCTAAGCCCCCTGTCAGGGAATGCCTTGTGGCCATGAAGCAAGATGAATGCAGCCGCTCCGCAAGCCCTCAGCCGGCGAAGGCAACAAAGACTAACAAGAACAACCATGGACACTGTCTGAATAAAGATAAATTTATATTTGACAAAAATGAAACCCCTTCCCACATGAATCCCAAAAACAATCAACGGCCCCCACAAAAAGTGCAACAAACGACTCACTCCCACAACCTGGGGAGGAGTAACTCCACATTTGAACAAACCAGGCCTCAACCTCGGCCTTAACGCAAAAAACATACCCATAAACAAAACAACCATGGGCAACATAAAGATGTCCACCGCCATATAAAATGAAAGCTGGCCACACCCTCTACTTAGTGGCCCGCGAGGGCGAGACCTTGTCCAGCCTTTTGGCGCCCCTGCCCGGCCTGCTGCTCCTCCGCAAGCTCTGCCCAGTGGCTGCTGTGAGGCTGGGGGAAGGCGCCTGAGGGCCAGATGTCCTTCCGCCAGATGGCCTTGGGGGGCGGCCTACACGGGCTTTGGGTCTCGAGGGGCCGGCTGTTGATTGGCGCACATGTGCATGCCCACCATCAGCTCCAGCCGCTTGCCGTTGACGCTCCACTGGGGGAGTGGCGGCGACGGATGGCGCAATGTGGGCAAGCTGGCGTATTGGAGGCGCTGGCTGGTGATGTCGCACGCTGGCACTCGCCCGGGCATGCACTGCACGATCCGCACCAATCAGCCGAAGGGCGGATCGCTGTGCTGCTGCAGCGCGGCGGGTGTCCTGGCGATGCCTGGCTGAGGCAGCGCGTGTGGCAGCAGTGAGTGCCCCTGTTGCCCTGGTCTGCGCCCGCATCACATCCGCCACTGACTTGACGGCATCAGCCAGCGACTCCATCGCCGGAGGCATCCGTTCCACTACCTCCATCATCATCCGGCCACTCTCGGCATTTGATGCCCCAAACTCCCGCACACTGGTCGCCAGCGACTCGATGGCCTCAGGCATCCGTCCCACCACCTGCATGAGCTCTGTGTGGCGGCGGTCCGAATCCTCGGCCATTTGGTCCAGCTGGCGCACCTCCTCCGAGGTGAAGGTGGCCGGACTGGAGGCGGGACTCTCCCGCTGGGGAGCAGGGGTCCGAGCTAGGCGACCCTTGGCACGTTGCTGGCGCCGAATGTCCGCAGCAACTGCACTCCCCTCCGATCCTTCCCCCCTCTGGGGGGAAGGCCGCGGCCCACCCGCAGCCCTCCTGGGTGGCTGGACGCCACTGGTCCCAGCAGCTGCAGTCCCCTCCGAAAGTTGCTCCAGGCTCTCGTCCAGGGAAGACTTGTCCAACACTTCGCCCTCTGCTGCGGGACCTGAGTCCTCCCCTGATGGTCCGGGTTGCTCTTCCTCCTCCTCCTCCTCCTCCTCCTGTTCGGAGGGGCTGTCACTGGCAGCTTCAGGGAGCTCTTCGTCACCAGCTGAAAGCAGGAAGGCACAAGAGTAGCTTCAGAGTGAGGAGAGGGCGTCAGCGAGGGAGTCATGACTGGTGGCGTTCAGCGCATTGGTGGCACAGTGGCAAAGGAGGTAGCTCGGATGCGCAAGTGCGACGAGAGAGGGCCAAAAGGCGAGGTCCTTACCATTGCCGGGCAGCGGAGGGTCGGCTTCTCCGCACGCTCTGGGCACAATCACACGGCCTCCCATGAGGCCACTCACGCGCTCCTCCAGGGGAGTGAGCTTCTGGAACTTGGCGCGGCCTCCCCCGGTGATGTCGCGGCGCTTGCGATTATTCGCAAGTTTAGCCTGCAAGAGAAAGGACGGGCTCTAAGTACGGTGTGTAGCCGTGACGTAGTGTGCACTGCCTCCCATGGTGGAATAGCTTGGCCAGAGTGTAGCCCTGATCTAGTGTGCACTGCCTCCCATGGTGGAATAGCTTGGCCAGAGTGTAGCCCTGATCTAGTGTGCACTGCCTCTCATGGTGGAATAGCTTGGCCAGAGTGTAGCCCTGATCTAGTGTGCACTGCCTCTCATGGTGGACTAGCTTGGCCAGAGTGTAGCCCTGATCTAGTGTGCACTGCCTCCCATGGTGGAATAGCTTGGCCAGTGTGTAAAGTGCAGAACGTGCAATTGATGCTCATGACTGTCCCAAAGCTGCTGGCTGAGGGCTGCCCATTAGGCCTTTCAGGTCCCTTTGCCCATCATGTCAGGTGTACATGCAAGAATGAGGAGGAGAGTGGAAAGGGTACTCACCCTGACAATCCTGGTCAGGTCATTGTATTTCTTCCGACATTGCACCTTGTCCCTGGGGGCATCGCCGTAGGACGACACCCTGGTGGCGATCTCCCTCCAGGCTTTGGTGTAGACACGGTGGGTGGGATTCCTGCCATTGTCTGGGAACAAGATCCTGCGCCTCTTCTCCAATGCTGTCAGCATGATATCCAGATCACGCTCTGAGAAGCGCAGGGCACGCTCACGGGCCTTCTCATGCGTTGCCATGGCTCCTTGGGCTCAGCAGCAGTGTTGAGGCCTAGTTTGAAAGCTGCAGTGTGCAGGGCGTGGCAGCAGACCAAATCGTCCCTTCCCCCTTTAAGAGCTGGCCGGCGCCACGGGGTCTGCTGTCAATCAAAAAATGACCGCACCCGCGCTGCGCCCCGCCTCGGCGCTATCCCTCTGCACCGCCGGCTTAGCGCCTAAAGATAGTCGTGTAACACCTCTTTTAGCGCTCCAGCAACCTCTTAGGGCGAAGCAACTGAATTTCGGCGAAGGGGGCACAACTTTGGGGCGGGCGCTAACGTTAGCGCCCCAAAACTGGCAAAACTGAATTTCTAGGCCTATGACTCTATTAATTAGGTTGGAGGAGGAGAAGTGTTCCAATTTGAATTGACAAGAGGGAGAATAGTTTCAGTCAGAGCTGGGAGGGTTGGAGAAGAGAGAGTCTCTGAAAGGCCGAGCAGTTACATGAGGTGCTTGGTCTGTGAACTGGACATGGAGCAGGTTGAACGTTTTTGTGAATGGATGTGGGAGAGTGAATGTTGAAGTAGCCTCGGGCTAAGTGATTCTGTTGAAAATCCAAATGCCACTTTGCTCTTCCTTGTTTAATATTTCACAATGAATAGATTTTTTTAATCTAACCTAATACAAACAAAGTTACATTTGGATTTTTAAATGTTTTTAAAATTTGAATTTTTACAGTAAAAATGATGCATTCTAATTAATTTTATGTACTTTTAATACTTCACAATTAATAGTTCTTTAATTTAAAGTACATAAAATTAACTAGAGTGCACCACTTATATTGTAAAAATTCAATATTTGTGAGCAGGTCCTTTGATTTCTCCTCCCTCCAGAAATGCACCATCAATTTTGTGACTTCCACATTTAGATTTTCTCCATTCTCTGTTCGTGTCAGCCGTGGCTAGGTGGGTGGCACCCTCGCCTCTGGGTTCAAGTCCCACTCCAGAGACTTGAACACAAAAATCCATGCGAACACTCCAGTGCAGTACTGAGGGAGTGCTGCACTGCCGGAGGTGCCATCTTTCGGATGAGGCGTTAAACTGAGGCCCTGACTGCTCTCTCAGGTGGACGTAAATGATCCCTTGGCACTATTTTGAAGAAGAGCAGGGGAGTTATCCCCGGTGTCCATCCCAATACGTATACCTCAATCAATATTACTAAAAGAGACTATCTGGCCATTATCACACTGCTGTTTATGGGAGCTTGCTGCGCGCAAATTGGCTGCCGAGTTTCCTACATTACAACACTGATTCAAAATAGTGGCTGTAAAGTGCTTTGGGATGTCCGGTGGTCATGAAAGGCGCTGTAAAAATGCAAGTCTTTTTTTTCTTTATGTTTTATTTCCTCCAGTACAAGCAAAGCAATGTTGTGTATCGCTCCGGCTCAAGCTTCAAGGCCTGTGTTACTAGTTTTCAGGTCAGGCTGCTCTTGCTGGACAGCATTTCCTCGGTTCTAGTTTAACATGTAAGAAAACCCAGAACCTCTCCCCAATGCTTCCAAACCCACTCCCTCTAATGCTGTCAGACCCCACAACCCTCCCCGCTCATTGTTAACCCCGAGGGTCCCTCTGGCTCCCAGTGCTACAACCTCCCAGGACCCACATAATTAAGTGCATGTAGGTAAAGGAACCAGTTTATCTTCTGACTTCCCATGAGCGATGCAACGGGAGATCAATTTGTATTAGACATATTTCAGAAAGTTACATGCAGTGTAACGACACTCACTCTCACTACAGCTAAAATTAGATGGCTTAGTAGCAATTCAGTCCTGGTCCTGTGACTGAAATGTGTAAACCTGTCTTCTATAAGAGTCTGCTATGAAACCACTGCTGTCATAAAGAAATCCTTGCTGAGAAAGAATAAACCCCTCCTCAAAAATACCACACACTCACACACACACACACACACACACATATATAGTGCAGAATAACACGGGTTTGTCTGTGCTTCAACTATCAGAGAATGTTACTGTAATATTTTGGGCCCAAACTCACAACCTCTTCCACCTAGAAGGATAAGGGCAGCAGGCGCATAGGAACACCACCACCTCCAAGTTCCCCTCCAAGTTAAACGCCATCCTGACTTGGAAATATATCGCCGACCCTTCATCGTCGCTGGGTCAAAATCCTGGAACTCCCTCCCTAACAGCACTGTGGGAGTACCTTCACCACACGGACTGCAGCGCTGCAGCGGTTCAAGAAGGCGGCTCACCACCACCTTCTCAAGGGCAACTAGGGATGGGCAATAAATGCTGGCCTTGTCAGCGACGCTCACATCCTGTGAATTAATTAAAAAAAATAGTTGAGCAAGTTCTGATTCATTATCAAGCTGGCAGACGGTATAATAACAGATCAGTGAGGGTTAACCTTCTTCCAACTACTCTAAAGAAAATGCAAGTAAAATCACTGAGGCCTCAATAGCTCCTGAACATATACCTCCAACTAATCACACAGCTTCTTGGTGACACTTCAATCGACTACACTACTTACTCACCTTACCAATGTATTACAATTGATGAACAAGTCTCACTCTTGCTTGTTCAAAACGTCTCAGCCACTCAATATGCTACAGCTTTTCACAAACTCTGTGTGCTACTGTGGCTCTGTGTCAGCCGTGGCTCAGTGGGCAGCACTCTCACCTCGGAATCAGAAGATTGTGGGTTCAAGTCCCACTCCAGAGACTTGAGTACAAAAAAATCTAAGCTGACACTCCTGTGCAGTACTGAGGGAGTGCTACACTGTCAGCGGGGCAGTACTGAGGGAGTGCTACACTGTCGGAGGGGCAGTACTGAGGGAGTGCTACACTGTCAGCGGGGCAGTACTGAGGGAGTGCTACACTGTCGGAGGGGCAGTACTGAGGGAGTGCTACATTGTCAGCGGGGCAGTACTGAGGGAGTGCTACACTGTCAGCGGGGCAGTACTGAGGGAGTGCTACACTGTCGGAGGGGCAGTACTGAGGGAGCGCTACACTGTCGGAGGGGCAGTACTGAGGGAGTGCTACACTGTCGGAGGGGCAGTACTGAGGGAGCGCCGCACTGTCGGAGGGGCAGTACTGAGGGAGTGCTACACTGTTGGAGGGGCAGTACTGAGGGAGCGCTACACTGTCGGAGGGGCAGTACTGAGGGAGTGCTACACTGTCGGAGGGGCAGTACTGAGGGAGTGCTACACTGTCGGAGGGGCAGTACTGAGGGAGTGCTACACTGTCGGAGGGGCAGTACTGAGGGAGTGCTACACTGTCGGAGGGGCAGTACTGAGGGAGTGCTACACTGTCGGAGGGGCAGTATTGAGGGAGTGCTACACTGTCAGCGGGGCAGTACTGAGGGAGTGCTACACTGTCGGAGGGGCAGTACTGAGGGAGTGCTACACTGTCGGAGGGGCAGTACTGAGGGAGTGCTACACTGTCGGAGGGGCAGTACTGAGGGAGTGCTACACTGTCGGAGGGGCAGTACTGAGGGAGTGCTACACTGTCGGAGGGGCAGTACTGAGGGAGTGCTACACTGTTGGAGGGGCAGTACTGAGGGAGCACCGCACTGTCGGAGGGGCAGTACTGAGGGAGTGCTACACTGTCGGAGGGGCAGTACTGAGGGAGCGCCGCACTGTCGGAGGGGCAGTACTGAGGGAGCGCCGCACTGTCGGAGGGGCAGTACTGAGGGAGTGCTACACTGTCGGAGGGGCAGTACTGAGGGAGTGCTACACTGTCGGAGGGGCAGTACTGAGGGAGTGCTGCACTGTCGGAGGGTCAGTACTGAGGGAGTGCTACACTGTCGGAGGGGCAGTACTGAGGGAGTGCTACACTGTCGGAGGGTCAGTACTGAGGGAGTGCTACACTGTCGGAGGGTCAGTACTGAGGGAGTGCTACACTGTCGGAGGGGCAGTACTGAGGGAGTGCTACACTGTCGGAGGGTCAGTACTGAGGGAGTGCTACACTGTCGGAGGGGCAGTACTGAGGGAGTGCTACACTGTCAGAGGGTCAGTACTGAGGGAGTGCTACACTGTCGGAGGGGCAGTACTGAGGGAGTGCTACACTGTTGGAGGGGCAGTACTGAGGGAGTGCTACACTGTCGGGGGGCAGTACTGAGGGAATGCTACACTGTCGGAGGGGCAGTACTGAGGGAGCGCCGCACTGTCGGAGGGGCAGTACTGAGGGAGCACCGCACTGTCGGAGGGGCAGTACTGAGGGAGTGCTACACTGTCGGAGGGGCAGTACTGAGGGAGTGCTACACTGTCGGAGGGGCAGTACTGAGGGAGTGCTGCACTGTCGGAGGGTCAGTACTGAGGGAGTGCTACACTGTCGGAGGGGCAGTACTGAGGGAGTGCTACACTGTCGGAGGGTCAGTACTGAGGGAGTGCTACACTGTCGGAGGGTCAGTACTGAGGGAGTGCTACACTGTCGGAGGGGCAGTACTGAGGGAGTGCTACACTGTCGGAGGGTCAGTACTGAGGGAGTGCTACACTGTCGGAGGGGCAGTACTGAGGGAGTGCTACACTGTTGGAGGGGCAGTACTGAGGGAGTGCTACACTGTCGGGGGGCAGTACTGAGGGAATGCTACACTGTTGAGTTGAAGGCACAAAATTCTATAGATTCTGGAATGGTTCCTGCAGATTGGAGGATAGCAAATGTAACCTCACTATTTAAGAAAGGAGGGAGAGAGAAATCGGGGAACTACAGACCTGTTAGCCTCACATCAGTAGTTGGGAAAATGCTGGAATCTATTATAAAGGATGCAATAACTGGGCACTTAGAAACTAATAGTGAGATTGGGCAGAGTCAACATGCATTTATGAAAGGGAAATCCTGTTTAACAAACCTATTGGAGTTCTTTGAGGATGTAACTAATGGAGTAGACAAAGGGGAACCGGTAGATGTGTTTTTGGATTTTCAGAAGGCCTTTGATAAGATCCCACACAAGAGGTTGGTAAACAAAATTAGGACACATGGAATTGGGGGTAATATACTAGCATGGATTGAGAATTGGTTAACAGACAGAAAACAAAGAGTAGGGATAAACGGGTCTTTTTCAGGATGGCAGGCTGTGACGAGTGGGGTACCGCAAGGATCGGTGCTTGGGGCCCAGCTATTCACAATCTATATCAATGATTTGGATGAGGGGACTAAATGTAACATTTCCAAATTTGCTGATGATACAAAGCTAGGTGGCAGTGTCAGTTGTGAAGAGGATGTGAAGAGGCTTCAAGGGGATCTCGACAGGCTCAGTGAGTGGGCGAGAGCATGGCAGATGGAATATAATGTGGATAAATGCGAATTATCCACTTTGGTAGAAAAAACTGAAAGACAGAGTATTTCCTAAATGGTGAAAGATTGGGGAATGCAGATGCTCAAAGGGACTTGGGTGTCTTTGTACATGAGTCACTGAAAGTGAATGTGCAGGTAGCCATTAGGAAGGCAAATGGTATGCTGGCCTTCATTACAAGAGGATTTGAGTGCAGGAGTAAAGAATCACAGAAACCCCACAGTGCAGATAGAGGCCATTTCAGCCCATCGAGCCTGCACCGACACATATCCCACCTGATCCCCGTAACCCCTGCACCAACACATATCCCACCCTATCCCCGTAACCCCATGTATTTAATCCCCTAACACTAAGGGTCAATTTATCATAGCCAATCAACCTAACCTGCACATCTTTGGACTGTGGGAGGAAACCAGAGCACCCGGAGGAAACCCACGCAAACACGGGGAGAATGTGCAAACTCCACACAGACAGTCACGCGAGGCCGGATTCGAACCCGGGTCCCTGGCGCTGTGAGACAACAGTGCTAACCACTATGCCACCGTGCTTACTTCAGTTATATAGGGCCTTGAAGTCTTACTTCAATTATATAGGGCCTTGGTGAGACCACACCTGGAGTACTGTGTATAATTTTGGCCTCCTTACCTAAGGAAGGATATAATTGCCATAGAGGGAGTGCAACAAAGGTTCACGAGATTGATTCTTGGGATGGCGGGACTGTCGTATGAGAAGAGATTGAGTAAAGTAGGCCTGTATTCTCTTGAATTCAGAAGAATGAGAGGGGATCTCTTTGAAGCATACAAAATTATTACAGGGCTTGATAGGGTGGATGCTGGGAGAATGTTTCCCTTGGCTGGAACCAGGGGCCACAGCCTCAGGATAAAGGGTAGGCCATTCAGGACAGAGATGAGAAAAAATTTCTTTACACAGAGGGTGGTGAAGCTTTGGAATTCTCTACCCCAGAGGGCTGTGGAGGCTCAGTCATTGGGTATATTCAAAACAGAAGTCGATAGATTTCTGACTAGTAGTAAGGGCATCAAGGGATATGGCGATAGGACCGGTGAATGGAGTGGAGGCAGAAGATCAGCCATGATCTCATTGAATGGCGGAGCAGGCTCGAAGGGCCGAATGACCTACTCCTGCTCCTATTTCTTATGTTCTGTTGGAGGAGCGCTGCACTGTCGGAGGGGCAGTATTGAGGGAGCGCTGCACTGTCGGAGGGGCAGTACTGAGGGAGCGCTGCACTGTCGGAGGGGCAGTACTGAGGGAGAACTGCACTGTCGGAGGAGCAGTACTGAGGGAGCGCTGCACTGTCGGAGGGGCAGTACTGAGGGAGTGCTACACTGTTGGAGGGGCAGTACTGAGGGAGTGCTACACTGTCGGAGGGGCAGTACTGAGGGAGTGCTACACTGTCGGAGGGGCAGTACTGAGGGAGTGCTACACTGTCGGAGGGGCAGTACTGAGGGAGTGCTACACTGTTGGAGGGGCAGTACTGAGGGAGCGCTGCACTGTCGGGGGGGCAGTACTGAGGGAGTGCTACACTGTCGGAGGGGCAGTACTGAGGGAGCGCTGCACTGTCGGGGGGGCAGTACTGAGGGAACGCTGCACTGTCGGAGGGGCAGTACTGAGGGAGCGCTGCACTGTCGGAGGGGCAGTACGGAGGGAGCGCCGCACTGTCGGAGGGGAGGTACTGAGGGAGTGCTGCACTGTCGGAGGTGCTGTCTTTCAGATGAGACATTAAACCAAGGCCCCATCTGCTCTCTCAGATGGTTGTAAAAGATCCCATGACACTATTTCGAAGAAGAGCAGGGGAGTTATCACCGGTGTCCTGGGTCAATATTTATCACTCAATCAACATCACTAAAACTGATTATCTGGTCATTATCACATTGCTGTTTGTGGGAGGTTGCTGTGCGCAAATTGGCTGCTGTGTTTGCTACATTACAACAGTGACTATACTCCAAAAGTACTTCATTGGCTGTAAAGCGTTTTTGGGACGTCCGGTGGTTGTGAAAGGTGCTGTAGAAATGCAAGTACTTTCTTTCTTATGGTGTATTGTTACGGTGCAAATTATGCACATCACGACCCCTATCCATACAATGTCCTCGGAGAAGTGGAAAACCAGAGGGAAAAAGAAACCGTGTCCAATTTAGGACAAAACAAGCGAAATTCCATTCCAACCCCAGAAGGTTAAAAAACACGCTCCAAGAGACCAGAACGACCGGGAGATACATTGTCCATACTCGCCCACCTTCTGTATGTATTGTAGAGTCATGTAGTTACATAGCTTTATACAGCTCTACATAGATGTGAACATTCAAATATACAAAACCTAGGGTAATTTGGCCTTGGGGAATGGATCTGAAATAAAAAATACTTGAAGGAAAAAAATTTGCAGGGATATAGGGAAAGAGCGGGGGAGTGAGACAAACTGGATTACTCTTCGAAAGAGCCGGCGCAGGCTCGATGGGCTGAATGGCCTCCTTCTGTGCTGCACTATTCTATGATTCTGTGATTCAATCCACGTGATTAACAAAATAACAATTATTCCTGGGACATTTGTTCTTCCTTTTAAATTTGTGTCAGACATGATTTTCCCTTATTTGGTGGTAGTGGGACCTTGGACAAATTGCCAAACATTGGGATTTCTCAACAACTGAATTTTAGACAACTATGCTCTGTTATGAAAAATGATTGTATCCCCATGGGACTGCAGTCTGTACGCACGTCGAAGTAACGGGAGAGAGTGAAATCCCACAGGGGTCAGGCATCATTTGCACCATGATATGGCTTTGTGCAAGTAATAGAAAGACTTACATTTAAATAGCACCTTTCACGACCACCGGACATCTCAAAGTGCTTTACAGCCAATGAAGTACAGTCACTGATGTAATGTGGGAAACGTGGCAGCCAATTTGCACACAGCAAGCTCCCACAAACAGCAATGTGATAATGGCCAGATAATTTTTTTTTGTTATGTTGGTTGAGGGATAAATATTGGCCCCAGCCATCAGGGATAACTCCACTGCTCTTCTTCGAAATAGCACCATGGGATCTTTTACATCCACCTGAGAGCAGACGGGGCCACAGTTTAACATCTCCTCCGAAAGTCGGCACCTCCGACAGTGCAGCACTCCCTCAGCACTGGCACTGAGAGTGTCAAGCCTAGATTTTGTACTCAAGTCTCTGGAGTGGGACTTTGAACCCACGACCTTCTGACTCAGAAGTGAGTGTGCTGCCCACTGAGCCAGGGCCGACACCGGTCATGTGCTGTTTCAGCACAATTCATACATCTGCATTTAGTTTGGTTGCAAACAAATGAAATGCAGGTTTACCAAAACCTTTTTCATGAAGATGATACTTCTTTATGTGAATCACTGCCTTGGGGTAGAGTGGGTGGGGAGAGGGGACAAAGGAGAACATTTGAGGGACAATTGGAGGACAGATGAAAAAAGGACTTGGAATTCCATAGCACCTTTCATGGCCACCAGATATCCCAAAGCGCTGTACAGTCACTGTTGTAACACAGCAGTCAATTTGCACAAAGCAAGCTCCCACAAACAGCAATGCGGTAATGACCAGATAATTTGTTTTAGTGATCTTGATTGCATGATTAAACGTTGGCCAGGACACCAGGAATAACTCCCCAGCTCTTTTTCAAAATAGTGCCACAGGATCTTTTAACGTCCACCTGAGGGGGCAGACAGGGTCTCAGTTTAACATCTCATCCGAAAGACAGACAGCTCTGCACTCCCTCAGTAGTGCACTGCCGCATCAGTCTCGATTTTTGTGTTCAAGTGTTATGAAGTGAGACTTGAACCCACAACTTATTCTGACTCAGAGGCGAGAGTGCTACCTGCTGAGCCACACTGACACATAAAAAAAGTAAGTTTCCCTTGTTTTGGAAGGCCTGTAAGTAAAGTTTGAAAATAACTTTGAAGAGCGGTGATTGTCCTTAATGTAGGGAAATGGGGTAGTCATTGTGTACACTGCAAGATTCCATAACCAACAGTGAGATGAATGACCAATTAATCACTTTTTGTTGATGGTGGTAGAAGGCAGCATTTGCACAGGACTCTCTTCTCTTACTTTAATAGTTTTATGGGACAACTGTCCATCTGAATCACCAAACCAGGCAGGTGGAACGTTGACTTAATATCTCACCCAAAGGGCAGCACCTTCAACAGTGCAGCACTTCCTCAGTACTAGAATGCACCTTAATTATGTTCTGCCATCCCGGAGTGGGGCTTGAACCCATAAATCTACTGACACAGGCGCAAGAGAACCACCAACTGGTCCAACTGACACTTGATAGGATGATGCCTTTCATCAGTGTGCTCAGATTTCTGCCCTGTAAAAGCCAACAGGATCGTAAGTCGTACAGATTATGCTATTGGGTAATTGTGGGTATGAGGATGGTGGGGTGGGGGAGATTTGAAATGCTGCAGTATGAACGTTCCCCCTTTACTTTCACTGACAAGTAAGGACAGGATGAGAAAAGACAATTCAGGCTCCTTCACCTCATACTTTAACTCTTCCGTCATGACATTGAATTGTTGACTCGGTGGGTAGCACTCTCACCTCGGAGTCAGAAGGTTGGGGGTTCAAGACCTTCTCCAGAGACGTGAGCACATAATCCAGGCTGATGGGGAGTGCTGCACTGTAGGAGGTGCTGTCTTTTGGATGCGACATTACACATCTCAGATGGGCCTAAAAGATCCCATAGCCTACTCCTGCTCCTAATTCTTATGTACCATTCAAAGAAGAGCAGGGGAGATCTCCCTGGTGTCTTGGGCAATATTTATCCTTCAACCTAAAAAACAGATTAGAAGAACATAAGAATTAGGAGCAGGAGTTGGCCACACGGCCCCTCAAGCCTGCTCCACCATTCAATCATGGCTGATCTTCGACCTCAACTCCACTTTCTCGCCCAATCCCCATATCCCTTGATTCCCCTAGAGTCCAAAAATCTGTTGATCTCCGTCTTGAGTATACTCAATGACTGAGCCTCCACAGCCCTCTGGGGCAGAGAATTCCAAAGATTCACCACCCTCAGTGAAGACATTTCTCCTCATCACAGCCTTAAATGGCCGACCCCTTATCCTGAGACTGTGACCCCTAGTTCTAGACTCTCCAGCCCAGGGGAAACAACCTCTCAGCGTCTACCCTGCCAGAATCTTAAACGTTTCAATTATCTGGTCATGTATCTCACTGCTGTTTGTGCGAACTTGCTGTGTGCAAATCGCGTTTCCTACATTACAACAGTGACTGTGCTCCATTGGCTGTAAGACTTGTCCAGAAAGGCGCTGTAAAAATGCAATTCATTATTTCTTTCTAATTGGATGGTTAGGCATAAAAGACATGATCGCGTGCCACCTTCAGCCAATGATCTGCATGAAAGAATGAAGAAACGGGAGGCATCTCTTCCATCTGTCTAGCCTTTACAGCGGTGGACCTGTTCTACTTCCTCCTGAGCTCTGTGTGGTGCTGTGCATTACTATTTTAAAATCAAGTTTGGTGTAGATGTGTCTTTCGCCCTCCCCTCCTCTCACCAGACTCTGCGCAGTGCAATACGTGACTGCGTTTCATCTGCCACTATATTCAGAACCCGCGTCTAGCCAATGCAAGATACATTAAACAGGGGGCAAGAGAGAAAGAGATGCAAGCTCCGTGACACCGGTCCAATGCAGGTAAGCCTATGCAAAAAAAAATCATGCTTAAAAGTCCTCTTCACTTCTCCGCAGAGATGCCCCCTTGCCCTGTGCTAATTAATACAACATGAGCAGTAACGGCAGGAACTAATTAAGCTAATTGCATTTTCTGTTTATAATTGCAGCCGTTTGCAGAATCCATTGACCGAGAAATCCCAAGTAAGTTCTGCGTGAAATCGACCTGAAAAGGACAGGTCCTGAATATTTAGATTTCGGCTCCAGCAATGGAAGACTTGGTCTGTGTGTGTGTGTGTGAGAGAGAGCGAGCTGTGTCTGTGTTTGCATCAGGGGTTGTCGCCGTCTAAAAGCCTCCCCACACATCGTGAAGATTTAATCAGCAGAGGCAAAATTATTTATCAGACGTCTAGAATATTACTGCAGGTTTCACTATCGTTTGTTTGCAATTTGCAGACACATTAGCGGAAGCTGCAGACAGAAGTTGTAATTCACCCATGCACCTCGGAGCAGGCAGTGTAGAAAATGCATTTTAATTGCATATTGTTAAATGCTTTTTTTTTTACAGACTGTCAGAATCGACCTCATTGCTCAGCATTGTGGAGTAGATTTAACAGTGTCGGTGCAACAATATTAACATGTTGGGGCGGGGGGTAAAGGACAATGAATGGGGGGGGGGGTCATTATTTTAAATGCATGGCATCTTACTCCACCTGTTTGCTCAAATGCACGGCGAAGCTTTGAGTTTTAACAGATATATTTTTTGTGTTTTTAAAAAAAAAAAAATGCCATTACTGAATATGTGCAAGATGTGACGTATTTACTATAACCAGGAGCGACTGAGCTTGCGTGTGCAGCCTGCAGTGTTTTCTGGGAGTTGTAGTCCTTTGGCTCATTCTTGTAAAATAAAGAACTTGCATTTCTCCAGCACCTTTCACAACCTCAGGACGTCCCAAAGTGCTTTACAGCCAATGAAGTACTTTTTGAAGTGTTGTCATGTAGGAGAGGCAGCCAATTTGCACACAGCAAGCTCCCACAATGTGATGATGACCAGATAATCTGGTTTTTAGTGATGTTGGTTGAGGGATAAATATCGGCCCCAGGACACCGGGGAGAACTCCCCTGTTCTTCTGATGTGGTTTCTAACTCTAACCGCAATTCACTGTTATGTAGGCAAATCTCAGCCGGTTCGTACACAGGAAGATCCCACAAACAGAAAATGAATGGATGACAAAGTTAGCTGAGGGATAGATATTGTCCAAGACAAACAGGAGGATTCCCTATCATGGGATCTTTTACATCTACCTGAGAGAGCAGACGGGGCCTCGGTTTAACGTCTCATCTGAAAGACAGCACCTCCGACAGTACAACACTCCCTCAGTACTGCACTGGAGTGTCAGCCTGGATTTTTGTGCTCAAGTCTCTGGAGTGGGACTCGAACCCACAACCTTCTCACTGTGAAGCGAGAGTGCTGCCCACTGAGCCACAGCTCATGCAGCAAAAATGGTGGAGTACATGTCATAGAGTCAGAGTTACACAGCACAGAAAGAGGCCCTTCAGCCCATCGTGTCCACACCGGCCATCAAGCCCTGTCTATTCTAATCCCATTTTCCAGCACTTGGTCCGTAGCCTTGTATGCTATGGCGTTTCAAGTGCTCAGCTAAATGCCTCTTGAATGTTGTGAGGGTTCCTGCCTCTACCACTCATTCAGGCAGTGAATTCCAGATTCCAACCACCCTCTGGGTGAAAATGTTTTTCCTCAAATCCCCTCTAAACCTCCTGCTCCTTACCTGAAACAATGCCCCCTGGTTATTGACCCTTCTACGAAGGGGAAACGTTCCTTTCTATCTACCCTATCTATGCCCCTCATAATTTTGTACACCTCAATCAGGTCCCCCCTCAGCCTTATCTGCTCTAAGGAAAACAACCCCAGCCTGTCCAGTCTCTCTTCATAGCTGAAGCGCTCCAGCCCAGGTAACATCCTGGTGAATCTCCTCTGCACCCTCTCCAATGCAATCACATCCTTCCTATAGTGTGGCGACCAGAACTGCACACAATATTCCAGCTGTGGCCTAACTAGCGTTTTGTACAGCTCCATCATAATCTCCCTGCTCTTATATTCTATGCCTCGGCTAATACATAGATACATAGAAGATAGGAGCAGGAGTAGGCCATTCGGCCCTTCGTGCCTGCTCCGCCATTCGATGAGATCATGGCTGATCCTTTAATTCAGTATCCCGTCCCCGCCTTCTCTCCGTAACCCTTAACCCCTTTTGCCCGTAGAAATATATCTAATTCCCTCTTAAATATATTTAATGAGCTGGCGTACACTGCCCTCTGTGGCAATGAGTTCCACAGGTTCACCACTCTCTGAGTGAAGAAATTCCCCCTCATCTCTGTCCTAAATGGTTTAGCCCTTATCCTTAAATTATGTCCTCTAGTTCTGTTCTCACCCGCCAAGGGAAACATTCCTTCTGCATCCAGTCTGTCTAGACCTGTCAGAATTTTATACACTTCTATGAGGTCCCCTCTCAATCTTCTAAACTCCAGTGTGTACATCCCTAAACTACATAGTCTCTCCTCATAGGTCATTCCCGCCATTCCTGGTATCAGCCTGGTGAATCGCCGCTGCACCCCCTCCATGGCAAGAACATCCTTCCTCAGATGAGGCGACCAAAACTGTACACAGTACTCGAGGTGTGGTCTCACCAGTGCCCTGTACAGCTGCAGCAAGGTATCCCTGTTCCTGTATTCTAACCCTTTTGCTATGAAGGCCAGCATACCGTTTGCCTTCTTGACCGCCTGTTGCACCTGCATGCTCGCCTTCAGTGACTGGTGTACAAGAACACCCAGGTCTCTCTGTACTTCCCCCTCTCCCAATCTATTGCCATTTAAATAATAATTTGCCCTCCCGTTCCTGCACCCAAGGTGGATAACTTCGCACTTGTCCACATTATAGTGCATCTGCCATTTATCCGCCCAATCGCCCAGTCTGTCCAAATCGCTCTGGAGCTTCCTGGTCTCTTCCTCTGAGCCCACCCCCCCTCCTAGTTTAGTGTCGTCTGCAAATTTGGAAATGCTGCATCCGACTCCCTGATCCAGGTCATTAATGTAAATTGTGAACAGCTGGGGGCCCAGGACAGATCCCTGTGGTACCCCACTTGTTACTGCCTGCCATTCAGAAAATGAGCCGTTTATTCCAACTCTCTGTTTTCTATCTGACAGCCAGTTCCCTATCCACGCCAAAACTTTCCCCTTTATCCCATGAGCCTCAATTTTCCATGCTAATCTTTTATGTGGGACCTTATCGAAGGCCTTTTGGAAGTCCAGGTACACCACATCTACTGGCTCTCCCCCATCTATTCTACCAGTTACTCCCTCAAAAAATTCCAATAGATTAGTCAAGCACGATTTACCCTTTGTAAATCCATGTTGACTCTGTCCTATCCTGTCCCCATTTGCTAAGTGCTCCGCTATTTCATCCTTAATGATGGACTCCAGCATTTTGCCCACAACTGATGTAAGGCTTACAGGTCTGTAATTACCTGCTTTTTCCCTACCCCCCTTTTTGAATAGTGGGGTAACGTTAGCTACCCTCCAATCCATCGGCACTGTTCCCGAGTCTAATGAATTCTGAAAAATCATCCTTAGTGCATCCGCTATCTCTAGGGCCACCTCCTTCAGTACCCTAGGATGCATGTTATCAGGCCCTGGGGATTTGTCCACCTTCAATCCCTTTAGCTTCCTTAACACCATATCCTTAGAGATATTGATTTGCGTCAGTTCCTCCTTTGCCAATGTCCCTATTTTTCCCGATATCCCAGGGAGGTTTTTTGTGTCTTCCTTCGTAAAGACTGACCCAAAGTATGCATTTAGTTGATCTGCCATTTCCTTATTTCCCATTATATATTCCCCCGTATCTGACTGCAATGGACCAACTTTGGTTTTCACCAGTCTTTTCCTTTTGATATATTTATAAAAGCTTTTGGAGTTAGTTTTTATATTTTCCGCCAGCTTGTTTTCGTAAGCTATTTTGCCCCTCTTGATCATGCCCTTTGCCCTCCTTTGCTCTATCTTAAACTGTTCCCAATCTTCCGCTCTGGCGCTTTTTTTGGCTATTTTATACGCCCTATCTTTGGATTTTATGCTGTCTCTAATTTCCCCTGTTATCCACGGTTGAGTCACCTTTTTAGATTTCCTTTTATGCCAGATTGGTATAAACAATTTTTGCAATTTTGTCATTCTATCTTTAAATGTTTGCCATTGTTTATCTACCTCCAGTCCTCCCAGGAACGTTGTCCAATCAGACCTACTCAGTTCCCGTCTCATGGCATCATAATTCCCCTTGTTTAAATTCAGGACCTTAGTCTCTGAGTCAATTTCTTCGCTCTCCATTTCGAGTGAGAAATCGATCATGTTATGATCGCTCTGACCCAAGGGTCCCCGTACAACAAGATTACTGATTAGTCCCTTCTCATTGCACAGTACCCAGTCCAATATAGCCTGTTCCCGAGTTGGTTCCTCGACATATTGATCCAGATAACCATCCCTTAAACACTCAAGGAATTCCTCCTCCTCATTATTTTTACTGATTAGGCTAGTCCAATCTATATGTAAGTTAAAGTCACCTATGATGACAGCTGTGCTCTTATTGCACGCTTCTCTAATTTCCCTCGTGATGCCCTCCCTAACCTCTATTTTACTATTTGGAGGCCTATATACCACTCCTATTAATGTTTTTCGCCCCTCGCGAAGGCAGGTATCCCATATGCCTTTTTAACCACCTTATCTACCTGTCCTGCTGCCTTCAGGTACATGAACACCAAGGTCCCTCTGATCCTTTGTCCTTCCTAGGGTCCTACCATTCATTGTGTATTCCCTTGCCTTGTTAGTCCTCCCAAAATGCATCACCTCACACTTTTCAGGGTTAAATTCCATTTGTCACTGTTCTGCCCATCTGACCAACCCGTCTATATCGTCCTGTAGCCTGAGGCTTCCCTCCTCGCTATTTACCACTCCACCAATTTTCGTGTCACCTGCGAACTTACTGACCTACATTCATATCTAAATCATTAATGTACACTACAAACAGCAAGGGACCCAGCACCGATCCCTGCAGTACACCACTGGACACAGGCTTCCAGTCACAAAAACAACCTTCGACCATCACCCTCTGCCTCCTGCCACTAAGCCAATTTTGGATCCAATGTGCCAAATTGCCCTGGATCCCATGGGCTGTTACCTTCTTGACCAGTCTCACATGCGGGACTTTGTCGAAAAAAAAGTCAAGCTCATTATAGTTAGATCACACTTTGAGTAAGATTTCCTACATTACAACAGTGACTACACTTCAAAAGTACTTCATTGCCTGTAAAGCGCTTTGGGAAATCCTGAGGTTGTAAAAGGCGCTACATAAACGTAAGCCTTTCTATATCCATTGGTCACTGAGACACAAGGGAGATGTTGAAGCCCTGGAGAGGGCTGCAGTAAAGAGCCACGTAACTGCGGCATAGGAATTATGACTTCAAAAAATGCAATATATGATAGTAAATAATACAGAAAAGGTAAATCTAAAGCACTATAGTACTTCAAATCAAACCATGACAATGGGAAAAGGGAGCCCAGATTCAAACTAGTGAAAGGCTAATTTAAAACTTACGTCATTATTCTGGCACTATTTAAAGAAAGAAAGACTTTCATTTCTATAGCACCTTTCATGACCACCGGACGTCCCAAAGCGCTTTACAGCCAATGAAGTACTTTTTGAAGCGTAGTCACTGTTGTGACGTAGGAAACGCAGCAGCCAACTTTCCACGGGATCTTTTACGTCCACCTGAGAGAGTAGAAGGGGCCTCGGTTTAACGTCTCATCCGAAAAACGGCACCTCTGACAGTGCAGCACTCCCTCAGTACTGCACTGGAGTGTCAGCCTAGATTTTTGTGCTCAAGTCTCTGGAGTGGAACTTGACCCCACAACTTTCAGACTGCGGAGGCAAGGGTGCCACCCACTGAGCCACGGCTGAAGAAGAGCAGGATAGTTCTCCCCGGTGTCCTGGTCAATATTTATCCCTGAACCAAAACCTCAAAACAGACTATGTGTGTCATTATCACATTGTTGTTTGGGCTATATTAATGCAAGTTGTTGTATTTAGGCATACTGGTCAATTGCGTGTTCCATTGCCCATGGTCAAATCCTAAATAAGGTTTTTTTTAATGTACAAGCTGGCAAGGAGGGGCTGTGAGAAAGGCTTCAGAGGCTCCCCCTACAGTGCCGCCTAGAGTCTGCAACTATATTGTGACAATTGATAGGGCAAAATTGAATAAGAAATGTTGACACCATAATTGTCAGTAGAAAGAAAAAACTTTTCATTTGCATCGTGCGTTTCATGACTAGGACATCCCACACGGTTTCAGTCAATAAATAACTTTTTTTTTGAAGTGTAGCCACTGTTGCAATGTAGGGAAATACGGCACCCAAATTGTGCACAGCAAGAACCCACAAATAGCAGTGTGATTAAATTGTCAAATAATTTTTTTTTTTAAATCACGTTGGTTTGAAGAATAAATTTTGGCCAGGACAATTGGAAATGTTGACAGTAAAGCATAACCAAGAATTGTGATAACGGGAAGTAAGGTTTCTGGACAGAGAATGAGTGCCCTACTGGACATTTTTAAATAATATGTAGATATGTAAATTGCCTATTCCAAATAAAGTGTCAAAGATTTTTAAAAAATTGGCTAATTTGCCCGCCGGTCTACCTAGAACATAGATCCTATACCTGAGATACAGTGTACCCACTTCAAAAATGGTCTCTGCATCAGTGCCACGGTGGTGGGTGATTTGAACTTTGGTCGAACCTCTGCTGACATTCTTTCGCTATTGCCAATTCTGCACCTTACTTAGTGCCGACAGCCACGCTTTCGGCCTGCTGTTGATTGGCAGCTCGCCAACTGGGTGAGGTCCAAGTGTCATGTTTGCTCAGGTTGGCATTCCAAGCTGAGCGTGTACCAAAGTACGAGAAAGAAATATTCCTATAGCGCCTTTCACGACCTCGGGACGTACAAAGCGCTTTGCAGCCAATGAAGTACTTTTTGAAGTGCAGTCACTGTTGTAAGGTGGGAAACGTGGCCACCAATTTGCGCACAGCAAGCTCCCACAAACAGCAACGTGATAATGACCAGATGATCTGTTTGTGATGTTGATTTGAGGGATAAATATTGGCCAGGACACCGGGGAGAACTCCCCTGCTCTTCGAAAATAGTGCCATGGGATCTTTTACATCTACCCGAGAGAGTAGACGGGGCCTTGGTTTAACGTCTCCTCCAAAAGATGTCACCTCCGACAGTGCAGCACTCCCTCAGCACTGCACTGGAGTGTCAGTCTAGTTTGTGCTCAAGTCCTTAGAGTGGGACTTGAACCTACGACCTTCTGTCTCAGAGCCATGGCTGACAAGAAAGACAGTGGAAGGAAGTACAGCTGGCAGCAACCTTTTCAGGACCTATTTGGCAGTAGGTTACAGAGTGGCATAGGTAGGATCCTGAGGGAGTGGTGCCTGAGTGTAGCAAGACACAAGGGGGAGAGATCGTGGCAAGAATAATAATATGGATATCGAACAGCTGAAAAGCAAAATCCACTGTTTACAAGATTAACAAAGCAATATCGGAAGCACGTTTCCATAAACGTTTAATGAGTTTGCTGTTAAATCTGGAAAATCAAGTACATCACTGCTCGCTGCGTTAAATCTGATAATTGCTGTAAATATTAGCTCAAAGGATATTTTGCTTAATCGAAGACTGTCAGGACATTTGTGTAAAAAGAAAAAATAATAATTTTTGAAGAGAGACATTTGCAGGAGTGCAGTAAATTTAAGCATGAAAATATCATGACATTTGACATTAAGAATGTCCCAAATTCCAGATCTGATCTTCAAATAGCCCAGCAATAACCATCACAAACAGTTTATTCCCCATAACAGCCTGTCTGGTCATCTCCCGCATTACATAGAAACATAGAAGATAGGAGCAGGAGTAGGCCATTCGGCCCCTCGAGCCTGCTCCACCATTCAGTGAGATCATGGCTGATCATCCAAATTCAGTACCCTGTCCCTGCCTTCTCCCCATATCCCTTGATCCCTTTAGCCTTAAGAAATATATCTAACTCCTTCTTGAATATATTTAATGAATTAGCCTCAACTGCCTTCTGTGGTAGAGAATTCCACAGGTTCACCACTCTCTGGGTGAAGAAATTCCTCCTCATCTCTGTCCTAAATGGCTTACCCCTTATCCTTAGACTGCTGCCACTGAAATTGGATGGACCAGATTGAAAAGTTCTTTCCTGTGTTCCTTGTCCACACAGTTGCACCTTTTCCCCCCGCTGGCCCACTCTCTCATCCTCTCTATAACCTTCTAAGGGTACTTGTCTTCGGTCATCAGTGCACATGCCCTGCCCATCAAATTCTTCTCGCTGCCCTTACTGCATGCAGGTTACTTCTTTTGACTTCAGCATTGGTCTGTCTGCCCTCCCAGCAGCTGATGGCCAACCTATTCCACATGCAGCACAATGCAGAATCATCCACCCCCTGCTTCTGTCCTTTTCAGATAAGACACTGAGAAATCAATTAAGATAGAATCTGGCGGGGAAGAGTCGTGGGTGAAGAATGGAAGAGATTTACAGACAGCAGAAGATTGAGTGCAGTGGCAAAAATGCTGAGAGGAAAGAGAGGTGTAAGGAACAATAGACTGGAGCCAATTAAAGACCTAGACAAGAAGAATGCCAGGAGGAAGCCTTCCGTATCGGACAGTAATCGTTTCAATAACTCTGGAACACTTGTTGCTGCTCAGGTTGTTGGTCAGCGCAGAGGTTACATGGAGAGCTGGCTAAGTTTGAGAGAGAAATCATTTAAGAGGATGTAAAAGAAGAAATAGAGAGAGTAACCTCGGGCATGTGTGAAGTAGTGATGGAAGGAAGCCCGAGGTGATGGAATAGCTTTACTGTGGCATCCCAACAGAATGAAGAAGGTATTTACAGTTTGGAAACTAGCAGTTATAGAATCTTACAGTGCAGAAGGAGGCCATTCGGCCCATCGTGCCTGTGCTGGCTCTTTGACAGAGCTCTCCAATTAAAAGAAAGAAAGACTTGCATTTATACAGCGCCTTTCACAACCTCAGGACGTCCCAGAGCGCTTTACAGCCAATGAAGTACTTTTTGAAATGTAGCCACTGTTGTAATGTGGGAAATGCGGCAGCGAATTTGCGCACAGCAAGCTCCCACAAACAGCAATGTGATAATGACCAGATCATCTGGTGTTTTCAGTTATGTTGGTTGAGGGATAAATATTGGCCAGGATGCTGGGGAGAACTCCCCTGCTCTTCTTCAGAATAGTGGCCATGGGATCTTTTACATCCACCTGAAAGAGCAGGCGGGGCCTCGGTTTAATATCTCATCCGAAAGACGAAATTAGTCCCACTCCCCCACCCCACCTCAATCCCTCTTCCCCCATTGCCCTGAAAAATTCAAGTATTTATCCAATTCACTTTTGAAAGTTACTGTTGAATCTGCTTCCCCCGCCCTTTCAGGCAGCGCATTCCAGATCATAACTCGCTGTGTAAAAAGAACTTCTCCTCCGCTCCCAAACTTTCAGTGTTTAGAGGTTTTCGGAAGTTTGGATAAAGGATAGTCTTCCTGTAGTAATATTGCCTATTCCACAAATGAAACTGCTAACTCGATATAAAATTGTCAGTAGGTTATATTTGAAAATAATTCATATCCCCCCAGAAAATAATTGATTTTTGACACTTTATTTGGCATATTTTCCATATAAGTATTTTATATTTTTGTGAGTTGGCCCAGAAATTCAGGTCGGGGGCTTCCCGCGGGTGCAAGCACCTGACCTGCACTTACCTAGCGCGCCGGCTGTTGAGCTCTGGGTCCACGTGGGATTCCGATCCTGGGCCTCCTCCAACTGCCGGCGCGCAGTGCTTGCATATCCCAGGGGCGCAGTTAGTTTGAAGCGTCCCCTGGGATCACGTGGGCCATGGAGAGCCAATGGTAGCAGGGAGTCTCCATTCATAGATTTGACAGGAAGAGCTGTATGAACAGAGATCAGCCCCAAAACCTAACTAAAACTTTATATATTTTTTTTAAATTACATTTTTAAAATAACTATAAATTACATAAATTTAAATTATTGTTTAAAATAGTTATTTTTTGAAAACATTAATTACAGTTTCTAACGGGGCTAAAAATAAACTTACCTTTCTTTAAAGTATTTAAAAATAATAAACCTGTGGAAAAATGTTTTAATTTTACTTAATTCACCACTTACCTTGTTAAAAGCAGGCCTTGTGACTGCTTTTTAAAAGCGTAGCTGCTGGAGACTTGCCCTCCCGGAGAAACCTGCAAAAAAAACCGGAAGTTCCAGGCGTATGCGCTGCCTCTCCGGCGCACGCGTTCGACATGTGAACCCCTTCCTTTAAGGGAACGGAAGTTCCGGTTTCCTGCGCGTGCATGAAATCTGCACTTTTGTTGGGCCTACGCGTGAGTACCCAGCGTGTACTCACCCGTGGGGACCCAAATTTCTGGCCCATCATATTTGGAAGCGTCTAAATACTGCAGTTTTCAAGTTGGATCTGTTGCGATATCTGAAGGTCACTGTTTAAGTACCATTTTAGTGACACCACTTTACTGCCCTCTTCAATCGTGTGCAGACAAATTTGACAGTGCTCCTTTAAATTTTATTTTGGCATTCTGTTTATCAACAGATACCAATCAGCCCAAGTATAGCGCTTGCTGGAGCTTTAGGCATCGTAATCCTTTAGATTTGATGTGGCTCCGTTGATATTATTTATGAACAGGAGGAGGCCATTCAGCCCCTCGAGCTTTCTCCGCCATTCAGTTAGATCACGGCTGATTTGCACCTCAGTTCAATTTACCTGCCCCCGCTCCATATCCTTGATACCCTTACCTAACGAAAATCCATCGATCAGTCTTGACATTTTCAATTGACCCCCAGCACCCACAGCCTTTTGGGGGAGCGGGTTCCAGATTTCCACCGCCCTTTGTGGGGAAAAGTGCTTCCTGATTTCACTCCTAAAGGGCCTGGCTGTAATTTTAACATTGTGCCCCCTTGTTCTTGATTCTTCAGAGGGAATACAGATGATCTATCCATTCAGAATTTTAAAGACCTCAATTAGATCACCCTCAATTTTGAATTCAAACCATAACCTGCATTTAAAAAAAAATTCATTCAAGGATTGTGGGCGTTGCTGGCAAGGTCAGCATTTATTGCCCATCCCTAATTGCCCTTGAGTTGAGGTGGCGAGCCGCCTTCTTGAACCTCTGCAGTCCGTTACAACTGAGTGGCTTGCTGGACCATTTCAGAGGGTAGTTAAGAGTCAACAGCATTGATGTGGGTCTGGAGTCACATGTAGGCCAGACCGGGTAAGGACGGCAGATTTCCTTCCGCTAAAGGACATTAGTGAACCAGATGGGTTTTTCCCGACAATCCGATAGTTTCATGGTCACCATAGTTACTGAGACTAGCTTTTTATTTCACATTTATTTAATGAACTGAATTTAAATTCCCCAGCTGCCGTGGTGGGATTTGAACTCATGTCTCTACATCATTAGCCCAGATACTCTGGATTACTAGTCCAGTGACGTAACCACTATGCTACCGTACCCTTAATTTAACCCAGCACAGACCGGGAATCAAACAAGGGACGTTACTGGACTGTATTGCTCCATTCCACGACAGGCAGTGCATTTATCAACTCGGCTGCAATGATGATTAGTGAAGAGCAGCCCAAAGAGAGGGCTCTGTGTCCATATGACACGGGTTATAATCAATCAATGCCTGGCCCAGCATGGACACTGGACTCAGTGTCCAGAATTGCCTCATCATCCTGTGAATGCCAAGAATAGAGCCTGAGAATTGGTGTGGCCAGTGGCCAGAATAATCTCAATGCGCAGGACAGTTTATGAACTGAAAAGTAAAATAACACCAGAAGAAAAATTTCACATTTTGTTTTTTTTTAAAGCAAACAAGCACATTTTTTGTGAGCCTAGCTAAGAGTGCCCCTTTTAAATCACTGGACGGTCTTTTGAACGATTGGGAAATAGGCAAAATGGTGAGGGGCCGATCCCATTGAAACAATGTTCCACCCCCACACTCCACTCCCCTTCCTCTGCAGTTGATGCTGAATAGAATCACAACAGAGGCCCAGACGAAGAAGGCTCTTTGGGTAATTGGATCTCATCCTTCCACAATACCAACACGACCATTTCCCATTGTAGCGCCGAGCTCTTCCTTAAGCCAATCTCGTCCCCTGGCCTCAGCCATCCTTTCTGGCAAAGCCTTTCCAGCTGTTGTTCATCCTCTGTGTAAAGAAACATATTTGTGGCGTCTTGTCTTGAAAGAAAAAAATTTGCAGGCCTCCGGGGAAAGGGCGAGGGGAGTGGGACCAGCTGAAGTGGTCTTGCAGATGGGCCGAATGGCCTCCTTCTGTGCTGTAACCATTCTATGATTCTATGTCTTAAACTTGCTCTTCACAACTCCAAACCTGTGCTCGCCTGTCTGGCTGTATCTGAAGTCTGCTAAATTATGGGGCATACATTATTAATATTAGTTCAGAGTGAAGTAGCACACCTGCTAATCCCAGTGAGGGCGGCAGGGAGGGATGTCATTTTCAATGCAGACAGTTCCGGAGGAAATGGTAGCTGCATATCTCTGTCCACCTGCCATTGGATGGTGCTTTCTAGGGATGTTGTTTTCACAGAACTCCAGGCGTGGTCTCACCAAGGCCCTATATAATTGGAGTAAGACTTCTTTACTCCTGTACTCGAATCCTCTTTACTCCTGTACTCGAATCCTCTTTACTCCTTGAAATAAAGAATAGATTTGCCTTTCTAATTAGGCTTTATTAACTTAAAAATCCTGTAGCACATCTTTCAACACCCAGTCCCAACTAAAGGCTGGAAAGAACTGAATTTAAGATGGCCACCACAAATCACATGACATCAACTACCAATGAGATTACAGCATATATCCCAAGGCAGGAAACAAACAACCAATCACAATACTTCTTACTAAACATAAAGAATAATCACCACATTCACCCCTCCTTTTAAAATATACTCCAACCTAAATAACCTTTACAATTTATAATTAATTATTTACAACTAAAACTATGCACAGACAAAATAAAACTATTCAACATGACACAATACTAAGTGAGCAACAACAAATAGTAACATTGCACATAAGTATTAAGTATCTCTCAACTAAAACAATATAATATAATATTTCAACAATTTTAAAACATTACTATCAATTTAAAAGTCCATTTTCAATCGGGCGACCGGATATCTTGTTCGTGTCGACCTTCTTAACCTTGGTGAAATTCCTTGCCCTCCCACACCAGGAGACACAGAAGTATCTTCTGCAGGAAGGCTATCCATATCCCGATTTTCAACGGTTTCCGGATTAGAAATCCCATCAGGAGGTAAACTGGGACGGTCATGAACATCCATCGAGGGCTGACTAATAGAAGTATAATTATCTGCAGTCGGATTGGAAATATTCGTAGTATCTGTAACAGCATCCACATTATCTGAATCATGAATATTGTTAATATCCTCAGAAGAGGGCTGGCCACCACAAGGAGCCAAGTCTTTAATTGAAACGGTACTTTCTTTCCCATCTTGGAATCGAATATGAGCATATTGGGAATTTGCCTCCAACAGCTCCACCTCCTCCACTAAAGGATCATATTTTGACAATCTAACATGGCGTCGAAGCAGCACAGGTCCCTGCATAGTAAGCCATGAAGGCACCGAATATCCCGTAGTAGATCTCCGCGGATAGTTAAAGAGCCTTTCATGGGGGGTCACATTAGTAGCCGTTGAAAGCAATGATCTAATGGAATGCAGGGCATCAGGCAGTACCATTTCCCACTGTGTATTCTTAAGGTTCTGGGATGTCAAAGCCAACATAACTGCCTTCCAGATCACCCCATTGTATCGTTCGCACTGTCCATTACCCTGGGGATTATATGGGGTAGTTCTACTAGTAGAAATTCCCCGACTCTGAAGGTATTCCTTCAACTGGGAAGACATAAAAGAACTTCCCTGATCCGAATGGATATACGCAGGCATCCCAAAGATGACAAAAAGTTGAGTCAGACATTTGATAACTGTAGCAGCTGATACATCTGTGCAAGGAAAAGCAAAAGGGAACCTTGAAAACTCATCCACAACAGTAAATATATATCGGTTTTGAGTAGTTGAAGGAAGAAGCCCCTTAAAATCGACGCTCAAACGTTCAAAAGGAGAAGTAGCCTTTATAAGATGAGCTCGTTGAGGCTTAAAGAAATTCGGTTTACACCGAGCACAGATAGAACATGATGAAGTCATCCGCTTGACGTCTTCAACTGAAAAGGGCAAATTCTTACTGCGTACGAAGTGTATCATCCTCGTAACTCCAGGATGGCATAAGGCATTGTGAAGATTAATAAGCGTATCTCCATGAATCACAGAACAATAAGCCCTCGACAGCGCATCAGCAGCAACATTATCCTTCCCCGGACGATAAACTATGTCAAAATGGTAACATGCCAACTCAATCCTCCACCTCATTATTTTATCATTCTTAATCTTTCCAAAATGTTTGACATCAAACATAAAGGACACAGACTTTTGATCAGTTACCAACGTAAAATGTCGCCCCGATAAATAATGTCTCCATTTACGCAGCGCTTCTACTATTGCATACGCCTCTTTATTGAAGAATGCCTTTTTTCACTATTGTTCAAGGTACGTGAGAAAAAGGCCACAGGTCTTCCATTTTGGTTCAGAGTAGCCCCAATTGCAAAATCAGAAGCATCCGTCTCAATCACAAAAGGAACCTGCTCATCAATAGAATGCACAACTGCTCCAAGGATATCCTTTTTAAAATTATCAAAACACGTCCTGGCCTCCCATGATAGAGAATATGTCGTAACCCGAATAAGAGGCCGGATCTTCTGTGAAAAATTTGCAATCCAATTAGAATAGTAAGAAAACAGTCCAACAACTCGTTGCAAAGCCTTAGAACTAGTAGGACAAGGTAAATCAATCAATGGTCGCAGACGTTCTGGGTCTGGTTTAATCTTGTTTCCCGAGATAATGTACCCCAGTAGATTTACCTCAGTGGTCGAAAAGGTACACTTCTCTTTATTGAAAGTTAAACCAACTTTTTCCGCAGCTTGAAGGAATCTTTCTAAATTAGAATCATGCTCCACCCTTGATTTGCCACACACCGTGATGTCATCTAAGTATGAAAAGGTGTCAGAGAGAGAGTTATCACTTATAAAAGCATCCATTGCCCGTTGAAAACAAGCAACACCATTAGTAACACCAAATGGTATTCGGCAAAACTGATACAACTTTCCACCAGCCTCAAAGGCCGTATATGGTTGATCCTTCTTAATAGGAATCTGATGATAAGCACTCTTTAGGTCAATAGTGCTAAAAACCTTATACTGAGATACTTTATTGATAAGCTCATCAATCTTAGGCAAAGGGTACGCATCTAATTGAGTATACCTATTAATAGTTTGGGAATAGTCTATCACCATTCGTTTCTTATGTCTCTCGTTAGTCGTGATAACTACCTGTGCCCGCCAAGGCGAACAACTAGGTTCAATGATTCCTTCCAATAAGAGACGTTGAACTTCAGAATTAATAAATTCTCTATCCTGACTGCTATACCTTCTTGACTTGGTAGCAATTGGCTTACAATCCGTCATCAAATTGGAAAAAAGTGATAATGGAGAAATGGATAAAGAGGTTGATCCACAAATAGATAAAGGTGGCTTAGTCCCTCCAAATGAAAGACTAAGAGATTTGTGTAACTGAAGCACATCATGACCAATCAAAATATCCACACAGAGATTAGGCAAAACAGATAGGCATATATCAGTATACGTATTACCTAGAAGAATCAATTTCACAAGGCAACAACCAGCTACTTGTGAAGTGAGAGTCGTCTGAGCCATACACACCTGATAGGAAACAGGTGAAATTTTCAAATGCTTCTCCTTTGCAAACTGAAGACTTATAAAACTCTCGGTACTGCCCGTATCTATAAGGGCCTTCACTTCCAACCCATTAACTTGGGCCGTAACTATAGCTTTGTTTAGGCCATGAGCAAATGCAGCAGAAATTGATGCAATAAACGCCCTATCTAAAGGCTGAATAGTCACAGAGGAGGTAATTGAACCTGATGATTTACACACACGTGCGTAATGACCTCTCTCGCCGCATTTACTACACACAGCCTCCCGAGCAGGACACTTCAGACGAGGGTGCCGGACGTTCCCACAAAAATAACACTTCTGAATCCTAGAGGCAACAGCCGCTGAAGTAGAAACTGTTTCAGAATCTAGTAAACCACTCCTATTAAGTCCACATAATTCCTTTTCATCCGGAACTGCCGAAACCACAGTCACAGGCCGATTAAAAAGAGCATAAGAATCCGAACTTCTCTGAGCCACATCCAATGTAGAAGTTTGCTCAAAAGCACTCTTAAGATCCAAAGTCTTATTTTCTAACAACCGCTGACGAATTGATCTAGACAGTAATCCATTAATAAAAGCATCCCGTACCGATTCTTCCTTATATTCTTCAGCCGTCATGGCCTTATAATTACAGTTAACACTAAGGCACCGAAGTGCTTGTAAATAAGTATCCAAAGATTCTCCCACCTGCTGCCTACGGGCAGGTAGAAGGTGACGTGCAAATACCTCATTCTTTGGTTTAACAAAAATCTTTTCCAATGTAGAAATAGCCACTTCGTAAGTTTTACAGTCCAAAATATACTTATACACATCCGGAGCAATGTAGTTGATAAGCATATTCAGCTTATTTAGAGACTCTTGATCCAACACGCCCAAAAAGTTTTTAAATGTACAATACCAGTGTTTCCATTTATCATCCACTCCTGCAGAATTAGGGTCAGCATTGAATCGTTCTGGTTGAAGATATCGCTCCATTCTGACATAAAGTTAATAAATTGAAATAAAGAATAGATTTGCCTTCCTAATCTAGGCTTTATTAACTTAAAAATCCTGCAGCACATCTTCAACACCCAGTCCCAACTAAAGGCTGGAAAGAACTGAATTTAAGATGGCCACCACAAATCACATGACATCAACTACCAATGAGATTACAGCATATATCCCAAGGCAGGAAACAAACAACCAATCACAATACTTCTTACTAAACATAAAGAATAATCACCACACTCCTGTACTCGAATCCTCTTTACCCCTGTACTCGAATCCTCTTTACTCCTGTACTCAAGGCTGCGAAGCACCTTGGGATGGTTTTACTATGTTAAAGGGGTTGTATAAATGCAAGTTGTTGTAACGAAAGGAATCTAAAATTTGCCGCCACCTGCCACCCCCATGCCTCCCATCGACATGATCTACGCCAACCAGGCTTGAGACTTGATTAGCACAGCTTATACTAACTCCAACTCATCCATAACTCTTCAGCCCACCTATGCAGCATGAGCTCCAAGGGATGAAAGACTTCAGTTATGCGGAGAAACTGGAGAAGCTGGGGTTGTTCTCCTTTGAGCAGAGCAGGTTAAGGGGAGGTGTTCAAAATCATGGAGACTAGACAGACTGGATGCAGGGAGGATGTTTCCCCTGGCTGGTGGGCCTAAAATGAGGGGTCACAGTCTCAGGATACGGGGTAGGACATTTAGGACTGAGATGAGGAGAAATTTCTTCACTCAGAGGGTGGTGAACCTGTGGAATTCTCTACCACAGAAGGCTGTGGAGGCCAAGTCACTGAATATATTTAAGAAGGAGATAGATAGATTTCTAGACACAAAAGGCATCAAGGGGTATGGGGAGAGAGCGGGAATATGGTATTGAGATAGAGGATCAGCCATGATCATATTGAATGGCGGAGCAGGCTCGAAGGGCCGAGTGGCCGACTCCTGCTCCTATGTTTCTATGAATGGTTTTTGATGGTGTAAAGAAGGAGAAACTGTTTCCGGTGGCAGAAGGTTCGGTAACCAGAGGACACAGATTTAAGGTAATTGGCAAAAGAACCATAGGGAGATGAGGGAAAAAAAATACGCAACAAGTTGTTATGATCTGCAAAGCACTGCCTGAAAGGGTGGTGGAAGGAGTTCACTAATAACTTTCAAAAGGAAATTAGATTAATACTTGAAGGGGGAAATTTTGCAGGGCTATGGAGAAAGAGCAGGGGAGTGGGATTCATTAAAAAAAAAAAAATTCATTCATGGGATGTGGGCGTCGCTGGCAAGGCCGGCATTTATTGCCCATCCCTTGTTGCCCTTGAGAAGGTGGTGGTGATCGCTGCCTTAAACCGCTGCAGTCCGTGTGGTGAAGGTGCTCCCACAGTGCTGTTAGGGAGTGAGTTCCAGGATTTTGACCCAGCGACGATGAAGGAACGGCGATATATTTCCAAGTCAGGATGGTGTGACTTGGAGGGGAACATGGAGGTGGTGGTGTTCCCATGCGCCTGCTGCCCTTGTCCTTCTAGGTGGAAGAGGTCACGGGTATGGGAGGTGCTGCTGAAGAAGCCTTGGCGAGTTGCTGCACTGCATCTTGTAGATGGTACACACTGCAGCCACGGTGCGCCGGTGGTGGAGGGAGTGACTGTTTAGCTCTTTCGAAGAGCCGGCACAGGCATGATGGCCTCCTTCTGTGCTGCATCATTCACACGATTCTACAATCCTGCCTCTCTTCCTATGGGGAAATGCCAGGCCTTTCACTTGCTTGCTGAGATCAGTAACGCATCATGTGGAAGATGGTCGCTGCATAGTGTTCTGAAGTGTTACATAGACCTAGAAACATAGAAGATAGGAGCAGGAGTAGGCCATTCGGCCCCTCGAGCCTGCTCCGCCATTCAATGAGATCATGACTGATCATCCAAATTCAGTACCCTGTCCCTGCCTTCTCTCCATATCCCTTGATCCCCTTAGCCATAAGAAATATATCCAACTCCTTCTTGAATATATTAATGAGTCCAAAGATGTGTGGGTTAGGTTGATTGGCTATGATAAATTGACCCTTAGTGTTAGGGGGATTAAATACGTGGGGTTACGGGGATAGGGTGGGATATGTGTTGGTATAGGGGTTACGGGGATCGGGTGGGATATGTGTCGGTGCAGGCTCGATGGGCCGAAATGGCCTCTATCTGCACTGTGGGGTTTCTGTGGTTTCTGTGGAATTGGCCTCTACTGCCTTCTGTGGTAGAGAATTCCACAGGTTCACCACTCTGGGTGAAGAAATTCCTCCTCATCTCTGTCCTAAATGGCTTACCCCTGGTTCTGGACTCCCTGACCATCGGGAACATCCTTCCTGCATCTAGTCTGTCTAGTCCTGTTAGAATTTTATAAGTTTCTTCTAAACTCCAGCGAGTATAAGCCCAACGACCCACTCTCTCATACGTCATTCCTGCCATCCCAGGTATCAGCCTGGTGAATCTTCGCTGCACTCCCTCCATGGCAAGAGCATCCTTCCTCAGATAAGGCGACCAAAACTGCACACAATACTCAAGATGTGGTCTCACCAAGGCCCTGTACAACTACAGCAAGACATCCTTGTTCCTGTACTCAAACCCTCTCGCTTCAAAGGCCAACATACCATTTGCCTTCTTAACCGCCTGCTGCAC
Organism: Somniosus microcephalus; assembly: GCF_052327205.1. Lineage (NCBI taxonomy): Eukaryota > Metazoa > Chordata > Chondrichthyes > Squaliformes > Somniosidae > Somniosus > Somniosus microcephalus. The sequence continues at coordinate 7,015,706 of NC_140992.1, forward strand.
CTGCATGCTTACCTTCAGCGACTGGTGCACAAGGACACCCAGGTCTCGTTGTACTTCCCCTTCTCCCAATCTATTGCCATTCAGATAATAATCTGCCTTTCTGTTTTTGACACCAAAGTGGATAACCTCGCATTTATCCACGTTATATTACATCTGCCATGCTTCTGCCCAATCACCCAACCTGTCCAAATCATCCTGGAGTTTCTCGGCATCCTCCTCACAGCACACACGCCCACCCAGCTTTGTGTCGTCTGCAAACTTGGAGATATTACATCTAGTTCCCTCGTCCAGATCATTAATATATATTGTGAATAGCTGGGGTCCAAGGACCGATTCCTGCGGTACCCCACTAGTCACTGCCTGCCACTCGGAAAAAGACCCGTTTATTCCAACTCTTTGCTTTCTGTCTGCCAACCAGTTCTCTATCCAAGTCAATACCTTGCCCCCAATCCCATGTGCCTTAACTTTACACGCTAATCCCTTATGCGGGATCTTATCGAAAGCCTTCTGAAAGTCCAAATACACCACATCCACTGGTTCTCCCTTATCTATTTTACCAGTTACATCCTCAAAAAATTCCCTGGCAATTTTCTTGACATTTATTTAGAGTGTAACGTACAAGTTAGCAATGCGTTATTAAGCTTCTTTTCCAAGTCTGCAAATCAGGTAGTTCCCAAACACCACAACTATTCCTTCATACAAATGAAGTGGCTCCAGTAACACATTGGTAGTGGTGCCATGGTACTGTGTGTCAGCTTGTAAATATGTTCTGGCACACAATGTTGCAGTGTGATTACTAACTGCAGTAAGTCATCATTATTATTCTCGCTACACTTAATTATCACTGTCTGGGTCCATTCCAACACCAAGAGAATAGTTTCCAAGTCCTAAGTTGTTTCTGACTTCAGTCCAAACTCGCAATGTTTTTGCTGGTCGGCTGAAATGCATTGCGCTGTCGGCCTCTTCTGCTGCTGGCTCAGTCTGCAGAGAACTTAATTGGCAAAGGACATTTACGGAACCATGAAGGGTTGTTGGTATGGGTGAGGAAAGCCTGGTCTGGATCATAATCGCGCTGAGTAGATCTGATCAACATCCAAACTAAATTTCAGAAGGTGTGAGGAAAGATATTGGGGTAGATCTTGACGGTAACAGAGTGTGAAATGGGCGATAGCGAATCGGTCGCCCGTTTGACATCTCTCCCCATTTATTACAGTGGCCCGGCTGAATTGCCCGATATAGCCGGTGTGTTTGATGCATTGTAAGCGGCGCTCTTTGTAATTGACTTCAGTGGAACTGGCAAGCGGATATCGCCATTTGCCCGATTATAGATGGCTGCCTGCGATCACCCTCGATGGTGTCCGCGATCACCCTCGACGGTGTAAGTGGTGAAGACTGTACCTAAATTGTCACTGTTTTGCCATCTTTCAGCCTTGAAGCCTTGTGTCCCTGATATTTGTACCTGATGTGTTGAGTGCCTGAAGCCGTGCAGTGACCAGCCATGGAAAATGACCAAAGTACAACAACATCGACCACGACCACAACAGTCAGCACGTCTCCCAGGACACCGGCACCGCAAATCTCTGTCTACAGCAGCTCAGACAGACAAGCTGTTCAAGTATGTAGCTGTGATACTGTTTGGCCTGTGCGGTTCTATTGCAAATGTCCTGAATTGCATACGGTGGAGTTACATCTGAGGTGGCGGTTAGGGAGGTGAACCAAGCCATATATAGAATTTGTACCACACATGTGGACTAAATATTAGAGTCTATGCGCTAAAAATTCAGTTTGGGGCGCCAAGCTCGCCTGGGCGCCGGAATTACCGCTGCGCGCGGAGCCACTTGCGCCATCGGGATATTCAGTTTCTGCGCCCCAAATGGAAGCCGGCCGCTAAACGAGGCTTCCCGCGCCCCGCTTGGGGCGCTGAAACTGAATATCGGCGCGCAAAGTGCCGCAGCGGTACTGCAGGCCTTCCTCCCACTGTTAAGGGGGAGGTGGCTGCAACAGCGCGATCCCCGCTTGCGAGTGCCGGCAAATGAGCCCGGCACCAAGGAGAAGTGCCGGGCTCTCGGGGAAACAGCCGGCAATGCCGCGGGGGGGGGGTGGTGTAGGAGGCTGGGGACGGAGGTGCAGGCAGGCGGCCGCCGAAAAAGCGGCCGGCCGCATCTCCACCTTAATTCGCTCCACTACCGCCACAGGTTGGCCCCTGTGTACCGGTCGCTATTTGCGGCCGGCGCGGAAGAGGCGGGCGCAACCTAACATGGCGTTAGGGGCGGTAGCGGGGCGCTGCGCACACCGATGATGTCATCGGTGGCGGCGCAGCGCTACAGGCTAACGCCGCCATTAGCGCCCCGCTAAATATCGTGGTGGTTGTGGTCAGTGGCGCTAAAGCCTCTGAGTGGCCTCTTTGGGCGCAAACTGGTGGCGCAAGCAACTGAATTTCTAGGCCATAGAGTCATAACGGCACAGAAGGAGGCCATTTGGCCCATCGGGTCTGTGCCAGCTCTCTGTAGAGCAATCCAGTCAGTCCCATTCCCCCGCTCTATCCCCGTAGCCCTGCAAGATTATTTCCCTCAAGTGCCTATCCAGTATCCCCTTGAAAACATTGAGTGTCTCCGCTCCCACCACTTCTGTCGGCAGCGAGTTCCAGGTCCTCATCACTTGCTGTGTAAAAAAAAAAAAAAAAAGTTTTTCCTCACATCCCCCCTGTATCTCTTGCCCAAAACCTTAAATCTGTGTCCCCTAGTCCTTCTACCATCCACTAGTGGGAACAGCCTTTCCCCGTCTAGCCTATCCAAACCCATCATAATCTTGTACACCTCTATCAAATCACCCCTCAACCTCCTTTGCTCTAATGAAAACAAATCCAGCTTCTCCAACCTGTCCTTGTAGCTAAGATCCCCCATCCCCGGAACCATTCTGCTAAATCTCCTCTGCACCCTCTCAAGGGCCTTCACATCCTTCCTAAAGCGTAGTGACCAGAACTGGATGCAATACTCCAGCTGTGGTCTAACCAGCGCTTTATAAAGGTTCAGCATAATTTCTCTACTTTTGTACTGAATACCTCTATTTATGAAGCCCAAGATCCCATATGCTTTGCTAACCACTCTCTCAATATGTCCTGCCACCTTCAGGGACCTCTGCACATTAACTCCCAGGTCCCTCTGTCCCTGCACACTCTTTAAAACTGTGCCATTAAGTGTATATTGCCTCTCCCTGTTCCTTCTGCCAAAATGCATCACCTCACACTTCTCTGTATTAAATTCCATCTGCCACTTGTCTGCCCATTTTGCTAGCCTTTCTATGTCCTGTTGCAGTCGATTGATATCATCCTCATGGTTTGCCACCCCCCCCCCCCCCAAAGTTTGGTGTCGTTGGCAAATTTATGTATTCTACTCTGTATTCCAATATCCAAGTCATTTATATATATCAAAAAAAGTAGTGTCCCCAGCACTGACCCTTGGGGAACACCGCTGTCTACCATCCTCCATTATATTCGTACATGGATTATTTCTTTCTGATTGTTGAAATGATTAGCTGTATACCCACACAATGATCGTGCTCCACTTTCCCCCTCCTGCTATACAGTGAACTAGATACATCTGTTTTCAACTCAATTAGGTTCTTCTGGTCCCATCCCTCCAAGTTTAACTTGCTACATAAGCACGGAAGAAGAACGAAAGAACTTTGCATTTCTATAGCTCATTTCATGACGTCCCAAAGCACTTTACAGCCAATGAAGTACCTTTGAAGTGTAGTCACCGTAGGAAATGCAGCAAGATCCCAGAAGCAGCAATGTGATAATGACCAGATAATCTGTTTTTAGTGATATTGATTGAAGGATAAATGTTGGACGGGACACTGGGGGAGAACTCTCCTGCTCTTCTTCGAAATAGTGCCATGGGATCCTTTTACGTCCACCTGAGAGAGCAGACGGGGCCTCGGTTTAACGTCTCATCCAAACAAATGGCACCTTCGACAGTGCGGCACTCCCTCAGCACTGCACTGGAGTGTCAGCCTAGATTTTGTGCTCAAGTCTCTGGAGTGGGACTTGAGCCCACAACCTTCTGACTCCGAGGCGAGAGTGCTACCTACTGAGCCACAGCTTGTCAGCTAGCTAGTACAGCAACAGGATTACAGTTAGAGACTAGTGCAACCAGGACAGATACTTCATGAGTTTGACACGGGTGGTTTCTGAGAGTGGTGCGATGCTGGAACAGGCGCCCTTGGCATCAGTTGCATTATAAACCTTTTCAATTGCTAGATTCTAGCTTTTGCTGTGGCTTGATATTTGAAACCAATGTTTGAACAAGCGAATTTATTTCCATGTCCACTAAATGTTATTATAAACCTATCTATACCAGTGGGAATGTAATGATGAATTGATCTTTCTTTTGATGTTTACAGTCCTTCCAGGACTGGAGAGCAAGTCCCAGGTCCAGAAATAACAAAAGATACAAATTTTCCACATTCGCCAATCCTTTTCAAATAGGGGGCAGGTTCCCTCTGGGAATACTCTGTTCACAATGTGCTGAGCAATATTATGTTTTTACAACGCAGAGAGAGAAAATATATCTTCTTGATGTTCTGTATTTTGTTCTTGTCCACGGGCTGACTGGAGTTGTTCTCGGCGAGAGGTCTGTGGACACAATTGATTGTTCTTTACATGAAGGCCTACATTCAAGTTCTTGATAATTCAAAGTCGTTTTCTGCTCTAATTTGAATGAAACACGTTTTTGAATTCGGTGGAGTGTTAACAGACTTGTTTCATTCTCGGGTGGATGGGGTTGAGGTACAGATCAGCCATGATCTGATTGAATGGCGAAACAGGCTCGAGGGGCTGAATGGCCTCCTCCTGTTCATGTGTTTTCCTCTCTTAACCCTTGGAGGACTGCAGTACCGTTGCTTTTTTTTCTGATTGTGCAATGTAGGTGGAGGGTCCAGGGTGATAGTTGGGACAAGTCCTTTGGGACTGAGAGTCTGCGCTTGCATGGTTTGCTAATCTACCCGCAGGAGGTGCAAATAGCCGTTTCTGCACGGATCCAAGTGATGACAGATCGCTTGCCCAATCTCTGATACAGGATAGCACCAAAGTTAAAAAGAGTAAGATGAGATTAATCACCACGTAGTGTTCAGGTAACGGCAAACTAGTGTTTCAAAAGCCTGCAGATTACTTTATTATTATTATTAAAGCTTTATACTCGTTTGAGAATAATTGAAAACGACTTATCTTGTAATTAATCATATTTACTGTCGACTATTACTGCAAGTTATTATTATTGGCTGGGATCAAAGAATGGAACATGCAGTGCCATAACGTCGGCATGTAGCAGCACTGACTGGGAGGATGGCAGTTTAATATCTGCTGGAGCGGGAGGACGCCGGCTCGGTATTCCCGGAGCGGGAGGACGCCGGCTCGGTATTCCCGGAGCGGGAGGACGCCGGCTCGGTATTCCCGGAGCGGGAGGACGCCGGCTCGGTATTCCCGGAGCGGGAGGACGCCGGCTCGGTATTCCCGGAGCGGGAGGACGCCGGCTCGGTATTCCCGGAGCGGGAGGACGCCGGCTCGGTATTCCCGGAGCAGGAGGACGCCGGCTCGGTATTCCCGGAGCGGGGAGGACGCTGGCTCGGTATTCCCGGAGCGGGAAAAACGCCGTTTTTAATTTCCCCATTCCTCTCCGTTTCCAACCTGAGCCATACTGACTCGGGAGGAATGACTTCAAATATGCCTGTGAGCTTCAGCACTGCACCTTCCTATGTGATAAAGGATAGCTGGGCAGCGTTGCCTGGTTTGTTTTAGTGAATGGGGAGGTGTGGGGGAGAAAGTAGAACAATAAGCAATAGAAAAAAATGTTCTTGCTGTCTTCTGAAGTAGAAGCTTAATGTTCCCTGAAAGGGAATTGGGGAAAAAGTAATATGACAATCAGCTGGTGGCTGTGGGGTTGGTTAGTAATGAAAAAATTGCTGTACCTGTTTCCATGACCGCTGTGACGAGACTAGCCCCACTGTCACAAGGGTGATGCAGCTAATGGCGCAGCTTAACATTTTATGTCCAGTCGCAGAGCCTTCATTATCCTGTGGGAGGCTAGCAATAACTGCGAGCGCATAATCTGTAGCAAAAGCTCAGGAGGTGGCAATCCAGGACATGCGAAGGTTCCCTCGTCTGTGGCGATGAGGGAGCAATCAGAATTGAAAGCCTGAATCGATTTGCAACTCGCATGATTGTGGCTGAAATCACAAAAAAATCAGAATCTCCTCAATCCGTAATCTTCAAGATGGTGCTTCTTTAAAATTTTATTTTGCTCCTCGTTCCAGTTGGGAAAACTGCTCGCTGCCACACGAGAGCAGGGAAATCAATCACGTAATCTTGGTGCTCTTTGCTCAGGGTGGAAATGATGTGCAGCTCTCTCTCTCATTTTTGGATGGTCATTTTTGCTACCACCAATTGGTGTTTTTTTTTAATATCACATTTACAGAGTTCAGCAGGTCCCCACCACCTACATATTAACACTTGAGTAAAAATGTAATTAAAGCCACACACTCCCTCCAAGAAACACAACACTGTAAAAGGACTGCCTGCTGTGGGGAGGGAGGCACCATAAGAACATAAGAATTAGGAGCAGGAGTCGGCCACACGGCCCCTCGAGCCTGCTCTGCCATTCAATAAGATCGTGGCTGATCATCGACCTCAGCTCCACTTTCCCGCCCGATCTCCATATCTCTTGATTCCCCCTAGAGTCCAAAAATATATCGATCTCTGTCTTGAATATACTCAACGACTGAGCATCCACAGCCCTCTGGGGTAGAGAATTCCAAAGAGTCACCACCCTCTGAGTGAAGAAATTCCTCCTCATCTCAGTCCTAAATGACCGATTCCTTATCCTGACACTGTGACCACCCCGCCCCCCCCCCTCCCCAGTTCTAGACTCTCCAGCCAGGGTAAACAACCTCTTGGTAATATATAATTATGATTAGATACAATAACGGCTCATTTTCAGTCAAGAACAAGGGGGTAACACCTTAAAATTAGAGCCAAGCCGTTCAGGGGTGATGTCAGGAAGCACTACTTCACACAAAGGGTGGTGGAAATCTGGAACTCTCTCCCCCAAAAAAGCTGTTGGGACTAAGTCAATTGAAAATTTCTGAGATGGAAATAATGCCATGGGATCTTCCACATTAACTTGAGAGGGCACATGGGGCCTCGGTTTAACATCTCAGCCTCAAGACGGCACCTCCGACAGTGCGGCACTCCCTCAGTACTGCACTGGATTGTCAGCCTAGATTTTTGTGCTCAAGTCACTGGAGGGGGACTTGAACTCTCAACTCTGTGATTCAGAGGTGAGAGTGCTACCCACTGAGCCATAGCGGACACGCTCCATTGCCGATGCTGCACTAGATTGGGGGCAATGTCATGCATTCCACAGGCATAGATTTAATTTGATTTGGCAGATTAGGTAATGCCTTCTCACTCAGAGAATTTCTCTCTCATCTGCTCCAATGATGAATGGACAAGGGAGCCAACATTCACTCACTCAGCTACTTCCTGCCACGCACAGTTGGTCTTGGTTTCTGTGATTCCCTGTGCCATTGATATGGATACCCTCCCCTGTCTCTCCACCTCTGTCAAACATCCAATGGCTCCTTGGCGAGGTTCCATAGATCCAGCAGCAAGAGTCAGGCGAAACAAGCAGCCTATTAGAAAGCAGCAGCCCTCCCGCCCACACGATCCCTGCGATTGTGAAAAGGGCACCGAGAACACATCGTTATTTTAATTAGCTGACACCGCCACTGAACATTGCGTGATCAGCTCCCCCACTTGGAACGAGCACCCGCAGTAATTCCGACCCACCCCCCTGCCAGTCGGAATAAGTTACTAGCACGTGTGGTAATGTTGATTCGCTGCAAATACTCAAAGGGAGCTGGAAAGGTTCCTGCAAGTGAAAAACATCTGGAGTTCTAGGTGAGTTGGTGGAATAGTACGACCAGGCACTGTGGTCTCTTCGAGTTTGCTTGACTTGTCTTGTCTTCGGTTCATGCCACAAACTCCGTTCCCTTTCCACTGATTCGATCTCTCTCCCCGGCCGCTGTCTGAGGCTGACCAAGTCTGCTCACAACCTTGGAGTCATATTTGATCACGAATTGAGCTTCCTACCTCATATCCGTTCTAACATTAAAGCTGTCCATTTCCACCTTTTGTATATCGCCCGTCTCTGCCCTTACCTCAACCTATCCGCTGCTGAAACCCTCATCCATGCCTCTATCACCTCTAGACTTGACTATTCCAAAGCACTCCTGGCCGGCCTCCCTAGTTCTACCCTCCGTAAACTTGAGGTCATCCAAAACTCTGCCGCCCGTGTGCTAACTCGCAACAAGTCCCGCTCACCCATCTCCCCTGTGCTCGCTGACCTACATTGGCTCCCAGTTAAGCAACGCCTCGATTTTAAAATTCTCATCGTTGTTTTCAAATCCCTCCATGGTTTCACCCCTCCCTATCTCTGTAATCTCCTCCAGCCCTATAATCCCCCTAGACCTCTGCTCTCTGACTATGCTGGACCTTTGAAAATCTCCCGCATTTTTAATGCTCCACCATTGGTGGCCGTGCCTTCAGCTGCCAAGGTCCTAAGCTCTGGAATTCCCTCCCGAAATCTCTCTGCCCCTCTACCTCTCTCTCCTCCTAAAAACCTATCTCTTCGACCAAGCTTTCAGTTATCTGCCCGAACAGCTCCTTATGTGGCTCGGTGTCACCTTGATAACATTCCTGTGAAACGCCTCGGGACGTTTTATTTGAGGGATGGATGGAGGGATTGAGGGATGGATGGAGGGATTGAGGGATGGATGGATTGAGGGGCGCTATATAAATACAAGTTGTTGTTGTTGACTGCCAACGAGGGTTGGAGAGGAATTTCCCTGAGTTTCTGTTTCATAACTTGGCCGAAGGTTTTGTTCTTCCCTTTTGTCTCTCCCGGGAGATTGGCGGGGTGGTTTACAATGTGAACAGGTTGCGCCTTGTGGTACGGGACAGGTTTGAAGGACTAGCTGGTCTTTTCTTGTCCTTTTTTTATAAGTTTGCGCAGGATCCCAGAACTGGCTGTCTTGTTTTAAGTAGGCTTTCACGCTGGCTTTCAGCCAATCTTACCTTTTCCATGCTTGCCACAGCGAGAATGAGCTGCCCCACTGGGACGGCAGTGTAAATGATGAGCTCTGGGGGCTGACTTTATATTGCTAGCGTACACTTCCCCCCCACTCCCCACTGCTGTGGAAGCTGTACTCCTCTCATTCCAAAGTTGAAACTGAAATGAGAGCTATCAAATAGGAACCAATCCCACAATTTATCAGTAACACGAATTGTAATCTTCATTTTTCATAAGTTCGCACCATTCCTCCCTGGAAATAGTAGATGCATTGCTGGTCATCTTCCAGAACTCGATAGACTCTGGAACAGTACCCATGGATTGGAGGGTAGCTAATGTTACCCCACTATTCAAAAAAAGGTGGCAGAGAAAAAGCGGGGAATTATAGACCGGTCAGCCTGACATCGGTAGTGGGGAAAATGCTAGAGTCAATTATAAAAGATGTAATAGCAGAGCACTTGGAAAGCAGTGACTGGATCGGACAAAGTCAACATGGATTTACAAAAGGTAAATCATGCTTGACTAATCTACTGGAATTTTTTGAGGATGTAACTGGTAAAATAGATAAGGGAGAACCAGTGGATGTGGTGTATTTGGACTTTCAGAAGGCTTTCGATAAGGTCCCGCATAAGAGGTTAGCGTGCAAAATTAAGGCACATGGGATTGGGGGCAAGGTATTGACTTGGATAGAGAACTGGTTGGCGGACAGAAAGCAAAGAGTTGGAATAAACGGGTCTTTTTCCGAGTGGCAGGCAGTGACTAGTGGGGTACCGCAAGGATCGGTCCTAGGACCCCAGCTGTTTACAATATATATTAATGATCTGGACGAGGGAATTGGATGTAATATCTCCAAATTTGCAGATGACACAAAGCTGGGTGGGAGGGTATGCTGTGAGGAGGATGTCATGAAACTCCAGTACGATTTGGACAGGTTGGGTGATTGGGCAGAAACATGGCAAATGCACTATAATGTGGATAAATGTGAGGTTATCCACTTTGGTGGCAAAAACAGGAAGGCAGATTATTATTTGAATGGCAATAGATTGGGAGAAGGGGAAGTGCAAAGAGACCTGGGTGTTCTTGTGCACCAGTCACTGAAGGTAAGCATGCAGGTGCAGCAGGCGGTTAAGAAGGCAAATGGTATGTTGGCCTTTGAAGCAAGAGGGTTCAAGTATAAGAACAAGGATGTCTTGCTGCAGTTGTACAGGGCCTTGGTGAGACCGCACCTTGAGTATTGTGTGCAGTTTTGGTCACCTTACCTGAGGAAGGACGTTCTTGCCATGGAGGGAGTGCAGCGAAGATTCACCAGGCTGATACCTGGGATGACAGGAATGACGTACGAGGAGAGATTGTGTCAATTGGGCTTATACTCACTGGAGTTTAGAAGATTGAGAGGGGATCTCATCGAAACCTATAAAATTCTGTCAGATCTGGACAGACTAGATGCAGAAAGGATGTTTCTGATGGCTGGGGAGTCCAGAACCAGGGGTCATAGTTTAAGGATAAGGGGTAAGCCGTTTAGGACTGAAATGAGGAGGAATTTCTTCAGCCAGAGAGTGGTGAACCTGTGGAATTCTCTGCCACAGAGGGCGGTGGAGGCCAGTTCATTAAATATATTCAAGAAAGAGTTGGATATATTTCTTGAGGCTAAAGGGATCAAGGGATATGGGGAGAAGGCAGGGACCGGGTACTGAATTTGGATGATCAGCCATGATCGCATTGAATGGCGGAGCAGGCTCGAGGGGCCGAATGGCCTACTCCTGCTCCTATCTTCTATGTTTCTATAAGATCCCTCCCTTATACTCTCAGGGAGGGTGGGCTCTGACACTCCAGGGCACTGTCGGAAGTGGCATCTTTCTGATGAGACGTTAAACCGAGGCCGTCTGCCCTCTCAGGTGGACGTGAAAGATCCTACGGCACTATTTTGAAGAAGAGCAGGGGAGTTCTCCCGGTGCCCTGGACAATATTTATCTCTCAGCCAACATAACAAAAACAGATGATCTGGTTATTGTCACATTGCTGTTTGTGGGAGCTTGCTGTGCACAAATTGGCTGCCACGTTTCCTAAATTACAACAGTGACTACATGTCAAAAAAGTACTTTATTGGCTGTAAAGCGCTTTCGGCTGTCTGGTGGTCGTGAAAGGCGCTATAGAAATGTTGTTTGTTTATTTATTTATTTCTCTCTTTCTCATTTTCTCTCTCTCTCTCTCTCTCTTTCTCTCTCATCAACTCTCCCAGGTCGTCCAGTGTCACTCTGTCACTTCTAATTTGCTCTTCTGCTCGATGAGAATGTGCCTGGCCTAATGGGGGAAAACTGGGGGAAAATAGACACATGGCCATCTCTCAGTACTATTTGGCATAGCAACATCACTTATATTTTTATCGACTGAAAATGCTCAGAAGGGTAATAAGGAATATAGTGGAATCCACTTGCAGTAATCAATTTGGACAGGTCCCAATTTGAGCACTATAACATTCTGATTAATATGTCATGCAACCTGCCGACAAGATAGGCCGTGTTGCAGAGCTGATTTATCAACTGATGTACCAGGCAAGGACACACTCACCCCAGCTATCTACTTGGCAGCACCATTCAGGGACATTACAGGAAGATGTGATTGCACTGGAGAGGGTACAGGGGAGATTTACGAGGATGTTGCCTGGGCTGGAGAATTTTAGCTATGAGGAAAGATTGGAGAGACTGGAGTAGTTTTCTTTGGAACAGAGGAGGCTGAGGGGAGACCTAATTGAATACACCTCAATTATGAGGGGCCGAAATAGAGTGGATACGATGGACCTATTTCCCTTACAGTAATTGGTAGAAGGGACTGAAAGCTGATAAATCCCCAGGGCCTGATAATCTGCATCCCAGAGTACTAAAAGAGGTAGCCATGGAAATAGTGGATGCATTGGTTGTCATCTTCCAAAATTCTATAGATTAAGGAACAGTTCCGGAGAGTGGCAAATGTAACCCCACTATTTAAAAAAGGAGGGAGAGAGAAAACCGGGAACTACAAACCGGTTAGCCTAACATCAGTAGTAGGGAAAATGCTAGAGTCTATAATAAAGGATGTGATAACAGGACACTTAGAAAATATCAACGGGATTAGACAAAGTCAACATGGATTTATGAAAGGGAAATTGTGTTTGACAAACCTACTGGAGTTTTTTGAGGATGTAACTGGTAGAATAGATAAGGGAGAACCAGTGGATGTGGTGCATTTGGATTTTCAGAAGGACTTTGATAAAGTCCCACATAAGAGGTTAGTGTGCAAAATTAAAGCACATGGGATTGGGGGTAATATACTGGCGTGGACTGAAAATCAGTTAACAGACAGGACACAGAGAGTAGGAATAAATGGATCTTTTTCGGGGTGGCAGGCGGTGACTAGTGGGGTACCGCAGGGATCAGTGCTTGGGCCCCAGCTATTCACAATATAGATCAATGATTTGGATGAGGGAACCAAATGTAATATTTCTAAGTTTGCTGACGACACAAAACTAGGTGGGATTGTGAGTTGTGAGGAGGATGCAAAGAGGCTTCAAGGTGATTTAGACAAGTTGAGTGAGTGGGCAAATACACGGCAGATGCAGTATAACGTGGATAAATGTGAAGTTATCCACTTCGGTAGGAAAAACAGAAAGGCAGAGTATTATTTAAATGGTGCTAGATTGGGAAATGTTGATGTACAAAGGGACCTGGGTGTCCTTGTACACCAGTCACTGAAAGCAAACATGCAGGTGCAGCAAGCAGTTAGGAAGGCAAATGGTATGTTGGCCTTCATTGCAAGAGGATTTGAGTACAGGAGCAAGGATGTCTTACTACAGTTGTACAGGGCCTTGGTGAGACCACACCTGGAGTAATGTGTGCAGTTTTGGTCTCCTTACCTAAGAAAGGATATACTTTCCATAGAGGGAGTGCAGCGAAGGTTCACCAGACTGATTCCTGGGATGGCAGGACTGTCGTATGAGGAGAGATTGGGTCGACTAGGCCGGTATTCACTAAAGTTTAGAAGAATGACAGGGGACCTCGTTGAAACGTATAAAATTCTGACAGGGCTAGACAGACTGAATGCAGCGAGGATGTTTCCCCTGGCTGGGGGGTCTAGAACGAGGGGTTGCTGTCTTAGGATACGGGGTAGGACATTTAGGACTGAGATGAGGAGAAATTTCTTCACTCAGAGGGTGGTAAACCTGTGGAATTCTCTACCACAGAAGGCTGTGGAGGCCAATTCACTGAATACAGTATATTTAAGAAGGAGATGGATAGATTTCTAGACACAAAAGGCATCAAGGTTGTATTTGGAGAAAGCGGGAATATGGTATTGAGATAGAGGATCAGCCATGATCATATTGAATGGCGGAGCAGGCTCGAAGGGCCGACTCCTGCTCCTATTTTTCTATGTTTCTAAGGATTAGAGGGGAGTTGAGAACTTTTCACCCAGAGGGTGGTGGAGGTCTGGAACTCACTGCCTGAAAGGGTGGTAGAGGCAGAAACCCTCGTAGAATCATAGAAATTTACAGCACAGAAGGAGGCCATTTGGCCCATCTTGTCCGCGCCAGCTGACCGAGCCATCCAGCCTAATCCCACTTTCCAGCACTTGGTCCGTAGCCCTGTAGGTTACTGCAGTTCAAGTGCATATCCAAGTACTTTTTAATTGTGATGAGAGTTTCTGCCTTTACCACCTTTTCAGGCAGTGAGTTCCAGACCCCCACCAGCCTCTGGATGAAAAAAATTCTCCTCAAATCCCCTCTAAACCTCTGACCAATTACTTTAAATCTCTGCCCCCTGATTATTGACCCTTCTGCTAAGGGAAATGGGTCCTTCCTATCCACTCTATCTAGGCCCCTCATAATTTTATACACTTCAATTAGGTCTCCCCTCAGGCTCCTCTGTTCCGAAGAAAACAACCTCAGTCTATCCAATCTTTCCTCATAGCTAAAATTCCTTATCCTCGTAAATCTCCTCTGCAACCCCTCTAGTGCAATCACATCCTTCCCGTATTGTGGTGACCAGAACTGCACGCAGTATTCTAGCTGCGGCCTAACTAGTGTTTTATACAGTTCAAGCATAACCTCCCTGTTCTTATATTCTGTGCCTCGGCTAATAAAGGCAAGTATCCCGTGTGCCTTCTTAACCACCTTGTCTACCTGTCCTGCTGCCTTCAGGGATCTGTGGACATGCACTCCAAGGTCCCTCTGATCTTCTGCACTTCTCAGTGTCCGACCATTTAAAGTATATTCCCTTGCCTTGTTAGCCCTCCCCAAATGCATGACTTCACACTTCTCCAGATTGAATTCCATTTGCCACTGTTCTGCCCACATGACCAGTCCATTGATATCTTCTTGCAGACTACAGCTTTCTTCTTCATTATCAACCACATGGCCAATTTTTGTATCATCTGCAAACTTCTTAATCATACGTCCTGCATTCAAGTCCAAATTATTGATATATACCACAAAAAGCAAAGGACCCAGAACCGAGGCCTGCGGAACCCCACTGGAAACAGCCTTCCAGTCACAAAAACACCCGTCGACCATTACCCTTTGTTTCCTGCCTCTGAGCCAATTTTGGATTCAACTTGCCTCTTTGCCTTGGATCCCATGGGCTTTTACTTTCGTGACCAGTCTGCCATGCGGAACCTCACCAAAAGCCTTACTAAAATCCATATAGACTGCATCAAACGCACTACTCTCATCGACCCTGATATACCTATCAATTCCTCCAATAAAAGGCGAAGAGTTACGAAGGTGACTAAAGGTTTTTATTGACTAAATAACAGCCCACTCTCGTGGGTGATCCGATCCAAGCAGGAGGAATACCAGCCAGTCGCTCACCTTTATACCTGGCCTGGTGGGTGGAGCCAAGGCGGAGTCGGCAGTGGTCATCCCAGGTATAGCAGTGTGGCAAGAGGCGACCTCGTACCGTGATACAATAGTGGTCAGTGATACAGTTATAACGAACAGTGGTGAACAGTGCTAACTACTAACAGTGATACGATAGTGAACGTGGTTTACCACATTCACCCCTTGTTTAGAATTAAGTCCGGCGGGGTGAAGTGTACTACCAATTCTGGTAGGTCAGTCTGTCCGGAGGCTTCGTAAGCCTCTCCGATCGCCGCAGCGGTGGTGTTGCCTTATCCGGTGCTGGTGCCTTATCCGGTGTTGATGCTGGTGTTTGCGTGGTCGGCGAGGGCTTGTGGGGTTCCGGCATGCCGTCTACCTGGACTGAGGTTGGGGGGGGTGGTGGCGGTGTTTCCGGATCGGCTGAGGGTGCGAGGTCTCGTAGGGAGACAGTGTCCTCCCGCCCGTCTGGGTACGCCACGTAGGCGTACTGGGGGTTGGCGTGCAGGAGGTTCACCCTCTCGACCAGGGGGTCCGTTTTATGGGTCCTCACGTGTTTCCGCAGCCAGACCGGCCCCGGGGCGGTCAGCCAGGTTGGTAGAGTGGTTCCCGTAGTCGACTTCCTGGGGAAAACGAACATTCGTTCATGGGGGGTGGTGTTAGTGGCCGTGCAAAGTAATGACCGGATGGAGTGCAGCGCTGTCGGGAGGACTTCTTGCCAGCGGGAGGTTGGGAGGCCCTTAGACTTTAAGGCTAAGAGGACGGCCTTCCATACCGTCGCGTTCTCTCTTTCCACCTGACCGTTACCTCTGGGGTTGTAGCTGGTGGTCCTGCTTGCTGCAATACCTCTCTCTAGGAGGAATTGCCGGAGTTCCTCGCTCATGAAGGAGGAGCCCCGGTCGCTGTGTATATAGTTCGGGAACCCGAACAAGGCGAAGAGGGCATTCAGGCACTTAATGACCGTGCTACTGGTCATGTCGGGGCAGGGGAAGGCAAAGGGGAAACGGGAGTACTCATCAACGATGTTGAGGAAGTACACATTACGGTCAGAGGACGGGAGGGGCCCCTTAAAGTCGATGCTCAGGCGCTCGAAGGGGCGGGTGGCCTTGATCAGGCTTGCTCGGTCCGGCCTATAGAAGTGCGGTTTGCACTCCGCACAGGTCTGGCAGTTCCTGGTCATGGTCCTGACCTCCTCGATGGAGTAGGTCAGGTTGCGGGCCTTAATGAAATGGTAGAGTCTGGTGACTCCGGGGTGGCAGAGCTGGTCGTGGAGGGTCTGAAGCCTATCGATATGCGCGCTGGCGCATGTCATTCGTGAAAGGGCATCAGGGGATTCGTTCAGCTTGCCTGGCCGGTACAAGATCTCATAATCGTAGGTGGAGAGCTCGATTCTCCATCTCAAAATCTTGTCATTCTTGATTTTGCCCTTCAGCTTGTTATTAAACATGAAAGCCACCGAACGCTGGTCGGTGAGGAGGGTAAATCGTTTGCCTGCCAGGTAGTGCCTCCAGCGCCGTACTGCCTCCACGATCGCCTGGGCCTCTTTCTCGACCGACGAATGTCGGATCTCGGGGCCCTGTAGGGTCCTTGAGAAGAAGGCCACTGGCCTCCCCTCCTGGTTTAGGGTGGCGGCTAAGGCGAAGTCGGATGCGTCGCTCTCCACCTGAAAGGGGATGGACTCGTCCACTGCGTGCATCGTGGCCTTGGCTATGTCTCCCTTAATGAGGGAGAAGGCCGCGCACGCCTCCTCCGTGAGGGGGAAGGAAGTGGCTTTCAGGAGGGGTCTGGCTTTGTCCGCGTAATTGGGTACCCATTGGGCATAGTAGGCGAAAAGCCCCAGGGTTCTCCTAAGTGCTTTAGGGCAGTGGGGGAGGGGTAGCTCCATGAGGGGGCGCATTCTTTCTGGGTCGGGGCCGATGATTCCGTTCTCCACTACGCAGCCGAGGATGGCAAGGCGCGTGGTGTTAAACACGCATTTCTCCTTATTGTAGGTGAGGTTCAGCCGTTGGGCCGTACGGAGGAATTTCTCCAGATTCGCGTCATGTTCCTGCTGGTCGCGGCCGCAGATAGTGACGTTATCTAGGTAGGGGAATGTAGCCTGCAGTTCGTTCTGGTCAACCATCTGGTCCATCTCCCTTTGGAAGACCGAGACCCCATTAGTGACACCGAAGGGGACCCTAAGGAAGTGGTATAGGCGCCCATTCGCCTCGAAGGCGGTATACTGGCGGTCCTCAGGGTGGATAGGGAGTTGGTGGTAGGCCGACTTCAGGTCGATGGTCGAGAATACTTTATACTGTGCAATCTGATTGACCATGTCAGATATGCGGGGGAGGGGGTATGCGTCCAGCTGGGTATATCTGTTTATGGTCTGGCTGTAGTCGATGACCAGGCGGTTTTTATCGCCGGTCTTTACGACTACGACCTGGGCACGCCAGGGGCTGCTGCTCCCCTCGATAATGCCCTCTTTCAGGAGGCGCCGCACCTCAGAGCTAATGAAGGCTCTGTCCCCGGCGCTATACCGCCTGCTTTTGGTAGCGACGGGTTTGCAGTCAGGGGTAAGGTTAGCAAACAGAGAGGGTGGCGGGACCTTGAGGGTGGAGAGGCTGCAGGTGTTACGCGGTGGGCGGTTTAACGTTTGCTGGTTGTTGACTGTGAGTGGGGGGAGGGGTCCACCGTATGCTAGGGTTACGCTTTGGAGGTGGGATTGGAAGTCCAGCCCTAGTAGGACGGCAGCGCAGAGATGGGGGAGGACGAGGAGTTTAAAGTTTTTATACTCCGTGCCCTTAACCGACAGGGTCACGACACAGTAGCCGCTGATGTCCGTGGCGTGGGACCTCGATGCCATCGAGATTCGGCTGCGCGTTGGTAGGACAGAGAGGGAGTAGTGGCTCACCGTGTCTGGGTGGATGAAGCTCTCCGTGCTTCCGCTGTCGAACAGGCAGGTCGTGGCGTGGCCGTTCACTTTGATGTCCATCATTGACTTGGACAGATGGTGCGGGCGGGCTTGGTCCAGGGTGACGGAAGCTAGTGTGTAGCTGAGCGAGTCGTTGTCATCTGCGGGCGAGGCGGTCGGGCGTGGTGAGTAAAATGGCGTCTCCCACGAGGTAGGGCCCCATGAGGCACTATTGGGGTCGGTTGCCTTAATCAAAGATGGCCGCCCCCATGACTCATGTGTGGGGATGCTGGCCTCAGTTGCCCTAAACAAAGATGGCCGCCCCCATGACTCATGTGTGGGGATGCTGGCCTCAGTTGCCCTAAACGAAGATGGCCGCCCCCATAGTTCGCATGCGGCACTGCTGGCCTCTGAGGATCCGCTCCTGCAGGCCTTGGAGAAGTGGCCTTTCTTCAGGCAGGTTTTACATATGGAGTTCTTGGCTGGGCAGCGCGACCTCGGGTGCTTCTCCTGGCCACAAAAAAAACAGCCGGCGGCCCGATCGCGGATGCCCGATGTCGGGGCCGGTGCCGGGGGTGGCGGGGCCGGTCGGGTCCGGGACGCCGACGCAGAGGTAGGTCCCGGGGGCGGCGCTGGGAAGGGTGCTGTGGTAGGGGTCGGGCCCGAGTCCCAGGGTCGCGAGCAGTACCTGGTGAATGCTTCCTGATCTTGGTGGGCCACTTCCAGGGAGATAGCGAGGGCTTCAGCTTTTTCCATGCTGAGGTCTTTAGCTTCCAGCAGTCTTTGCCGTGAGTACTCGGACCGTAGGCCTTTCAGGAATGCGTCGCGGATATTATCTTCAGTATTTTCGGCTGCCGACACCGATTTAAAGTCACAGTTCCTGGCGAGTGCATATAGCGCCTGTGAGAATTCGGCTACTGATTCTCCTGGCTGTTGCGGCCGTGATCTTAGGAGGTGCCTAGCGTACATGTAGTTTACCGGGGTCCGGTACTTCTGTTTCAGCAGGTTGATGGCGGTCTCGTAGGTAGTCATATCCTCGATGAGAGTGTATACTCTCGGGCTCAGTTGTGCCTGCAGGACACTTAGTTTGGATGCCTGAGGGACGCTGGATTCTCTCAGGTATGATTCGAAGCAGACCAGCCAGTGTTTAAAGTCTGCGGCTGAGTTTGCTGCTCGTGGGTTCAGGTCCAGGTACGGCGGTCTGAGGGCTCGCAGCCAAGCTGGCTGGTGTGGCTGTGCTCCTGGGAGCTGCGCTGGTGGCTCCTCCGCCGGTTGTGACTCGTTGTCGGACATCATATCGTATCACTGTTAGTAGTTAGCACTGTTCACCACTGTTCGTTATAACTGTATCACTGACCACTATTGTATCACGGTACGAGGTCGCCTCTTGCCACACTGCTATACCTGGGATGACCACCGCCGACTCCGCCTTGGCTCCACCCACCAGGCCAGGTATAAAGGTGAGCGACTGACTGGTATTCCTCCTGCTTGGATCGGATCACCCACGAGAGTGGGCTCTGTTATTTAGTCAATAAAAACCTTTAGTCACCTTCGTAACTCTTCGCCTTTTATTGGAGGAATTGATAGGTATATCACGTGGTTTACCACATTCACCCCTTGTTTAGAATTAAGTCCGGCGGGGTGAAGTGTACTACCAATTCTGGTAGGTCAGTCTGTCCGGAGGCTTCGTAAGCCTCTCCGATCGCCGCAGCGGTGGTGTTGCCTTATCCGGTGCTGGTGCCTTATCCGGTGTTGATGCTGGTGTTTGCGTGGTCGGCGAGGGCTCGTGGGGTTCCGGCATGCCGTCTACCTGGGCTGGGGTTGGGGGGGGTGGTGGCGGTGTTTCCGGATCGGCTGAGGGTGCGAGGTCTCGTAGGGAGACAGTGTCCTCCCGCCCGTCTGGGTACGCCACGTAGGCGTACTGGGGGTTGGCGTGCAGGAGGTTCACCCTCTCGACCAGGGGGTCCGTTTTATGGGCCCTCACGTGTTTCCGCAGCCAGACCGGCCCCGGGGCGGTCAGCCAGGTTGGTAGAGTGGTTCCCGTAGTCGACTTCCTGGGGAAAACGAACATTCGTTCATGGGGGGTGGTGTTAGTGGCCGTGCAAAGTAATGACCGGATGGAGTGCAGCGCTGTCGGGAGGACTTCTTGCCAGCGGGAGGTTGGGAGGCCCTTAGACTTTAAGGCTAAGAGGACGGCCTTCCATACCGTCGCGTTCTCTCTTTCCACCTGACCGTTACCTCTGGGGTTGTAGCTGGTGGTCCTGCTTGCTGCAATACCTCTCTCTAGGAGGAATTGCCGGAGTTCCTCGCTCATGAAGGAGGAGCCCCGGTCGCTGTGTATATAGTTCGGGAACCCGAACAAGGCGAAGAGGGCATTCAGGCACTTGATGACCGTGCTACTGGTCATGTCGGGGCAGGGGAAGGCAAAGGGGAAACGGGAGTACTCATCAACGATGTTGAGGAAGTACACATTACGGTCAGAGGACGGGAGGGGCCCCTTAAAGTCGATGCTCAGGCGCTCGAAGGGGCGGGTGGCCTTGATCAGGCTTGCTCGGTTTACCACAGACCCTCCTTGTTACCTCCTCCTTTCCTCCAAATTGCATTTAAACAGTACTTGGCTATGAGTACTTGAAGTGCTGTAACCTACAGGGCTACGGACCAAGAGCTAGAAAGTGGGATTAAGCTGGATAGCTCTTTTTCAGTCAGCACAGACACAATGGGTCGAATGGCCTCCTTCTGTGGCATAAGCTTCTATAATTTTATGGTCGCGGTGAGTGAGGCGGTGCCGGGGGGTGGGGGGGCGGTGGGGGGTCATTCTGTGATAATCTAAACCAAGACAAACCTAAACATCAAAGGGCCGCTTTACCGTGGTGGGACTTCCACCTGCTGGTTTGACCAGATGTTGGCTCCGTGTCCAATCCCGGAGGGTGGAGTCATTTGAATATTCGGCACCCGCCTGTACAGGAGCAGAGAGGCGCAAAGCCCGCTGTGCCGGCGGAATCTCAGCGCAGCACCCTGCCTCTCCGGTGAGGGTAGCCCAAGACCCGTATTGGACCGAAGAGAAGATGAAAAGTTTTCTTTGGGCCTGCATCTCTCACGAATCATAAAAATTACATATTGGGATGCAGTATCTGAGTAATTTGAGCCATGACGTGGTGGGTGTGGCGAGCTCGGGAGGAACAGGGACTTTGGACCTGTGGTTCCCAAAGCTCTCCACCACTGGGGGTTTTCCTCGCCTCATGTTTGGGTCTGTTGTAGACTCATTGATAGAGATTGATCGCTGCGATTAGTCAACAACTCCATTATTGTTGGATCATGCGACTTCCAGGATCGGAGAAGGCGAACTAGATGGACCTCGGTCTGTTTTTCCCTCTAGAAATTCCTGTCTTCCCGTTGGGGAGGGTGATGAGGATGATTCCAGGACTTGGGGCTCCAAGTTGTGAACTGAGACTCGGGAGAACTCACTGGAGAAAGGAAAATTGGAAAGGGACACGATACAAGATTTTTTTTTAATGTGTAGCGAGGAATGGATAATGGAATCTCCGTGGAACTGTTCCCACACCACCGCCATGACTCCGGAGGACGTGTAGCGGGAATCCCCTTTACGTCTGTAAGCTTGTGTAAATTCTGAGCCCCGGTTATCTAACTGTAGAGAAACACAAAATCAGCGCAAATCGAGGCTTCGCGATCTTTTGCACAAGTTTATAAAACATCGTGCTAGAAGCAGGCCCCGCCCCCAAAACTGGTCACGCCCTCGGTGAATTAATCACCATTAGAAAGAAAAGAGAGAGACTTGCATTTCTATAGCGCCTATCACGACCACCAGACATCCCAAAGCGCTCTACAGCCAATGAAGTACTTTTTGAAGTGTAGTCACTGTTTTAATGTAGGAAATGTGGCAGCCAATTTGCGCGCAGCAAGCTCCCACAAACAGCAATGTGATAATGACCGGATAATCTGATTCCGTGATGTTGGTTGAGGGATAAATATTGGCCAGGACACCGGGGAGAACTCCCCAGCTCTTCTTCGAAATAGTGCCATGGGATCTTTAATGTCCACCTGGGCAGACGGGGCCTCGGTGTAGAACATAAGAAATAGGAGCAGGAATAGGCCATTCGGCCCCTCGACCCTGCTCCGCCATTCAGTAAGATCATGGCTGATCTTCCACCTCAACTCCACTTTCCTGCACTATCCGCCACAGAAGTGCCAGGCAATGACTATCTCCAACAAGCGAGAGTCTAACTACCTCCACTTGACATTCAAAGGCATTACCATCGCCGAATCCCCCACTCTCAACATCCTGGGGGTCACCATTAACCAGAAACTTAACTGGACCAGCCACACAAATACCGTGGCAACAAGAGTAGGTCAGAGGCTGGGTATTCTGCGGTGAGTGTCTCACTTCCTGACTCCCCAAAGCCTTTCCACCATCTACAAGGCACAAGTCAGGAGTGTGATGGAATATTCTCCACTGGCCTGGATGTGTGCAGCTCCAACAACACTCAAGAAGCTTGACACCATCCAGGACAAAGCACCCCATCCACCACCTTCAACATTCACTCCCTCCACCACCGGCATACCTTGGCTGCAGTGTGTACCATCTACAAGATGCACTTCAGCAGCTCGCCAAGGCTCCTTCGGCAGCACCTCCCAAACCCGTGACCTCTACCACCTAGAAAGACAAGGGCAGCAGGCGCATGGGAACACCATCACCTCCAAGTTCTCCTCCAAGTCACACACCATCCTGACTTGGAAATATATCGGCCGTTCCTTCATCGTCGCTGAGTCACAATCCTGGAACTCCCTCCCTAACAGCACTGTGGGAGCACCTTCACCACACGGACTGCAGCGGTTCAAGATGGCGTCTCACCACCACCTTCTCAAGGGTAGCTAGGGATGGGCAATAAATGCTGGCCTTGCCAGCGATGCCCTGATCCCATAAACAAATAAAAAAAAAAAATTTTTTTTTTTAAATCCCAATTTCCCTTGATATCCAAAATCTATCGATCTGTGTCTTGAATCTACTCAACAACTGAGCCTCCACAGCCCTCTGGGGCAGAGAATTCCAAAGATTCACCACCCTCTGAGTGAAGACATTTCTCCTCATCTCGGTCCTAAATGGCCGACCCCTTATTCTGAGACTGTGACCCCTGGTTCTAGACTCCCCAGCCAGGGGAAACATCCTCCCTGTATCTACCCTGTCAAGCCCTGTAAGAATTTTGTATGTTTCAATGAGATCACCTCTCATTCTTCTAAACTCTGGAGAATATAGGCCTAGTCTACTCAATCTCTCCTCATAGGACAATCCCCCCATCCCAGGAACCAGTCTGGTGAACCTTCGTTGCACTCCCTCTATGGCAAGTATATCCTTCCTTAGGTAAGGAGACCAAAACTGTACACAGTACTCCAGGTGTGGTCGCACCAGGGCCCTATATAATTGCAGTAAGACATCTTTACTCTTTTATACTCAAATCATCTTGGTATAAAGGCCAACATACCATTTGCTTTCTTAATTGCCTGCTGTACCTGCATGTTAACTTTCAGTGATTCATGTACAAAGACACCCAGGTCCCTCTGAACACTGACATTTCTCACCATTTAAAAAATACTCTGCTTTTCTATTTTTCCTACCAAAGTGGATAATTTCACATTTCTCCACATTATATTCCATTTGCCATGTTCTTGCCCACTCACTTAGCCTGTCTATATCCCCTTGAAGACTCTTTGCATCCTCCTCACAACTTACAATTCCCACCTAGAACAAATATGTAGACAAATTTCTGAGAAGTGCAAAAACTATAGGCCAGTAATAGTAGGGGATTTCAACTACCCCAATATTAACTGGGATACAATTAGTGTGAAGGGTATAGAGGGTGCGGAATTCCAGAATTGTATCCAGGAGAACTTTCTTAGCCAGTATGTAGCAAGCCCAACAAGGGAGGGGGCGATTCTGGACTTAGTTTTAGGGAATGAAACTGGGCAGGTAGAAGGCGTATCAGTGGGGGAGCATTTTGGTGCTAATGACCATAATTCAGTTAGATTTAAGGTAGTTATGGAAAAGGACAAGGATAGACCAGGAATAAAAATTCTAAATTGGGGGAAAAGCAAATTTTGCTAAGCTAAGAGGGGATTAGCCATAGTGGACTGGAAACAGCTACTTGAAGGTAAATCAGTGTCAGAGCAGTGGGAGGCATTCAAGGAGGAGGTCCGGAGGGTTCTGACCAAATATGTGCCCTTAAAGAAAAAAGGTGGGACTAACAAATCTAGAGCCCCCTGGATGTCTAGGGACATACAGGGTAGGATAAAGAAAAAAAGGGAGGCGTATGACAGATACCGAGGGCTAAATACTCCAGAATCTTTAGAGGAGTACACAAAGTGCAAGGGTGCAATTAAAAAGGATATTCGGAAAGCAAAGAGAGAGCATGAAAAATTCTTGGCAAGCAAAATCAAAGAAAACCCAAAGATGTTTTATAAATATATTAAGAGTAAGAGGATAGCTAAAGAAAGGGTAGGGCCTAGTAGAGATCATGAGGGTAATGTGTGTGTGGAGGCGGGAGACGTCGGTAGGGTTCTTAATGAATACTTTGCGTCTGTTTTCACAAAGGAGAGGAGCGAAGCAGACATTGCTATCGGGGGAAGGAGTGTGAAATATTAGATGAAATAAACATAGTGAGAGAGGAAGTATTAAGGGGTTTAGCAGCTTTAAAAGTTTATAAATCCCCATGCCCGGATGAAATGTATCCCAGGCTGTTAAGCGAAGCAAAAGAGGAAATAGCAGAGGCCCTGACCATCATTTTCCAATCTTCTCTGGCTTCAGGTGTGGAGCCGGAGGACTGCTAATGTGGTACCCTTGTTTAAAAAGGGAGAAAAGGATAGACCGAGTAATTACAGGCCAGTCAGCCTAACCTCGGTGGTGGGAAAATTATTGGAAAGAATTCTGAAGGACAGGATGAATCTTCATTCAGAAAGACACGGATTAATCAAGGATAGTCAGCATGGATTTGTTAAGGGAAGGTTGTGTCTGACTAACTTGATTGAATTTTTTGAGGAGGTAACAAGGAGGGTAGATAAGGGTAGTGCATTTGTTGTAGTGTATATGGACTTTAGCAAGGCTTTTGATAGGGTTCCACATGGCAGACTGGTCACGGAGTTAAAAGCCCATGGGATCCAGGGCAAAGTGTCAAGTTGGATTCAAAACTGGCTCGGAGACAGGAAGCAGAGGGTAATGGTTGACGGGTGTTTTTGTGACTGGAAGGTTGTTTCCAGTGGGGTTCCGCAGGGCTCAGTACTAGGTCCCTTGTTTTTTGTGGTATATATCAATGATCTAGACTTGAATATAGGGGGTATGATTAAGAAGTTTGCAGATGATACTAAAATCGGCTGTGTGGTTGATACTGAAGAAGGAAGCTGTAGACTGCAGGAAGATATCAATAAATTGGTCAGGTGGGCAGAACAGTGGCAAATGGAATTCAATCCGGAGAAGTGTGAAGTAATGCATTTGGGGAGGGCTAACAAGGAAAGGGAATACACATTAAATGGTAGGACACCTGAGTAGTGTAGAGGAACAAAGGGACCTTGGAGTGCATGTCCACAGGTCCCTGAAGGTAGCAGGCCAGGTAGATAAGGTGGTTTAGTAGGCATACGGAATGCTTGCCTTTCTTAGCCGTGGCATAGAATACAAGAGCAGGGGGTTATGCTTCAACTGTATAAAACACTAGTTAGGCCTCAGCTAGAGTACTGCGTGCAGTTCTGGTCACCACATTACAGGAAAGATGTGATTGCACTAGAGAGGGTACAGAGGAGATTTACAAGGATGTTGCCAGTAGTAGAGAATCTTAGCTATGAGGAAAGACTGGATAGGCTGGGTCTGTTTTCCTTGGAACAGAGGAGGCTGAGGGGAGACCTTTATTGAGGTGTATAAAATTATGAGGGGCATAGATAAAGTGGATAGAAAGGACCCATCTCCCTTAGCAGAGGGGTCAAAAACCAGGGGGCACAGATTTAAAGTAATTGGGGGAAGGTTTAGAGAGGATTTGAGGGGAAATTTCTTCACCCAGAGGGTTGTGGGGGTCTGGAACTCACTGCCTGAAAGGGTGGTAGAGGCAAGAACCCTAACCACATTTAAAAAGTACAGGAAATTATTTTTTATCCGGCACCGACGGGACCGGCATGGTGCCGGTTGATCAAAAAGTCCGGATTACAGAGAGGTATACTTAGCAAGGTACGAGAGCCCCGTACACGGCCACAGATCCAGGAGTCCCTGTTGCACGGCCGCAGGTGCAGGAACCCCGGTTACACGGCCACAGGTGCAGGAACCCCGGTTACACGGCCACAGGTGCAGGAGCCCCGGTTACACGGACACAGGTGCAGGAGCCCCGGTTGCACGGCCACAGATCCAGGAGTCCCTGTTGCACGGCCACAGATCCAGGAGTCCCTGTTGCACGGCCACAGATCCAGGAGTCCCTGTTGCACGGCCACAGATCCAGGAACCCCGGTTACACGGCCACTAATATATAGTAAAACTTACCTGAACCTACTCCTGAATTTTGCCGGTTGAGAGAGCTTTCTGGATATTTAGGTGCCGGTTAAAAGAGAGTTTGCTGTACTTGGATATGCACTTGGGATGCTGTAACCTGCAGGGCTACGGACCAAGAGCTGGGAAGTGGGACTAGGCTTGATAGCTCTTTGTTGGCCGGCATGGACACGATGGGCCGAAATGGCCTCCTTCCGTGCTGTAACCTTCTATGATTCTAGCTTTGTATCATCAGCAAACTTGGATATATTACATTTGGTCCCCTCATCCAAATCATTGATGTAAATTGTGAATAGCTGAGGCCCAAGCACTGATCCTTGCGGTACCCCACTAGTTACAGCCTGCCAACCTGAAAATGACCTGTTTATTCCTACTCTCTGTTTTCTGTCAGTTAACCAATCCTCAATCCATGCTAGTATATTACCCCCAATCCCATGAGCCCTAATTTTGTTTAATAACCTCTTGTGTGGCACCTCATCGAATGCCTTCTGAAAATCCAAATACACCACATCCACTGGTTCCCCCTTATCTCTTTAACGTCTCATCCAAAAGACGGCACCTCCGACAGTGGGGAGAGACTGGACAGGCTGGGGTTGTTTTCCTTAGAGCAGAGAAGGCTGAGGGGGGACCTGATTGAGGTGTACAAAATTATGAGGGGCATAGATAGGGTAGATAGAAAGGAACTTTTCCCCTTAGTAGAGGGCTCAGTAACCAGGGGGCATAGTTTCAAGGTAAGGGGCAGGAGGTTTAGAGGGGATTTGAGGAAAACGTTTTTCACCCAGAGGGTGGTTGGAATCTGGAACTCACTGCCTGAAAGGGTGGTAGAGGCAGGAACCCTCACAACATTCAAGAAGCATTTAGATGAGCACTTGAAACACCATAGCATACAAGGCTATGGACCAAGTGCCGGAAAATGGGATTCGAATAGACGGGGCTTGATGGCCGGCGCGGACATGATGGGCTGAAGAGCCTTTTTCTGTGCTGTATGAATCTATGACTAGTGCAGCACTCCCTCAGTACTGCACTGGGAGCATCAGCCTGGATTTTTGTGCTCAAGTCTCTGGAGTGGGGACTTGAACCCACGATCTTCTGACTCAGAGGTGAGGGTGCTGCCCAATGAGCCACAGCTGGACACCGTTGGGAGTTTCCGCTAATTGCGCCCATTTGCGGGCCTTCGAGGGGGCTCCAAAAATTAAGCTGGTTCTTTTGGGTGCAAGGATTCCAATAGGAACATTTTAAAAGCTTTTGAATATTTAAAAAAAATTTTACTGAGAAACTAACTGCTGTATCCCAGTGTTTCCTTAAAGCTGTGCGGCCGGGCTGCGCTCCAGGGGTCCCGTGCAGCCGGTGAGCTGACTTTCAAGTTGAAAAAACCGTGCGTGTGCGGACTTTTGAATGGGTTGCGTAGCTCGTTAAAGGGCCGCGCGGCCCAAAAACAGTTTTGGGGAATATTGACTGTACCCCAAGATAACTAGGCAGTAGATTGATATATTTAAAAAAAATAATAATTAAGTAATTTAAAATCGGGTCACTCACAGGTGGTGGATTAGGCACTGTGATTAAAAATTATGATTTTTTGTGATAATCCCATTTTCAGCCGTATTAATCGAACTGCACCAGGCTGCATGGAATATACAGGAAACTTTGTGCTATCCGGCACCGACGGGACCGAGCTGTTGCCGTCCCATCAAAACTGCCGGACAAACCAGTGCTAATGTTGAAACATACGGAGATTTTGAGCTCCGTATCTGGCAACAAACCCAGCTTCTAAACAGTCGACCGTACCTTGCAAGCGTCTCTGTAGCTTAGCAACAGCTTCAGCGAGACCTTGCAGAGCCTGACTGGTTGAAAAAAAGCAACGAAAAGAAAAAAAACCTAACGAAACGGCTCCTGATTTTTGCCGGTGGCTCGAGCATTCTGGACAGTTAACCTCCGGATAAACCAAAGTTTCCTGTATTTTGAAGTGGTTTTTTTTAGTTATGTTTTACAGCGCTGCCCGATTTACGCTGGTTCACGGCGGATTTTACGTTCAGCGATATGCAAATGAGTTTGAGCACAATTTGTGCCGGGATCACCGACTGCGCCAGAGCGGAAACTCTACCGGTGTTCCCGCACGGCGCTCTGCAGCTCCCGCGCAGCCGGCTCACGCTTTTAAATAGGAAAAGCCGCGGTATTTTGAATGGGCCGGGCGGCCCCTTAAAGGGACCGCGCACCCCAAAGAATTAGCAGCAATATTGAACTCTGCCTCGGTATGTTTCTGAAGCTTGCACTGAGCTTGGTGGGGAGGGGATTCAGGAGGGCCTCACGATTAGGGTAGCGACCGGGTGGTCTTCACTTTCCTTATGGGGCCCAGGGGAGCGCTCCTACTCTTCCTGGTCCCACAAGGAAGCGTAAAAAATAGAAAATTCACGTACCTTTATTGGGCCTCTTACGAACCTGGCTCCTCCAGGTTGGCCTGGTTGCTCCTCGCAACGGCCCCCCCCACCCAGGCCTCGAGCTAAAATTGCAGTCAGGCCCCGACGGCAGCATGTTGGGTGTTGGAGGGCTGATTGGCCACGGCAGGGGTCAGTAGCCCGATGCTGCCTTTGGCCAAGGCCCACCCATGAACATTTTCAGCAGGGGCGGGAGTAGTCATGGTGAGAAGCCTGGATATTCGTCTTCCTTCGCCGAGGGGATAGTCGGGATGTCCTGCTGCCTGGATCAGATGATTTAGACCAGGAACCGAATCTGTGTCCATGTGGTGTATACACCTACCGAGCCATGGGGGCTGGGGTGAGGCGGAGTGAGAAAGAACAAACTTACATTTATACAACGCTTTTCACGATCTCAGGACGTCCCAAAGCGCTTTACAGCCAGTGAAGTACTTGGAAGTGTAGTCACTGTTGTAATGTAGGAAACTCGGTGGCCAATTTGCGCACAGCAAGCTCCCACAAATAATGTGATAATGATGAGATAAGATGTGGATTGAGGGATTCAATATTGCCCAGGACACTGGGGAGAACTTCCTGCTCTTTTACAAATAGTGCCATAAAAGAAAGACTTGCATTTCTATAGCATCTTTCACGACCACCGGATTAAGTACTTTTTGAAGTGTAGTCACTGTTGTAATGTAGGAAACGCAGCAGCCAATTTGCGCACAGCAAGCTCCCACAAACAGCAATGAGATAATGACCAGATAATCTGTTTTAGTGATGTTGTCTGAGGGATAAATATTGGTCAGGACACCGGGGATAACTCCCCTGCTCTTCTTCGAAATAGTGGAATCTTTTACATCCACCTGAGAGAGCAGACGGGGCCTTGGTTTAACGTCTCATCCGAAAGACGGCACCTCTGACCGTGCAGCACTCCCTCAGCACTTCACTGGAGTGTCAGCCTGGATTTTTGTGCTCAAGTACTTTAAGTCTCTAGAACTTGAACTGGTGCTCTTCTGACTCCGAGGTGCCAGTGCGACCAACTGAGCCAAGGCTGATGTACAAGGTCCATGTTGGGGGTGGGGGAGTGTTGAGAAAGGGGGAGACGGACAACATTCTGTAATGCTCTAACATTCAACATCCTGTAATTCTGGCCTCTTGGGCATCCCTGATTCTAATCGCTCCACCATTGGTGGCCGTGCCTTCAGCTGCCTGGATAAATAAGCTCAGGAATTTCCTCCCTAAACCTCTCTGCCTCGCTACCTCTCGCTCCTCCTTTTAAGCCTCTCCTTAAAACCTGTATCTTTGACCAAGCTTTTGTCCACCTGTCCTAATATCTCCCGATGTGGCTCGGTGTCAAATGTTTTGTTTTATAATACTCCTGTGCAGCGCCTTGGGACGTTTTACTACGTTAAAGGCGCTATATAAATACAGCCTTCAGGATTCGACATCGAGTTCAACAATTTCAGACTGTAACCTCTGCCCCATCCTTTCCATTTTTTTTTCTCTCTCTCACATGGCCGCTGTCGATCATTCTGCCATCGCCATTTACACGTCATCTAGAGCCATCTTTTGTTTCTTAACCTGTCCCATTACCATCTCCTTTTGCCTCGCACCATCATCCCTTTTGTCAGTTAACCTCTCCTGTCTTCCATCCTATCAAAGACCTTCCCTTTTGTTCTTTCCTCCCCTCCCCACTTTCCCTGCCCCTACACTTGCTTAAAAACCTGTTCCATCTCCAGCTTTTTCCAGTTCTGACGAAGGGTCATCGACCTGAAACGTTAACTCTGTTTCTCTCTCCACAGATGCTGCCCGACCTGCTGAGTATCTCCAGCATTTTCTGTTTTTATTATCTGTATAAGTACAACGTGTTGTTGTTGCTGTATTGACTGTGTCTTTTCATGCCTGATGTATCCTGTCCACTGCAGGTCATCCAGCAAGCTTTGCACCGACAGCCCAGCACCGCAGCCCAGTATCTGCAGCAGATGTATGCCGCACAGCAGCAGCACCTAATGCTGCAGACCGCAGCTCTCCAGCAGCAGCACTTGAGCAGCACCCAGCTGCAGAGCCTGGCAGCTGTCCAACAGGTGAGACGTCGGCGCTTCAAAGGTCAAGGAGCAATACCATAGAAAGAGCTAGATTGGCCGGGAAGAGCAAAATAAACGTTATTCTGGGCGGAGATGGCCTGAAGTCTTCGACAGCCAACCGAGTCGGAAACTTCACACTTTGCACCAGCCTCTCACATACATTCCCTTAGTCGGTCAGGCGTATGTTATCAGTGTTTGAGTATAGTCAAGGCTGAAATCGATAGGTTTTTTGGACTCGTGGGGAAATCGAGGGATATGCGGATCGGGCAGGAAAATGGAGTTGAGGTTGAAGAATATCCTGTTCGGGGAAGGAAATCTGCTGTCCTTACCAGGTCTGGGCCTATATGTGACCTCCGAACCACAGCAATGTGGTTGACTCTTAACTGCCCTCTGAAATGGCCCAGCAAGCCTCTCAGTTGTATAAGGCGGCTCACCACCACCTTCTCGAGGGCAATTAGGGTTGGGCAATAAATGCTGGCCTTGCCAGCGACGCCCACAACCCGAGAACAAATAAATAAAAAACAGTACCTGCGCGCGTCGGGTCTTGATTCCATCACTCTCCATGTCACCTCAGGGTGAGGGATTCGTTTATGGGATGTAGGCATCGCTGGCGAGGCCAGCATTTATTGCCCATCCCTAATTGCCCTTGAGAAGGTGGTGCTCTTGAACCGCTGCAGTCCGAGTGGTGAAGGTACTCCCACAGTGCTGTTAGGGAGGGAGTTCCAGGATTTTGACCCAGCGACGATGAAGGATCGGCCGAGATATTTCCAAGTCAGGCTGTTGTGTGACTTGGAGGGGACCATGCAGGTGATGGTGTTCCCATGTGTCTGCTGCCCTTGTCCTTCTAGGTGGAAGAGGACTGCCTCACCCTTGACCTTCCTCTCTCACATCTACTCCATTACCGAGTCTGCTCTCTTCCGTTTCCGCCCACTCTTTCCCCCCACTGCCACCTGAAGCGTCGTCCATGCTTTTATCACTTTGATGCTCGACAGCTGCAATCTCTCCGCGTATCAGCCCTCTAAACATAGCAACTCGTTAAAAACACCGCAACCCATGCCGCCCACCTGCAAAAGACCCGGGCTCCCACTGCTATCCGCCTGCCCTCTCCAAGCTCTACCAGCTCCCCTTAAATTCCTCCACCACCTTGCCCCGACGTAGCTTAGTGACCTTCTCCAGCCTTTCCCGCGCGCCCTCTGCTCCACCCGCGCGCCCTCTGCTCCACCCGCGCGCCCTCTGCTCCACCCCCGCGCCCTCTGCTCCACACCCGCGCTCTGCTCCACCCTTGCTGACATGCTGGTTCAACGACTACCCTCCTGTCCTCTG
Organism: Somniosus microcephalus; assembly: GCF_052327205.1. Lineage (NCBI taxonomy): Eukaryota > Metazoa > Chordata > Chondrichthyes > Squaliformes > Somniosidae > Somniosus > Somniosus microcephalus. The sequence goes on from NC_140992.1 coordinate 7,047,926, forward strand.
GAGCTCCATTCCAAGATTGCTTCGCCATGCCACCTCTTTCCCTGCTTTAAAAATCCTCCCCTACGGCCCTTCTCTTTAACTAGCCATTGGACTCCGCCCCCCCCCCCCCCCTTTGTGTTTTCCCATATTTCCCTCCTGCTTGGCGTCCACTGTTTCTGATTCTCAGTGTAAAACACTTAGAGCGACAACTTTAATTTCACCTCAAGTAGAGAAGAAGGTTGTTTCAATCACTTTCGGACCAGAGTAAATTTAAACATTAAAATAAATATTATTATAGGAGAAAGAGAATGGTGAAAAAGAGAGAATAGCAGGAGGTAAAGGACAACAAGGTGAGCAGAATTCAAGTATTTTAATGTTTCAATCATATTACATTGCATAGAATTTACAGAAACAGGCCATTCAGCCCAACAGGCCTGTGCTGGTGTTTATGATCCACACGGGCCTCCTCCCATTATTTATTTCAGCTCACCCCATCAACATGTCCTTCTATTCCATTATCCCTCATGTACATATCACAAAGCAGGTACAGATGAGGAAAGCCATTTGAACCTCCACCAGAAAGAAATCGACATCATCCAGCTGTTTCTTAAACGATTTCCGAGGTTTTGCCTCCACTGCCCCACCCAGAAATCCGTTCCATAAGAAATAGGAGCAGGAGTCGGCCACACGGCCCCTCGAGCCTGCTCCGCCACACGGCCCCTCGAGCCCGCTCCGCCACACGGCCCCTCGAGCCCGCTCCGTCACACGGCCCCTCGAGCCCGCTCCGTCACACGGCCCCTCGAGCCCGCTCCGCCACACGGCCCCTCGAGCCCGCTCCGCCACACGGCCCCTCGAGCCCGCTCCGCCACACGGCCCCTCGAGCCCGCTCCGCCACACGGCCCCTCGAGCCTGCTCCGCCACACGGCCCCTCGAGCCTGCTCCGCCACACGGCCCCTCGAGCCTGCTCCGCCACACGGCCCCTCGAGCCTGCTCCGCCATTCAACAAGATCATGGCTGATCATCGACCTCAGCTCCACTTTCCCGCCCGATCCCCATATCCCTTGAATTCCCCCTAGATTCCAAAAATCCATCGATCTTAGTCTTGAATATACTCAATGATTCAGCATCCACAGCCCCCTAGGGTAGAGAATTCCAAAGATTCACCGCCAATGTTCTCTTTAAGCTACGCGGCCACACAGCTCCCGGGTACCGGCTCACCGGCTTTTAAATAGGGAGAACCGCGCATGCGTGGTATTTTACAGGGGCTGCGCTCCCAAAAAATGAAAGGGAACATTGTTCACCACCCTCTGAGGGAAGAAATTCCTTCTCATCTCAGTCCCAAATGACCGACCCCTTATCCTGAGACTATGCCCCCTACTTCTAGACTCTACATGTCTTGATCACTCATAGCGTGAAGAGGAATTTCTTTTGTCAATTTGAACCAGCAATTTTTTATCCTACTGTTACAGTTTAATTTGAGGTATGGTGTGGAGATGCCGGAGTTGGACTGGGGTGGACAAATGTAAGAAGTCACACAACACCAGGTTATAGTCCAACAGCTTTATTTGAAATCACAAGCTTTTGGAGCGCTGCTCCTTCGTCAGGTGAAGTGGAGAAATGCATAAAGGCACAGCTTATATAGTCAGAGAATCATGTCAGATCTGACATGATTCTCTGACTATATAAGCTGTGTTTTTATGCATTTTTCCACTTCACCTGACGAAGGAGCAGCGCTCCGAAAGCTTGTGATTTCAAATAAAGCTGTTGGACTATAACCTGGTGTTGTGTGACTTCTTTAATTTGAGGTAGTAATCCTAACTTAGCTTTCTTATACGATTTACTGTTCTATATAGCAGCAGGTTGGCACCTCATATTAGCTGCCAGTTCAATAGTTTACGGTTAATGGCCCTGAAATTGTGGTCGGAGGCTTCCCGCGGGCGAATGCCTCTGATCCGCAAGAAAGGTACGCACCTACCTGGTGCCTCCGTATCTTCGGACTCTTGCGATCCTGGGCTGCGCAACTTGCCAAGGCTTCTTCGGCAGCACCTCCCAAACCCCCCTCCTCTACCACCTAGAAGGACAAGGGCAGCAGGTGAATGGGAACACCACCACCTCCAAGTCACACACCATCCCGACTTGGAAATATATCGCCGTTCCTCCATCGTCGCTGGGTCAAAATCCTGGAACTCCCTCCCTAACAGCACTGTGGGAGCACCTTCACCACACGGACTGCAGCGGTTCAAGAAGGCGGCTCACCACCACCTTCTCAAGGGCGACTGGGGATGGGCAATAAATGCCAGCCTTGCCAGCGATGCCCACCTCCCGTGAACTAATTTTTAAAAAGGCCCACATATCCTGGGGGCGCACGAAGTTCGCAAGCGTCCCTGGGATCACATGGGCCGGCCCAACCAATTGGAAAGGGGGATTCCCATTATGCTCCTGGGGATTCCATTTACGCATGAAATCCCCATAAGCTTAAGGGGAATGAGATTTAAAAAAAAAAACACTTTCACACAACCTAAATAAAAATAAATCACCACATGTTTAAAATTAATTAAAATACAATTTAGTTAAACATTTAAAACAAAGACTTAATTTGTTTGAAAAATAAATGTAAACATTTTTAAAGGGGCCAAAAATAACCTGAACTAATTTTAAAAAATTTTGAATGCTTAAATGATTTTTAAAGAAATGTAATTTTATTGTTTATTTAAACCCTTACGCTGGTAAAAGAAGGCCATACGCCTGTTTCTACCAGGCGTAAGAGTTACACGGGCATTTGCTGGGCAGTCGTTGGGCAAATAGCACAACTCTCCATCCGCGAATGTCCTTTTCCCGGGGAAGCGGAGGCTCTGTCGAGCTGAATCTTGACAGATCGCAAGTTCTGGGTCTTCGCGCGTGCGCAGTGCACGTAAAACCCGGAATTTGTGGGGTACCTATGACCGCTGTGTACCATCATAGGCCCTGGAAAATCCGGGCCATTATTATTTCAATAATGATGCTGTTCCTACCATTGGAGTAAGGTTATTACTGTAATATTAATGGATTTTTTTTGACGTCACAGTGCACGAGCAGAAAACATATAGAAGAGGGCTAAATTATGAGGACAGGTTGCATAAATTTGGCTTGTATCCCCTTGAATATAGAAAGGTGAGGGGTGATCTGACTGAGGTGATTAAGATGTTAAAAGGATCTGATAAGATCGATACGGAGAAACTGTTTCCTCTGCTGGGGTAATCAAGAACAAGGGGACTTAATCTTTAAAATTAGAGCCAGGCCGTTCAGGAGTGAAATCAGGAAGCACTTTTTCACACAAAGGGTAGTGGAAATTTGTAACTCTCTTCAAAAGGCTGTGGATTTTGGGTCAAATGACACACTCCATGCTGAGATTGACTGATTTTTGTTGGGATATGGCACCAAGGGATATGAAACAAAGGCGAGTAGATAGAGGCGAGGTGCCGCTCAGCCATGATCTAACAGAATGGTGGAGCAGTCCCGAGGGGCTGACTGGCCCACTCCATTTCCTAATGTCCCGAGAAGCGTTCACCCCAGGTGAATCCCTGGACACACTGGCAGTCTACGGGTTGAGGGCAGCATTTTGACAGGTATAAGCAGGATTGGCAGAAATCTGTTGAGACTCACGCTCGTTTTTTTGTTGCCTGTCCTTTGGATAAGCAGATCATTGTTTCATAGAATGGTTACAGCACAGAAGGAGGCCATTCGGCCCATCAAGCCCGTGCCGGCCCTCTGCAAGAGCACTTCAGCTAGTCACACTCCCGCCGCCCTTTCCCCTTAGCCCCGCAAATTATTTTCCTTCAGGTACTTATCCAATTCCCTTTTGAAAGCCACGATTGAGTCTGCCTCCACCACCCTGTCGGGCAGTGCATTCCAGATCTTAACCACTCGCTGTGTAACAAAGTTTTTCCTCATGTCGCCTTTGGTTCTTCTGCCAATCACCTGAATCTGTGTCCTCTGGTTCACTCTGAGCTTTGCTAAACGGGACATCACCAAGACAGCTACATTAACATGGTAACTTGTGAACGTTATGGACAAGTGGTTATTAAATTCTGCTACATCTTGCAAGCAATATATACCAGTTGAATTTGGAAAAGATATCCGTTAAGTGCAGTGAGTCACGAGTAACTAGGGCCCCAGAGTCAGGTGCCCTACCCCCAGTATTGGCCGCTGGGCTCTCTTCACCACTGTGCATGTATCTGATTATTCTTCATATACTCCATTTTCAGGCAGGTGGGCGTCAGTCTTCTTCACCTACAGGGAGCATCAGCCAGCAATCAAGTGTGTCACAGACCTCAGTGAGTCACCAGTAACCCTCTTGATATCTTAGTGCTAATACTGATGTGGTTCTTGCCAATCTTCGTGGATCCACCTTTATAGGGCAAACAGCGGCATTGGCAGGTGTAATTGGATTCATGCAAAATGTCTTTGACTCTGATTTTAACGAGGTGTGTGTGGTCACCTGTTTTTTTTTTTTAAATAGTCAATTGCGCCGTTAAAATTGCAGTTTCATTCAAGCACTTCCAAGGGGCTGTTCCAGGGTCCTGTGCTGTCTCGTGGGAAATTGCGGATGGCCAGCCCATAATTTATCTGCCGGTTAAAACGAACGGAGGGAAATTTGCGAGCTGCACGGCCACGGTTTCCTGCAATACGCACCTGGCAAGCTTGGCTTCCTGCCGGGGGCGCGGGACCTTGAGTTGTATGCTAATATTGGCGCAGTATAGTTTGCAGGCTTGGGTTACACGTATAAAGACTCAGACAGCTGCTCTTCAGCTGAGCAACTTCATTCTGAACTGTAACGAAAATTTGTTTCCCAGACATTCTGTTTCTAGCCCCACCACAAATAAACGTCCCCTTCCTGAGTTTACAGGGAGGTCACACTGGTTCCTTAAAGTATATTGCCTCATTTTTCTTGTTACGGGAGGTTCATATTTAATATTATTACTCAACTGTTTTGATTCCCCCCCCCCCTTGACTGTTTATTAGCAGCTACGGTGGTATAAGACACACCCAGCCAAGAGTGGCAGGGCGATGACCTTTGCCCAGGGCTTGTGCTGGTCTGTAACTTAGGAAGTGCGTGAGACTAACGCAGGTTAATTTGCTCTCTGCTTTATCCATTACATTGTTGTCATTCAGCCCCGCTGAGATCTGGAACTTGCTGAATAGGGATTTGTGGGCCCCCAATAGCATCTTTTCGTGTTAGACCACTGGTCTGCCCGGCAGAGGTACAGTGAAGTAACGCAGAGAATTGGGTTAGAACTTCAATTTGCTTTAATTTATACCGGTGCTGTTTTAGTTTGGATTCTGGCAGACCTGTGACCCGGTTCCCAATGCTCACACCGCTCTATCCAACGTTGGACTCGTTCCCTACATTACAACAGTGACTACACTTCAGAAGTACTTCATTGGCTGTAAGGTTGTGAAAGGCGCTGTAGAAATGCAAGCCTTTCTTTGTAGACCTGCAAATAATGGGGTTTGTGATGTTGCTGCCAGGATTACAAACATACGAACAATGGCGGTCATGGAAAAGACCCTCTGGTCCATCCAGGCTGTCCCACTCAACTTTTTGCATCACACTATATACACCCCCTGCCCCACCCCACCCAGAATCATGTCATCGCCTGGGAGAGGCTAAAAACATAAGATCATAAGAAATAGGAGCAGGAGTAGGCCATTCGGCCCCTCGAGCCTGCTCCGCCATTTAATGAGATCTTGGCTGATCTGATCTTGGGCTCAGCTCCATTTCCCTGCCCACTCCGCATAACCCATCACTCCCTTATTGTTCAAAAATCTGTCTATCTCCACCTTAAATATAGTCAATGACCCAGCCCCCACGGCTCTCTGGGGTAGAGAATTTCATAGATTTACGACCCTCTGAGAGAAGAAATTCCTCATCTCAGTTTTAAATGGGCGACTCCTTATTCTGAATAACCAATTACCAAGACCAATTAGGGGGGGAACAAAATTTGGAAAATTCCTCTCTGACCCGCTTTAGGTGATGAAGTTCAGGAGAACACTCTGGCCCTGAGCAACGTTATGTGGTACCTACCTTTCCTACGAGGTGATCTCTGCCCCAGCTGAAACCGGTCCAGCTCTCCCTTGAAGGTTTGGACCTCTCTCTAGATGCAATTAGCTGATGCACTTTGCATCAACAAGGTGTCTACATCTCCGTGTCTGAACCTTTTCAGTTCGGTTCCCTCTCTGCCCGCGCCACCAAGACCGCTGTGGCCAAAGTCACCAATCTCTGTGACTGCAACTGTGGCGCTTTATCCCTTCTTCAACCGCTTGACATCCCTCCAGTGCCAGTCGCGGTCCGATCACACTGTCCTCCTTCACCGCCTTCCTTCAGCGGCACTGCTCTTCCACGGTTTTACACCTATTTGCCCCCAGTCATTGCTTGTGCCCCAGCTTCTGTATGGTCACCTCTCCAGTTCCCCAAGGATCCAAGGTTCTGCCTCTGCCACAGCAATGAAATGTCACAAATAACATCTTCTGTAACTGTGGCCATGGTGGACTATTCCTCCTTACCCTTCTTGACCTCTCTGCAGCCTTTGACAGGGTCCGTCACAACATCCTCCTCCAACACGATGCCTCCGTTGCCCATCTCAGAGGGACCGTCCTCACTTGGTTCCATTCTTACCTAACCAATTGTAGCCAGAGCATCTCCAGCAACGGATTCTCTTCCCACCCCCAAGCAGTTACCTCTGGAGCCCCCCAAGGATCTATCCTTGGCCCCTCCTCCACTTCCTCATCAAATGCTCCCCCCTCAGTGACACCATCCACATGTACTCTGCCGACTCCCAGCACTACCTCTGCACCATGATCATCTCTGCGGTCTCACGCTGCCTGTCTCGGCAAGTCTGAATTTCTTACCATTGGACGTCGGGGAGGCTTTTTGCCTCTGCCAAAAATGCTGCATCCTTACCATACTTTGTAACCCTCTCCCCACCCACTTGTTCAAGCTTAACCAGCCGGCATGCAACCCCAGCATTCCGTTCAACCCCCCATAACCCACCCACTAATATAAACACTTCCTTCCACATCTTGCAACAATGTTCACTTCACTTCAATAGAATTATATAGAATTTACAGCACAGAAACAGGCCATTCGGCCCAACAGGTCTGTGCTGGTATTTATGCTCCACACGAGCCTCCTTCCACCCTGCTTCATCTCACCCCATCAACATATCCTTCTATTCCTTTCTCTCTCATGTGTTTATCCCGCTTCCCCTTAAAAGCATCTACGCTATTCGCCTCAACCACTCCCTGTGGTAGCGAGTTCCACATTCTCACCACCCTCTGGGTAAAGAAGTTTCTCCTGAATTCCCTATTGGATTTATTAGTGACTATCTTCTGGTTATCGCCTCTAGTTTTGGTCTACCCCCTCAACTGGAAACATCTTCTCTACGTCTACCCTATCGAACCCCTTCATAATTTTACAGACCTCCATCAGGTCACCCCTCTGCCTTCTCTTATCTAGAGCAAGAGCCCCAGCCGGTTCAGCCTTTCCTGATTAGTTATAACCAATATTCCCTTTAAGCTGGAGTTTCTGCGCAGGCCGCTTGCCGGCTCTACAATAGGAAAAACCGCGGATGCGCGGGAATTTGAACGAGCCGTGCAGCCCTTTAAAGGGGCCGTGCACCCAAAAAAAAAATTAAAGGGAACATTGCTTATGTATCATCCTTGTAAATCTTGTTTGCACCTTCTCCAGTGTCTCCATGTCCTTCTTTGTAATATGGAGACCAGAACTGTGCACCGTACTCCAAGTGTGCTCTAACCAAGGTTCGATACAAGTTTCTGCTTTTCAATTCTATTCCTCGAGAAGTGAACCTCAGTGCATTGTTTGCCCCTCGCTGATCTCCACTGCTGCTGGGACCGCCCCCCATCCTGGCCGTTATAATCAGTACGCGTGACGGGGGAGTTTTTCCCCCATCGCTGCACTTGGACAATGCTCAGGGGAAAGGGGGAAAAGTGACCGAGACCAGTTATCTCAGGGTCTCCATCCCACTTGAGCTATGTCAAGGTTCCTCAGCATCCTACCCAGAGTGGGTGGTACTGGGCCTGGTGCTGGGGTCAGTGCAAGTGCAGCATAACTTTATGAATGGGGCAGGAGGGAGCCACTCTTTATAAGGCTGACACAGGGGGAGCTACTAGAATGGGCGGGGATCCGTTATAACTGAGTCCCTACCTTATTCCGGCACAACTCTCGAGGAAATTCCGGGGCCAGTGAGTTAGTGGCGAACTCTCTGACCGATATCAAAGTATTGCCCCAATGTATGTCAACGTTTGCCCTTTTAAAACAACGTTTTTATTGTGAGATAACCCCATTATCGCTGAAGCATATTAGATCCAGAAACTGTGTGAATGATGTTGCATTTTGGTTCGGTGTGCAGCACTGCGCTCAACCTTTAATAGACCTTTGGGCCTCTCTTGTGCAGATTAACCTCTCGGCGTCTCCTAACGCTACCCAGCTGATAAGCCGCGCTCAGACCTCCAGCACTTCAGGCAGCGGAATCACCCAGCAAGCCATGCTGCTCGGCAACACCACCCCCACCCTCACGGCAAGCCAGGCGCAGATGTACCTCCGAGCCCAAATGGTAAGTTGTACGGCACAGGAATGGCAACAAACTTTGGAATGCCCATCAACCGACGAGCCCACTTTGTAAAGCACGCTTACAGCCCTTTAATACCACAACCTTTATCCCCAGTCTTCATCGCTCCACCATTGGTGGCCGTGCCTTCAGCTGCCTGGGCCCTGAGCTCTGGAATTCCCTCCCTGAACCTCTCCACCTCTCTCTCTCCTCTCCTCCTTTTAAGACGCTCCTTAAAACCTACCTCTTTGACCTCTGTCCTAATAGATCCTTATGTGGCTCGGTGTCAAATTCTGTTGGGTATCGCTCCTGTGAAGCGCCTTGGGACGTTTTACTACGTTAAAGGCACTATATAAATACAAGTTGTTGTTGTTAAAGAGCACATCCTTGACAAAAATGTATCTGACAAACCTTTCCTTTGACTACAAATGCATGAGGCAGTCACTGTCCATTGCACTATCGCCTCCTTCATCCCTTAGTAGCCTTAAAACTACCTGGGTGATCCTGTGCCTAAAGAGAAACCAGTTTATTGTCCTTTATGGGTTTTGCTCATTTTCTCTCGGGCTCCGCCATTCAATAAGATCATGGTTGATCTTTGACCTCAACTCCACTTTCACTCCTGATCTCCATATCCCTTGATTCCCCTAGAGTCCAAAAATCTATCGATCTCAGCCTTGAATATATTCAACGACTCCGCATCCACAGTCCTCTGGGGCAGAGAATTCCAACGATTCACAACCCTCTGAGTGAAGAAATTCCTCCTCATCTCAGTCTTAAATGGCCGACCCCTTATTCTGAGACTGTGACCCCCGAGTTCTAGACTCTACAGCCAGTCAGCATCTACCCTGTCAAGCCCTCTAAGAATTTTATACGTTTCAATGATTCTTCTAAACTCCAGAGAGTACAGGCCCAATCTACTCAATCTTGCAACATCTTGTGAAACCGTAAGGAAGGTTGTTCAGGCATGGATTTTTTTGCGGTACAAAATGGCTCTTTAGTCAAATACCAGCAGAAAATTCATTGAGAAAAGGTCAGATAATGAATTAGGATCATAGGAACAGGAGGAGGCCATTCAGCTCCTCGAGCCTGTTCCGCCATTCAATTAGATCATGTTAATCTGTATCTCAACGCCATTTACCCGCCTTGGTTCTGTAACCCTTAATACCCTTGCCTAACAAAAATCTATCAATCTCCAATTTAATATTAACAATTGATCTAGCCTCAATTGACGTTTGCGGAAGAGAGTTCCAAACTTCTTCCACCCTTTGTGTGTAGAAGTGTTTCCTAATTTCACTCCTGAAAGGTCTGGCTCTAATTTTTAGACTATGCCCCCAGTCCTAGATTTCCCAACCAGCGGAAATAGTTTCTCTCTATCTAGCCCATCAGTTCCCCTTAATGTCTTGAAAACTTCGATCAAATTACCCCTTAACCTTCTAAATTCTAGGGATTCCAACCCTAGCTTGTGTAATCGCTCCTCGTAATTTAACCCTTGGAGTCCAGGTATCATTCTGGTAAACCTACACTGCCCGCCCTCCAAGGCCAATATATCCTTCCTAAGGTGTGGTGCCCAGAACTGCTCCCAGCCATGAGCTTATTGAATGGCAGCACAGGCTCAAGGGGCCGTATGGCCGACTCCTGCTCCTAATTCTTATGCTCGTTCCTTAATGGAATATATTTTATTTGCACCCTTTCCATAACTTTAAATAAACTGCGAGCAATGGCCCTGAAATTCGGATCGGGGGCTTGCCGCGCGTGCAAGCCCCCAATGTGCACTCACCCGGCGCGCCGACATTTGAAGCCCGGGCCTGCTCGCATTTCCTGTCACTGGCCCGGTTCAGCTGTCGGCACGATGTGCTTACCTGATCCAGCGGCGTAGTTAGTGCGATGTGCCGGCTGGGATCAGGTGAGCACTGTGCAGCCAATCAGGGGAGGGGAAACTTCATTCATGAGTTTGAGAGTAAGAACTGTCAAACTCATGAAAAGTATGGGCTGCCAAAACACTACTTAAACTTTCAATAAAATTTTAAAAACATCCCACTGATTATATTAACTATAAATAAGTTTAAAAAAATATTTTAAACAATTAATCAAATTTTTGAAAAAAATAAATTTTTTAAAAATAGGGTCTAAAACTAAACTTACCTTACTGTAAATTCTTTAAAAATAATAAACCTGTGGAAAATTTTTTTCTAAATTGTACTAAAAGACCACTTACCTGTAAAACTAAGTACTTACGTCTGTTTTTTCCACGCGTAAGAACCGGAGGCCTTTACACTCGGGCAACTCTGGGGGGGGGGGGAAGGAATTTCACTGCGCACGCGCTGCCTGTGCAGTCGCACGCGTTCTGCCTCTTAACCCCTTGGGTCAGAGGACAGGAAATGCCGGTTTTCAGCACATGCACTGTGCATGCTGAAAACTGGCAATTCCTCCGGGCACACGCATGAGTACCCCGTCCATACTCACGCGTTGTGACAGGAATTACTGGGCCAATAACTCTGAATGGAAAAGGCAGTGCCACAATTCCGAGGTTCCCCACACTTCCTTGAGTTGTGTTTATTTTCTGTCGATGGCTGGAAGATGTTTTAAAGCCACAATAAAACAATTTGGTAATGGACTGATCAGGCCTGCAAATCTTTGTGATTTTAAACTTTCTCCATTTTCTTTCACGTAAAGAGAAACTCAAAGACCATTTCCCCTCTCCTCTCTGCTGGGCTATGATTGGTGCTGTGATACCTTCCCCCAATTGGCCATTATTCATGTGTGACCTTTGACCAGCCAACGTTGCCGGGCTACTCGATAGATTTTTGTTGGGTTAAGGGTATCAAAGGAGATGAAGCAAAGGCGGGCAAATGGGGTTGAGGTGCAGATCAGCCGCGATCCAACAGAATGACGGGACAGGCTCGAGGGGCTGAATGGCCTGCTCTTGTTCCTATGTTCGTATTTGATCACAGAGTGCACGAGACGTCCTCATTTAACGTAAGAGCATAAGAACTAGGAGCAGGCCATTCGGCCCCTCGAGCCTGCTCCGCCATCCAATGAGATCATGGCTGATCTGATCTTGGCCTCAACTCCACTTTCCTGCCCGCTCCCCATAACCCTCGACTCCCCTGTTGCTCAAAAATCTGTCGATCTCAGCCTTGAATATATTCACTGACCCAGCCTCCACAGCTCTCTGGGGTAGAGAATTCCAAAGATTCACGACCCTCTGAGAGAAGAAAAGGGCGACCCATTATTCTGAGACTATGCCCCCTCGTTTGACGTCTCAGATATGCGTTTCCATGGATACGGATAAGGAGTGGGAAACCCTGGCTGAGTTCCCCATGCCAATTGAAGCCAACGGTAGCCGTGCCACTGCTGTACCGACGGAGAGTAGCCGACCCAGCACAGATCCAGGATCCAACCTGGGACCTTTCGTCTCTGTCTGGATCAGGAATTACTAAGCAGGTGTCCCTGGGATTAAAACATGCCCCTAAATGGAATTGTATGTTTGAAGGGAACACTTGGGTATTTCCCACACCTCCCTTGATGCTTTCCTTAGACGACCAAACTATGGCCTCTCGGCCACGAGTAGCCCACCAGCTCTGGCAGAGTGGCTGATGAAGCCCATGCAGCCCGGTTCTGTTTGTATCTCCTGTTTGTCTTTGTATTCGGGGGGCCTGGACCTTTGCAGCGAGCTCTTCTTAGTGTCGTTGCTCATTGGCGGAAAACGAATCCTAAATCAGAACACCAAGATCCGCTCGTGTCAACAACTTCACTGGCATATGGAAATTAATGGGAACACGGACCAGGAAGTTTCCTCAGAGCTGCTCCCTGGTGTGGCGCCGTAATTTCACCGGAAGGGCGGCGGGAACTCCGGTTCCGCGCATGAATGGGGTCCCCGCCACACTTCCGCGGCAGAGCACGAGTCGCTCTGAGGAAACTCTGAGCCATGGGTTTAAAATTTCAGGCCTACATTGTCCGAATTGACACAGCGGCGATGCATTCACTTTAGATGGGTTACCATCGGTGTTACAACATGTAAATATAGGCCAATATGGTGTCCCGCAAGACTCCATTGTACACACTTGTGGCCCAGAGGACAGAGATCTTGGACACTCCTGCTGTGGAGATACAGTTGTATCCAGTCAGAGTTATCCTCCATTCAAGGGGCGGCGTCCACTGTAACTGGGCTTTTAAGATGAGGCAAGTTAGCCTGACTGGAGCAAGGTGTTCTTCTTGTGTAGATGTTCTTGATTGTCACGTCTTTGTACCTGCTCTTTCCTGATCTTCTCTCTGTCCCTGCAGCTGATTTTCACTCCCACTGCTACTGTAGCTACTGTCCAGCCCGATCTTCCTGTCGCCTCCTCTTCCTCTTCCTCCGTGTCTGCATCCACTCAGGTGAGTTGTTACTGACTGATTCCCTTCCCCCCCTCCCCCCCTCCCCCCCCCCCCCCCCCGCGAACATAGGGGACCAGAGAAACACAACAAAATGTTATTCCCCACGTTCATTTTATACACCTCACTACTGACGTTGAGAGTTTGGTCACTCTTAAATGTACATGTATGTTTCAGGGTAATTTCTGACTATTTACTGGCACGAAGTTATCTGCCCCTAGGTTACCGGCCCACCTCCACCCCAATGTGAATGTAGAAAGGTCCTGGTGATTAAAAAGCTCAACATCATCCAGGACAAAGCAGCCCGCTTGATCGGCACCCCATCCACCACCTTAAACATCCACTCCCTCCACCACTGATGCACCATGGCTGCAGTGGACGGTAGCATAGTGGTTGTGTTGCTGGGCTAGTAATCCAGAGACCTGGACTAATGATCCAGAGACATGAGTTCAAATCCCACCACGGCAGCTGGGGAATTTTTAAATTCAATTGAATAAATCAGGAATAAAAAGCTAGTATCAGTAATGGTGACCATGAAACAAAAGGATTGTTGTAAAAACCCATCTGGTTCACTAATGTCCTTTAGGGAAGGAAATCTGCCGCCCTAATCCGGTCTGGCCTATATGTGACTCCAGACCCACAGCAATGTGGTTGACTCTTAACTGCCCTCTGAAATGGCCCAGCAAGCCACTCAGTTATATTTGAGAAGGCGGCTCACCACCAATTTCCCGAGGGCAATTAGGGATGGGCAATAAATGCTGGCCTTGCGAGCGATGCTCACATCCCAGGAACGAAGATAAAAAAAACTTGCAGAGGTTTCTTCGACAGCACCTCCCAAACTCATGATCTTCCACCACCTCGACGGGCGAGGGCAGCAGGTACGTGTGAAGACCGTCACCTCCAAGTCACTCATCATCCCGACTTGGACATATATTGGCTGTTCCTTCATCGACAAAAGTAGGCGGTAAAACTTTTATTCAGGTAGTGTAAAGGCTTGAGCTGGCCACTGGGAGTAGCATATCTTGGAGTGAAGCGCCTTTCAATTTGCTTTTTCTCTATCACGGAGGAACATTTGTCCTCCCTGCCCCCAGTGGAATGTGTGAGTGGGGGCCCGGGGGCGGGGTGGGTGCGGGGGAACCAGGGGAAACGAGGAGCTCTGGGTGCCTATCCCTTCTGTGACACTGGTTGTTGGAGCATCATTGCACCGGCCATGCAAAGCATGAGACTGCAAAGCACTTTTGTGCCAGCTTATCGCTAAAATGTTTTACAGTCCCTAAATCCAGCCAACCCACTTTGAAAGTTAAATGAGTAACTTCACTAATCATAGAAACTTACAGCACAGGAGGAGGCCATTCGACCCATCATACCTGTGCTGGCTCTTCGAAAGAGCTTTCCAATTAGTCCCACTACCCCGCTCTTTCCCCATAGCCCTGCAAATATTCCCCCATCAAGTATATTAATGACCTGGACTTGGCTACACAGGACATCATGTCAAAGTTTTCAGATGAAACAAAACTTGGAATTGTAACAACCAGTGAGGAGGATCGTAACAGACGTCAGGAGGACACAGACAGACTGGTGGAATGGGCAGACACGTGGCAGATGACATTTGACGCCGAGAAGTGTGAAGTGATACATTTTGGTAGGAAGAATGAGGAGAGGCGATATAAACTAAATGGTACAATTTTAAAGGGGGTGCAGGAACAGAGAGACCTGGGGGTATATGTGCACAAATCTTAGAAGGTGGCAGGGCAGGTTGAGAAGACTGTTAAAGCAAACGGGATCCTTGGCTCTATTAATAGAGGCATAGAGTACAAAAGCAAGGGAGTTATGATGAACCTTTATAAAACGCTGGTTCGGCCTCAATTGAAGTATTGTGTCCAATTCTGGGCACTGCACTTTAGGAAGGATGTGAAGGCCTTGGAGAGGGTGCAGAGGAGATTTACTAGAATGGTGCCAGGGATGAGGGACTTCAGTTACATGGATAGACTGGAGAAGCTGGGTTAAGAGGAGATTTGATAGAGGTGTTCCAAATCATGAGGGGGCTTTGATAGAGTAAATAAGGAGAAGCTGGTTCCAGTGGCAGAAGGGTCAGTAACCAGAGGACACAGATTTAAGGTGATTGGCAAAAGAACCAGAGGCGACATGAGGAAGCATTTTTTTACGCCGAGTTATGATGATCTGGAATGTACTGCCTAATAGGGTGGTGGAGGCAGATTCAGTAGTAACTTTCAAAAGGGAATTGAATAAATACCTGAAGGGGAAACATTTGCAGGGCTACGGGGAAAGAGCAGGGGGGAGTGGGACTAATTGGAGAACTCTACCAAAGAGCCGGCACAGGCACGATGGGCCGAATGGTCTTTGCGTGCTGTTCAGTCTATGATTCTAAGTATTTATCCAATTCCCTTTTGAAAGTTGCTATTGAATCTGCTGCATTCCAGATCATCATAACTCGCTGCATAAAAAAATATTCTCCTCATCTCCCCTCTGGTTCTTTTGCCAATTTCCTTCAATCTGTGCCCTCTGGTTACCGACCCTCCTGTCAGTGGAAACCGATTCTCCTTATTTACTCCATCAAAACCCCTGACGCAGGCAATGCAAAAAGTACCTGTGTTGCCGTGATTGCATTTAAAAAAAAATATATATATATATATAAATCTAGCTCACTCGTTCGAGATATTGTCCAGGAATCTGATCCTGCATTTTTTTTCCTTCTGGCTGATCTTAGGTTCAGAATCTGGTGGTTCGGAGCCAGCAGTCTGGCGCGTTGGCTGCTCCGTCCCCTCAGAGCGTCCCGCTGAAAGGCACCTGTCCGACGCAGCAGACCCCGATGAGCCACGTAAAGGCGGTGGTGCAGGGTTCCGCTTCCAAGGCCAACCCACTCGACTCGGCCCCCGAGAGCACCAAGAAAGGAGAGAGCCTGACTTCGCCCAGCCCCGAGCCCCGGGTGTCCACGGTCACCCGGCTACAAATGCCGGCAAACACGCAGCAGTTAATAGCCCCCGGTAAGCGGCAGTGACCCCTGCTAACGGCGAGTCGGATCGGGGAATCTTAATTTGACTATCGCACCTTGTGTCGTGTTGAAATTCGGCAGAGTCCGACTCTTAAGTGCATTGGTTAACGTGCTTTGAGTCAGATTCTACGTGGACAATTTCCACAAAGCTGTTTATCTGTTTAAAAGAAACATTAATTAGTGCGCTGAAAGTTGCGCAATGGAATTACACAAGAACATAAAAAATCAGATCAGGAGCCGTCCATACGGCCCCTCGAGCCTGCTCCACCGTTCAATAAGATCACGGCTGATTTTCGACCTCGACTTCGACCTTTCCTGACCTATCCCTTGATTCCCTTAGTGCCCAAAAATCTATCGATCTCAGTCTTGAATATACTCAACGACTGAGCCTCCACAGCCCTCGGGGGTAGAGAATTCCAAAGATTCACAACCCTCTGAGTGAAGAAATTCCTCCTCACCTTGGTCTTAAATGGCCGACCCCTTATTCTGAGACTGTGACCCCTGGTTCTAGACTCCAGCCAGGGGAAACATTCTCCCTGCATCTACCCTGTCAAGCCCCCTCAGAATTGTATACGTTTCAATGAAATCACCTCTCATTCTTCTGAACTCCAGAGTACAGGCCCAATCTACTCAATCTTGCAACATCTTGTGAAACCGTAAGGAAGGTTGTTCAGGCATGGATTTTTTTTTGCGGTACAAAATGGCTCTTTAGTCAAATGCCAGCAGAAAATTCATTGAGAAAAGGTCAGATAATGAATTAGGATCATAGGAACAGGAGGAGGTCATTCAGCTCCTCGAGCCTGTTCCGCCATTCAATTAGAATGGCCCTAGAGATAGCGGATGCACTAAGGATGATTTTTCAGAATTCATTAGACTCGGGAACAGTGCCGATGGATTGGAGGGTAGCTAACGTTACCCCACTATTCAAAAAGGGGGGTAGGGAAAAAGCAGGTAATTACAGACCTGTAAGCCTTACATCAGTTGTGGGCAAAATGCTGGAGTCCATCATTAAGGATGAAATAGCGGAGCACTTAGCAAATGGGGACAGGATAGGACAGAGTCAACATGGATTTACAAAGGGTAAATCGTGCTTGACTAATCTATTGGAATTTTTTGAGGGAGTAACTGGTAGAATAGATGGGGGAGAGCCAGTAGATGTGGTGTACCTGGACTTCCAAAAGGCCTTCGATAAGGTCCCACATAAAAGATTAGCATGGAAAATTGAGGCTCATGGGATAAAGGGGAAAGTTTTGGCGTGGATAGGGAACTGGCTGTCAGATAGAAAACAGAGAGTTGGAATAAACGGCTCATTTTCTGAATGGCAGGCAGTAACAAGTGGGGTACCACAGGGATCTGTCCTGGGCCCCCAGCTGTTCACAATTTACATTAATGACCTGGATCAGGGAGTCGGATGCAGCATTTCCAAATTTGCAGACGACACTAAACTAGGAGGTGGGGTGGGCTCAGAGGAAGAGACCAGGAAGCTCCAGAGCGATTTGGACAGACTGGGCGATTGGGCGGATAAATGGCAGATGCACTATAATGTGGACAAGTGCGAAGTTATCCACCTTGGGTGCAGGAACGGGAGGGCAAATTATTATTTAAATGGCAATAGATTGGGAGAGGGGGAAGTACAGAGAGACCTGGGTGTTCTTGTACACCAGTCACTGAAGGCGAGCATGCAGGTGCAACAGGCGGTCAAGAAGGCAAACGGTATGCTGGCCTTCATAGCAAAAGGGTTAGAATACAGGAACAGGGATACCTTGCTGCAGCTGTACAGGGCACTGGTGAGACCACACCTCGAGTACTGTGTACAGTTTTGGTCGCCTCATCTGAGGAAGGATGTTCTTGCCATGGAGGGGGTGCAGCGGCGATTCACCAGGCTGATACCAGGAATGGCGGGAATGACCTATGAGGAGAGACTATGTAGTTTAGGGATGTACACACTGGAGTTTAGAAGATTGAGAGGGGACCTCATAGAAGTGTATAAAATTCTGACAGGTCTAGACAGACTGGATGCAGAAGGAATGTTTCCCTTGGCGGGTGAGAACAGAACTAGAGGACATAATTTAAGGATAAGGGCTAAACCATTTAGGACAGAGATGAGGGGGAATTTCTTCACTCAGAGAGTGGTGAACCTGTGGAACTCATTGCCACAGAGGGCAGTGTACGCCAGCTCATTAAATATATTTAAGAGGGAATTAGATATATTTCTACGGGCAAAAGGGGTTAAGGGTTACGGAGAGAAGGCGGGGACGGGATACTGAATTAAAGGATCAGCCATGATCTCATTAAATGGCGGAGCAGGCACGAAGGGCCGAATGGCCTACTCCTGCTCCTATCTTCTATGTATCTATGTATCTATGTATAATCTGTATCTCAACACCATCTACCCGCCTTCATTCTGTAACCCTGATTGCTCTTGCCTAACAAAAATCTATCAATCTGAGTTTTGACATTTTCTATTTTCGCCACACACCCCCCACGCAACCTCAACAACTTTTTGGGGAAGCTAGTTCCAGATTTCCACTGCCCTCCGAGTGAAGAAGTGCTTCCTGACATCACCCCCGAACGGCCTGGCTCTAATTTTAAGGTTCTGCCCCCTTGTTCTGGACTCGCCCCCACCAGAGGAAATAGTTTCTCTCCATCAACTCCTTTAATCATCTTAAACACCTGAATTACATCACACTTTCTTTAGTCCAGAGAATACAAGGCTAGTCTATTCAACCTGTGTGCCAGCCTTGGTTCCGTGGGTAGCACCTTTGCTTCTGAGTCAGAAGGTTTTTGGTTCAAGTCCCCACTCCAGGAGACTTGAGCACAGAAATCTAGGCCGACACTCCAGTGCAGTGCTGAGGGAGTGCCGCACTGTCGGAGGTGCCGTCTTTCAGATTAGACGTTAAACCGAGGCCCCGTCTGCTCTCTCGGGTGGACGTAAAAGATCCCATGGTGCTATTTGGAAGAAGAGCAGGGGAGTTACCTCCGGTGTCCTAACCACTCCTTTACAATGTTGACAAAGTACAGCTCGACTGCATATGTAGACTCAACCAAGACAGGACAAACCTGTCCTCATAATCTAACCCACAAATATAGAAAGAATCACTTGGGTTGATGATGATACCAATGAATGCAATTCAACTCCCTTTCATTGGAAGAATTCTTCAAGACATGTAATTAAAAAAAAATCAATAGAAATGGAAAAATATCTATTTTCACGTTAATCGTACAATGCAGCTTTGATAATAACAGTTCTGATAATGGGGTTTATTATTTTTGTTGAGTCTCTCTTCAGAACTGGAGTTAATTTATAAAGGAAAGCTGTCTTGCTGTTCTCTATTAACTGTGTTGTTTGTCCTCTACAGCGCCCTATACCCCGATCCAGCCGCACCAGCTGATTAAACAGCCGCAGATTCCATTGCACCAGGCGACAGTGAAAGCTCATCATCAGCTTATTATTCAGCAGCAGCAGATCCAGCACAGACAGCAACTGCAGCCTCTGGCACTTCCAGCTTCCGACCCTCCACCGTCTCAGCACTGCCTGCCCATCCAGGCCCAGGGCCACCCGCTAATCCAGGCCTCTCCCCAGTCGCCCCACTGCATGTCGACCCAGGCCCACAGCCAACCGCTGAGCCAACCTTCGGCTCACTCCCACCCGCAGAGCCAGCAGCAGACGGTCGTGGTCTCTCCGGTGCCTTCTCAGTCGCCGCCGAGCCCCTCGTCGTCCACCATCATCATCCAGCCGCAGGCACTGATCCAGGCACAGCCTCCCGCGCTGGTTCACCCGCCTCTGCCGGCGACTTCGGCACAGGTGCAGCTGAGCCCGGCGCACCTAATGCCAGCCCATCGCTCCCCGGTGGCTCAGATCGGACCCTTGCGTCAAGCGAGCCCGGTGATGCCGCACACGACGCCCTTGCCTGCGAATCCAACCCCGGTGTCACCTTCGCCAGAGGCCCCGTCGCCCGCCCCAGCCCACCTCCAGCGGCTGTCCTTGCAGACCCTAACGGTGCCACCTGAGATTGTTTCCCCCACGCAGGTACTGCCACAGACCGTCCTACATTCGCGGGAGCAGCTCCCAGCAGCCCAGGCACTGATTCAAATGCCCTTTCAGGCTCTTCCCCCACCCCAGACCATCGCTGTTAATCTTCAAGTCCAGCCGTCGCCTCCAGTGGATGTCCCACTGGTAGGGATTCATTAAATCTTTCATATCTTGCATGAAAAAATGTGTTTTTAAAAAAAAAAAGAGAATTAACGGCCACTTGTAGGAATCTTAGCCTTCAGCATTGAATGTACTCACTTGTTTTATACTGATACTGTGCATGTCGCATTGCTTTAAGAACCGTCCGGTCAGTAGCTTTGTGATCCCACAATTGTCCTTGGGGCAGTTGAGTTTGAACGGCAGTCAGGACTGGGATTCGAGTCGGGGTTTCAGGAGGACCTGTGTTTGGTGCTCTGCTCTCTTCAGTGTACAGTCGTGATCTCCTGAGGTCCACAGTTGAGTGTTGTCCAAAAATTTGAGGCTGATTCCATAAGCTGTCGAGTACGCCCATTGAATGTCAAAATCACACAAGGTTACTTGTGAACCTAGAGTTCCTTACACAGGACTTGGCGTAATTCAAGGCCGAATTACTCTCTCTGCCAATGGCATGGTCATGGCTACATCTCCCAGCACTGCTGCCCTACCTCTGCAGAAACCGACAGACTGTTGTAAAGCATTAAATTGAAAATTAAATTATTGTTTAGACAAAAAGGTTTTCACAAATTGCAGCGAATGGCATTCACTTTCAACGTTGACTAGAGTATGTTCGTCCACCTGACACAGAAGTTATTCTACCCGTCACATGCCCGCAGTAATTTACTCATAAGCTCATCACTCGTGGGTTGTGAGACCAGATCACTAGAGGAACAGAGGAAAGGTATTATGCCGTGTCCAAGGCAAGCTCTGCCTTTGAGGGGCAGTGGTGCGGTGCCTTGGCACTCCAGGTGCATTATGCCACAGAGCACTTGGACCTGGGTAAACAACTGGCAAGTCCCGTGTTGGAAGGCCATGATTTCAGCCGCTCCATCAGGGAAGATTCTGAATGCAGGCCAGGCCACGGAGGGGTGGAAGATTGGAGGGTGAAGCATGGACCTCATAGCAGGTGGCTGTGGAGCACTACTGGCAGAGGCCTGGGAGCAGGTATTCTGCCCACTCTCTGGGTTGAGGTTCGGGATGGGGAATGGGGACCAAAAAGAAGACCTTTAGGTTGACTGATGTGCTTCCCGAGCTGTGTGAATCCCCTGGCCATGCAGGGAAATTTAAAAAGT
Organism: Somniosus microcephalus; assembly: GCF_052327205.1. Taxonomy (NCBI): domain Eukaryota; kingdom Metazoa; phylum Chordata; class Chondrichthyes; order Squaliformes; family Somniosidae; genus Somniosus; species Somniosus microcephalus. The sequence continues at coordinate 7,069,199 of NC_140992.1, forward strand.
AGGGGGGGAAAAGGCCCTTGAATGCCTGTAAAGTTCCTCATAATGATTTCGATTGGGTCCCCTGCCGCTACCGGTCGGGTCGGCTCCAGGATGACCGATGCGCCTGGGGGAAATGTGCGTGGGAGTGAGATGACAGCGGGTTCCTGACCCGCTGACCAAAAAAAACAACTTTCCCACCCGACCCGCCACCGAGTATGCCCGCTACCACCCCGGAAAATTCAGCCCCATGTTTCTGAGGAAAGGGAGTCAAATCCGCCCTGGTCTAAATCGGGTGGATTAAGATTTGTTTGGACAGTTCTGAATTTTAGCCCAGTTTGTGCCAATTCAGATTTGCTTCTATGAGGTGATGGCATGCACAAGCAGCAGATGATAAGGTGTACTGACATTTATGTTAGCCGTGCTCGAAGCTTAAACCACGTGTTGGCGGAACGTGACTTCAAAGGTAGGTGAATTTATTTGTTCTATTGATTTCGCACTTATCGTGGTTGGTTGTGTATGTCCATTGCCTCTAGTCAAGGCTATGGTTGGGGCCTGTGCTCATGGTGGGTATTACATAGAATTGCACAGAATATGCAGCACAGAAACAGGCCATTCGGCCCAACTGGTGCAAGCTGGTGTTTATGCTCCACACAAGGCTCCTCCCACCCCTCTTCATCAAACGCTATCAGCATAACCTTCTATTCCCTTCTCCCTCATGTGTTCATCGAGCCTCCCCTTGAATGCATCTATACTATTCGCCTCAACCACTCCCTGTGGTAGCGAGTTCCCCATTCTCGCCACTCTGAGTAAAGACATTTCTCCTGAATTCCCTATTGGATTTATTAGTGACTATCTTATATTTATGGCCCCTAGTTTAGGTCTCCCCAAAAGTGGAAGCATCTTCACTACGTCTACCCTATCGAACCCTTTCATAATCTTAAAGATACAATAGTAGGGGAGATGTAAGTTTAACCTCTGGTGGTGGTTGTGTCTGAGAACTGGTGGCGTGTTAGAGGCGTCTCTCCGACGACAACCCAGTTAGATTTCAGCTTCAGAATTCCAAAGTCCGAATTCGCTGGACGGAAAAAAGAAAATGAGTGCGGCATGTTAGAAATTTGAATGATGTTGCTGAAGTTTGTCCTGCTTGATGTTTGGGTTTCACGTGTGCTTTAATCACAGACGAGTCAGTAAATTAGTAAAAGAAAAGTTGTAATTTCCAAAAATTGGTCTTCGCCTGACTTTGAGATGGAGGTAGATGATCGTCATCGCTGCCTGGGCGGCAATCTGACGGAGTGGATCATCTGCCCTTTATAGAACCCGTGTGATTTTCAATCTGTCAATTTCAATGGGATGACAGTCTGTCAGGCCTTATAAAGAGCAAGCGATTCACTCCCCCAAATCACCACCAGGCAGTGAACAAGAAACTACACCCCCGTCTCCGTAAGAACCTAAACATAAGAAATAGGAGCAGGAATAGGCCACTTGGCCCCTCGAGCCTGCTCCGCCATTCAATAAGATCATGGCTGATCTTGGGCTCAAAGCCATTTCCCTGCCTGCTCCCCATAACCCTTCACTCCCTTATCTTGCAAAAATCTGTCTATCTCCACTTTAAATGTATTTAATGACCCAGCCTCCACGGCTCTCTGGGGCAGAGAATTCCACAGATTTACGACCCTCTGAGAGAAGAAATTCCTCCTCATCTCAGTTCTAAAAGGGCGACCCTTTATTCTAAAACTGTGCCCCCGCGTTCTAGATTTTCCCACGAGGGGAAACATCCTCTCTGCATCTACCTTGTCGTGCCCTTTCAGTATCTTATATGTTTCAATAAGATCACCTCTCATTCTTCTAAATTCCAATGAGTTTAGGCCCAACAGCTCAACCTTTCCTCATAAGTCAAACCCCCTCATCTCTGGAATTAACCTCATGAATCGTCTCTGAACTGCCTCCAATGCAAGTATATCCTTCCTTAAATAAGGAGACCAAAACTGTACGCAGTACTCAAGGTGTGGTCTCACCAATACCATGTACAGTTGTAGCAGGACTTCCCTGCTTTTATACTCCAACCTACTTTTGATTTTTCTTTTTCTTTATTTCACTCACTGTTAATGTGTAGGATCCCGGACAAAGTTAGTCAACCTGATAACCAAATAACACACAACTTTATAAAGGATCACAAAATAGTGTAAAACTTTTCAAGAGGTTTCCATCCTTTAAAACAAGTCAGTCTCAGCACGTGCAGCTGCGGGCACATTTGGACTATTGTGAGTGCTCATCCTTCAACAGGACAGTGATGTGTTGGTGAAGCACAACGAGGATGATTCCAGGACTTAGTTATGAACAAATGTGAGGCAAGCTCTGATATCCATACTCTCAGCCATTGAGCCTCCAGCCTCCGATCCAGTAGTGCCATCGAGGAGCCACACTTGCAGAGCCTCGTGAAGGAGGCTCGTGGCTCCGTGTTTTCACTGAGTGAGTCCCTCAACAACCAAATTGAACGCAGTTCTATGCTCAGGCAGTCCCTTCTCAATAGTTTCCGACCCCAATTTTGGTGCCAGTGTCGGATCATCCCTTGTTTGAGGTGCTAAGACAAGGTGCGCTAATCGAAGACTGGCCTTCAGCATGATCCCAGAGGATAGTGAAAACAGATGTCATAAAAACATAGAAGATAGGAGCAGGAGTAGGCCATTCGGCCCTTCGAGCCTGCTCCGCTTTATCAGCCACAAATATTAGGGTACGGAGTAGATCTGGCACAGGTATTGGGGTAAAAGGCAGAGCGGACACAGATATTGGGGTACGGGGCAGATTGGCCAAAAATATTGGGGTAACATAGAAACACAAGATAGGAGCAGGAGTAGGCCATTCAGCCCCTCGAACCTGCTCCGCCATTCAATGAGATCATGGCTGATCATCCAAATCAGTACCCTGTCCCTGCCTTCTCCCCATATCCCTTGATCCCTTTAGCCTTGAGAAATATATCTAACTCCTTCTTGAATATATTTAATGAATTGGCCTCAACTGCCCTCTGCGGTAGAGAATTCCACAGGTTCACCACTCTCTGGGTGAAGAAATTCCTCCTCATCTCTGTCTGAAATGGCTTACCCCTTATCTTTAGACTGTGACTCCTGGTTCTGGACTCCCCCGCCATCGGGAACATCCTTCCTGCATCTAGTCTGTCTAGTCCTGTTAGAATTTTATAAGTTTCAATGAGATCCCCTCTCATTCTTCTAAACTCCAGCGAGTATAAGCCCAATCGACCCAACCTCTCCTCATACGTCATTCCTGCCATCCCAGGTATCAGTCTGGTGAATCTTCGCTGCACTCCCTCCATGGCAAGAACATCCTTCCTCAGATAAGGTGACCAAAACTGCACACAATACTCAAGGTGTGGTCTCACCAAGGCCCTGTACAACTGCAGCAAGACATCCTTGTTCCTGTACTCAAACCCTCTCACGACGAAGGCCAACATACCAACATGCCTACTTCCATCTGGAATCAACCTCCAGTGAGTTCCCGCTGAGGTTATTTCCAGTTGATATTGACTCCTAGGCACTGAAGTATGGGGGTACAGTCTGGACTATTCGCTGAATGAATCTGCTGAGAACGTTAAGACGAGGCACCCTTCCAGGTGCAGTTACGTCATGGAGTTCTTCCTACCTCGGGGATGCCGCTACCACTAAGGGCCACTTGGTGAGCACTCTGGGGGCTGAATTCAGATTGAATAGCATTGACTAAGCCACTTTGCTAATGTCAAACCAAACATATTTCCCGATGGGATTCACCGATCACTCAATGGAATTGTTATATTCATAAAGTAGGTATGGTGCAAATGTTGTATTGGGGCTTCATGGAGTCTTGCTTCAGGCTTGTTAATATTAACCAGTTCTCTCATAGTCCAGGTCATATAGCCTGCTCGCATGCACATCATTATTTTGCCTCTCAGAAACCTGGATCATGTACCCTCCTCGTGTGTTTGTGTGTATAGGAGCGAGAGAGAGAGATGTCCTGGACGTGTAGCGGAAGGTGCCCGCATTAATTGGGGTCATCGCCCTGTATCTAATTTTAATGAACACACGTGAAATTTTTGGTTAAAAACTTCAGGTTGGGTCGTGCCGTCTGACGTCGTGTTATTGTGCCTTGTCAGGTTTGCCCGGTGGAAGACGCCTGTGACCAGGAGATGAGGGAAGAGCAGGAAGAATGCTTTGCAGTACGCAGAGGAGTTTCAACACCCCCCTCTCACTCCGAACCCTCCATCTCCGCAGTCCAAGGGGAGGCTCTGACAGCTGTGGACATTTGCCAAGGTCAGGTGTCAAGAGCGGGGGGGGGGGGGGGGAAAAAGATGTTTCGCGAATTGAAACAAACAAGAGACTGAATGTGTCTCCCGCCTTTCACCTCTGGAAACTGGCTCGAATGCAGCCCCGACTACTCTGCCCACTGGCTAGGAGAGCGCCACATGAACTGTGTTTGCGTAATCTTAATACTAATTCCTAGTTGCACGGGCCACAGTACAAAACTAGCACTAATTGGCACTCAATTAACAGACTCACTCAGAGAGGCCTCGAGGGTTGATGTAGAAAAGTGGAAAATTGTTACTCTTGAAAGAAATATAGACTTGCATTTATATAGAGTATTCCTCAACCTCAGGACATGCCAAAGCGCTTTACAGCCAGTGAAATGTGTTTTTTGAAGCGTAGTGACTGTTGTAATGTAGAAAACGGGACAGCCAATTTGCCCACAAACAGTGATGAGATAATGACCAGATAATCTGTGTTGATTAAGGTATAAATATTGGTCAGGATGCCGGGGAGAATTCCCCTGCTCATTTTTGAAATAGTGACCATGGGACCTTTATTGTTGTTACATTTCCGTTAGATGTCAGCCGTGGCTCAGTGGGCAGCACCCGCGCCTCGGAGTCCGAAGGTTGTGGGTTCAGGTCCCGCTCCAGAGACTTGAGCACAAAATCCAGGCTGACACTCCCAGTGCAGTACTGAGGGAGCGCAGCACTGTCCGAGGTGCCGTCTTTCGGACGAGACGTTAAACCGAGGCCCCGTCTGCCCTCAGCTGGATGTAAAACAACTATTCAAAGAGCAGGGGAGTTCTCCCCGGTGTCCTGGCCAATATTTATCCCTCAACCAACATCACTAAAGCAGATTATCTGGTCATTTATCACGTCACTGTTTGTGTGATCTTGCTGTGCGCAATTTGGGTGCCGCGTTTCCCACATTGCAACAATGACTATATTTCAAAAGCGCGTTGGGACATCCTGAGGTCGTGAAAAGCGCTATATAAATGCAAGTTCTTTCTTTCCTATTAGAAGAGGTTTTACTTCATCGTATCGGCAACGTTTCTTTGTCTTCCAGAACGAGCAGGGCCGCCTATCGTGACCTCAGCAAGTGCCTCCGTTATCAGGTCCTCCGCCGACACCCTGCGGTTCTCCTGCTCCTCGCCGCTCATCGTCCCGCCGGCCAAACTGAAACCCAGCGGCTCCGTCTCCTCCAGCAACCTTCCGGGAACGGATAACAAGCCGCCGCAGGCCATTGTCAAACCGCAGATCCTGACCCACGTCATTGAAGGGTTCGTTATCCAGGAGGGACTGGAGCCGTTCCCTGTGAGTGGAACTTGTCTTTTGTTTTGATTATTAACAACGCCCCGACCAATTTTCCCCCTTCGTTCCCTAACAAGGTCCTGATTCACGCTAGATCATTGCTGCACTCCACTGCCTCCGCCTAATCTCTGAGCCTAGAACAACAACAACAGCTTGCATTTATAGAGCACCTAAAACATAGTAAAAACGTCCCAAGGTGCTTCACTGGAGCGATTATCAAACAGAATTTGACACCGAGACACATAAGCAGATATTAGGACAGGTGACCAAAAGTTTGGTCAAAGAGAAGTTTTAAGGAGCATCTTAAAGGAGGAGCGAGAGGCGGAGAGGTTTGGGGCCCAGGCAGCTGAAGGCACGGCCGCCAATGGTGGAGCGATGGAAATCCGGGATGAGCAAGAGGCCAGAATTGGAGCGCAGAGAACTCGGAGGGTTGTAGGGGCTGGAGGAGTCTACAGAGATAAGGAGGGGCGAGTTCATGGAGAGATTTGAAATCAAGGATGGGAATTTTAAAATTTAGAACTGCAAGTATTGACAGGCTATTCAACCATGGGAGGATACCGCCAGAACTCCTCCTTACCCAACACACACACACTGTTCAACAGGAATCACTGGATAGCGATCAGGAGCAGGAACCTTGGCCGTTAAGTTTTTTTTGGTCCCCTCCTTAGCTCCAGGTGTCGAAGCTTCAGGTCTGTGCCCCCCCCCCCCCCCCAGCTAAGGTTAACTAACTTACACCGGCTGAGGATTAAACCTGAAGAACTCCTTGGTCTGTTGTGGCCCAGCTTTACACTGGGCAGGGAATTTAGTCAGCGATGCAACGGCTCTCTCCTGCAGGGTGGCTTCAGTAGGTGGCAGCGTGTGGCATCAGTGGCAGTGCTGTCACCTCTGAGCCACAAGGTCGTGGGTTCAAGCCCCACTTCAGGATTTGAGCACATAATTCTAGTGCGGTGCGGAGGGAGCGCAGCACTGTCGGAGCTGCCGTCTTTCAGAGGAGACGTTAAACCGAGGCCCCGTCTGCTCTCTTGGGTGGACGTAAAAGATCCCACAGCCACTATGTCAGAGAAGAGCAGGGGATTTCCCTGCAGTGTTCTGCTCAACATTTATCCCTCAAAATAGCACCAGAACACTCTAATTAGTCATTTATGGGACTTTGCCGTGCGCAATTTCCCTGCAATGCAACAGTGACTTCATTTCAAAAGTGCTTTTTTATAATTGATTCTCAGAATGTGGGTGTCGCTGGCAAGGCCAGCATTTATTGCCCATTCCAAGTTGCCCTGAGAAGATGGCGGTGAGCCGCCTTCTGTGGATGTTTAATAGAATGGAGTGACTCATTGGGCCACTCCAGAGGCCGGGTGTGGGAATGGAGTCACAGGTATGGACGGCCGATTTTCTTCTTTAAAGGTTCTCTGGAGTTTAGAAGAATGAGAGGCGATCTCATTGAAACATACAACATTCTTACAGGGGAGATGCAGGGAAGATGTTTCCCCCCCTGGCTGGGGAGTCTAGAACCAGGGGTCACAGTCTCAGAATAAGGGGTCGGCCATTTAGGACTGAGATGAGGAGAAATTTCTTCACTCAGAGGGTGGTGAATCTTTGGAATTCTTTGCCCCAGAGGGCTGTGGAGGCTCAGTCGTTGAGCATATTCAAGACAGAGATCGATAGATTTTTGGATATTAAGGGAATCAAGGGGATATGGGGATAGTGCAGGAAAGTGGAGATGAGGTTGAAGATCAGCCATGATCTTATTGAATGGCGGGGCAGGCTCGAAGGGCCAAATGGCCGACTCCTGCTCCTATTTCTTATGTTCTTATCTGATGTTCTTATGACTAGTGAACCAGTTGGGTTTTTACGACTGTTTGACAGCTTCATGGTCACTTTAGCTCATACCAGCTTTGTACCAAATTGTCAAACTGCCATGGTGGGATTTGATCTCCGGATTGTTATATACACGCCATGGATTTCCTCGCCCAGTAACATAACCACTACACTAGCGCACCTTGTTACTTCATTGGCCGTGAAGCACTTTGGGACCTCCTCTGGTTGTGAAAGGCGCTATACAAATGCAAGTTATTTCTACTTTCTTTGGTTTCGTTGTACACTCAGGCACCCCAACTGGCAAATAAATGCCTCTTTCATGGTATCTAACACAACTGAAGGAAGGCAATTGGCACTCGAGTGAATCTGGGACCTGAAGTGACCAGAATTGGCTTCTTGCCCCTGAAATTCTATGTTGCACAACCGCCTGTCCTACACAAATAATGAACTGCAACCATTGTCATCTGTTATTTACTGCGTATATGACATTAACAAAGAACAGAACAAATTGTACATTTCATTTTCCTTTCTGACCCAGCGCACACAGTTCCCCTGTGATGTGATAATAGGGTTAGCAAACTTGGCCTGGCCAATCAATCTATTTCTTGTGTTTAAGAGGCTGCAGTGTCACTACAGTTAGTTACTGTTGAATAAACTTATTTTCCACAACATTTTATTCCTTTATCAGAAGATCATGGTGAAATTCCAGGCAGAATTTTATGATTCTTATCTGATGTTAATTAAAGCGGACGATTGGTCAGACGTACAATATGTCTCTCAGAATACTTCGGGTTGGATAGTTTCTTCAAATAACTGAAGTCATGCAATGTGAGAGTGTCTGTAAATCCGGGCAAGAATAAGACTCCTTTTAAAGGGGAACCATATTTGAAATAAGCAGATTATCTGGTCATTATCACATTGCTGTTCGTGGGATCTTGCTGTGCACAAATTGGCTGCCGCGTTTCCTACATTACAACAGTGACTACACTTCAAACGTACTTCATTGGCTGTGAAGCACTTTGGGATGTCCTGCGGTTGTGAAAGGCGCTATATAAATGCAAGTCTCTCTCTTTCTGGAACAGCTGGAAAGGGAGCGATGAGGAGCAGACATTGGGGTAAATTAAAAAGGAAAGATGTGCAGGGCGATGGGGAAGGAGCAGCGAGGGGAGTGGGACTAATTGGAGAGCTCTTTCAAAGAGCCGGCACAGGCACGATGGGCTGAATGGCCTCCTGTGCTGTAAGATTCTATGATTTTAAATTTTAGCAACGCTATTAAATTTTAATGTTTAACGATTCATTCTGAGCTAGTTGGCAAAGGAACTGATATTACCGCCGGTAAACTGGGCTGACGCGCAAGTTTCCGTCTCATAGGAACAGGAGGAGGCCATTCAGCCCCTCGAGCCTGTTCCGCCATTCAGTTAGATCATGGCTGATCTGTATCTTAACTCCATCTACCCACCTTGATTCTGCAACCCTTAATGCCCTCACCTAACAAAAATCTATCAGTCTCAGTTTTTAAATTTTCAAATGACCCCCAGCCTGAACAGCTTTTCGGGGGAGAGAGTTCCAGATTTCCACTACCCTTTGTGTGAAGAAGTGCTTCCTGACATCACCCCTGAACGGCCTGGCTCTAATTCTAAGGTTCTGCCCCCTTGTTCTGGACTCCCCCCACCAGAGGAAATAGTTTCTCTCTCTCCACCCCATCAACTCCTTTAATCATCTTAAACACCTCGATTAGATCACCCCTTAATCATCTAAACTCGAGGGAATACAAGCCCAGTCTGTGCAAGCTGTCCGCGTAATTTAACCCTTCCAGCCCCAAGGTTTCGCTTTGCTTGAGTCTCGAGGAGATAACTTGACTAGAATGACCTCGCTCCAACAGGTGAGCCGCTCCTCACTGCTGACCGAGCAGCCGGTCAAGCAGAAGCCGCTGTGCGACGGTCCAGCCACATCCC